>NC_135802.1:140487502-140801165 GCF_964213995.1 Mustelus asterias | reverse complement strand
ACTGTAGGCTTTTATTCATAACAGAATCAGGAGCACATCCCAACAGGTAACCGACCCGAACTGAACAAGGGGGAGGAGACAGCCACCTTTATACTAGGTGACAAGGGGAGGAGCCGAGCCGGCAGGGGATGTGTCCAGGCATAACAAACACACAACGGTGGTCCAAGTAGGACAAAAGCACAACTGAAGTCCACCACATTCACCCCTCCTTTTAAAAAAACAACACGGGGTGAAGTGGAAACAATATCACAAGTCCAGACGATCTGGTGGCTTGATCCGCCGTCGCGATTGTCGTAGGGCAGGTTGCAGAGTCGTCCGAGCAGAGAGCAGAGTCGGCCCAGGCTCCATGCAGTGAGCATCGAGAGGAGGCACCAGGTGGTGTGAGGCGGACCCATCCGTCGTCCCGTCCAGTAGTCGAGTACTGCGTGGCGACGGCACCGGCGACTCAAGCGAGCTGTAAATAGGGGTGAGAGGAGTGAGCTGTGGCCCTGGTGGCGTATGGAGAACAGTGGGAACTGGGGCTGGGGGGTGGAGGGTCGTAGTGGGCTCGGGGCACACTATATGGGAGACTGGGACTGAAGGGGGGAGGGGCATAGCGATCTCTGGGCGGACAACACAAGGGACAGTGGGGCAGAGGGACGTGGTGGCCTCAGGGGCACCTGCGGGTGCCAAGTCGCAGACAGAGACCGAGTCCTCCCGCCCGTCAGGGTACGCGACATAAGCGTATTGAGGATTAGCGTGGAGCAATTGGACCTCCTCGACCAAGGGGTCCGGACATGCTTCCGAAGCAGAACGGGCCCCGGGGACATCAGCCAAGCTGGGAGCGAGGTACCCGAGGAGGACTTTCTGGGAAAAGTGAACATCTGCTCGTGAGGGGTCGTATTGGTCGCTGTACACAAGAGTGACCTAATTGAATGTAATGCGTCCGGGAGGACGTCTTGCCAACGGCTGACTGGAAGACCCCTAGACTGTAGCGCTAATAGAACAGCCTTCCAGACTGTTGCGTTCTCCCGCTCTACTTGACCATGACCCCTGGGGCTGTAGCTAGTGGTGCGGCTGGAGGCAATGCCTTTGGCGAGCAGGTACTGCTGCAGCCCGTCACTCATGAACGAGGACCCACGGTTGCTATGAATATAGGACGGAAAGCCGAACAGGGAGAAGAGCGTGTTCAGGGTCCGAATCATCGTAGCCGTGGTCATGTCCGGGCAGGGGAAGGCAAAAGGGAAGCGCGTGTATTCATCGATGACATTCAGAAAATAAATATTGCGGTTAGAGGAAGGGAGGGGGCCTTTAAAATCAATGCTGAGGCGCTCAAACGCGCGAGTGGCTTTTATAAGGTGCGCCCCACCTGGTCGGTAGAACTGCAGTTTGCACTCTGCGCAGACCCTGCATTGCCTGGTAATCGACCGGACTTCCTCGAGGGAGTAGGGCAGGTTATGGGCTTTGACAAAGTGGAAAAATCTGGTGACACCCGGGTGACAGAGATCGTTATGGAGGGACTGTAGCTGGTCCAGTTGGGCGCTGGCACATGTTCCACGGGACAGGGCGTCTGGGTGCTCATTGAGCTTCCCAGGCCGGTACATGATATCATATCGATAGGTGGAGAGCTCAATCCTCCACTGCAAGATCTTGTCATTTTTAATCTTGCCCCTCTGCCTGGTGTTAAACAGGAAGGCAACGGACCGCTGGTCCGTAATTAAAGTGAACCATTGGCCTGCAAGGTATTGGCGCCAGTGCCGGACGGCTTCCACGATGGCCTGGGCCTCCTTCTCAACCGAGGAGTGTTGAATCTCAGGGCCTTGTAGGGTCCGGGAAAAAAAGGCCACCGGACGGCCCCTTCAGTTAAGGGTGGCGGCTAGGGCAAAGTCAGACGCATCACTTTCCACTTGGAATGGGATGGATTCATCCACAGCATGCATCGCGGCCTTCGCGATGTCCGCTTTGATGTCGTCGAAGGCCCAACGGGCCTCCTCCGCCAGGGGAAAAGAGGTCGATTTTAGGAGCGGACGGGCTTTATCCGCATAACGGGGAACCCACTGGGCATAGTAGGAGAAGAAGCCCAGGCATCTCCTCAGTGCTTTGAGAGTAGTAGGGAGGGGAAGCTGCATAAGGGGACGCATACGGGCTGGGTCGGGACCAAGGACACCAATTTCTACCACGTACCCAAGGATGGCGAGGCGGCGTGTCCGAAAGACACACTTCGCCTCATTATATGTCAGATTCAGGAGAGTGGCAGTACGGAGGAATTTTGTAGGTTGGCATCATGGTCCTGCAGGTCATGGCCGCAGATGGTGACATTATCCAGATATGGGAAAGTGGCCCGTAGCCCGTGCTGGTCCACCATTTGATCCATGGCCCGCTGGAAAACTGAGACCCTATTGGTGACACCAAAGGGGACTCGGAGGAACTGGTAGAGGCGACCGTCCGCCTCAAAGGCAGTATATGGGCGATCCTCCGAGCGGATAGGGAGCTGGTGGTAGGCCGATTTTAAATCAATCGTAGAGAAAACCCTATAGTGCGCGATGCAGTTGACTATGTCCGCGATGCGGGGAAGAGGGTACACATCTACTTGTGTATACCTATTTATGGTCTGGCTATAATCAATCACCATGCGGTGTTTCTCCCCCGATTTAACTACGACCACTGCGCCCTCCAGGGGCTGGTGCTGGCCTGGATAATCCTTTCCTTGAGCAAATGTTGTACTTCGGACCGAATGAAGGCCCGGTCTTCCGCACTATAGCGCCTTCTTTTGGTGGCTATAGGCCTGCAATCCGGGGTGAGATTATCGAATAAAGGGCGGGGGGGTAATCTTGAGGGTCGAGAGACTGCAGGTGGTGCACGGGGGGCGCTGCAGTGACGGCGCCTTGCAGACAGAAAGCGGGGGATAAGGGCCATCATACTGCAAAGTGACGCTCCTATGATGGGTGAGGAAATCTCACCCCAGCAGTACAGCTGCACAGAGTCGCGGCAGCACGAGGAGCCGAAAACACTCGTAGACTGTGCCCTGTACCATCAGCGTCACCAAACAGCACCCGAGGACCTCCACTGAGTGGGAATCCGAAGCCATGGAGATAGTCTGTCTCCAGGGCCGCACGGGAAGGGCATATCGACGCACTGTGCGAGGGTGTATAAAACTTTCTGTGCTCCCGCAGTCGAACAGGCAGTTTTCTGCATGGTCATTTACATTGATCTCCATTATTGACCTGGAGAGTTGGTGAGGCTGCGACTGGTCCAGGCAAATCGATGCCACCGTCGAATCCAGGAAGAATCCATCTTCGTCCGCGTCTGATGATGTCACGGATAGTTTCCTGCTCGGCGCGTCTTGATGATGGCATCCAAGATGGCGACTCCCGCACATCTGGTGACTGCATCAAAGATGGCGACTCCTGCGCATCCGGCGACTGCATCAAAGATGGCGACTCCCACACATCCGGCGACCGCATCAAAGATGGCGACTTCCGCGCATCCGGCGTCTGCATCAAAGATGGCGATTCGCGCGCAGCCGCTGACTGCATTAAAGATGGCTGCGCCCGCGGAACACACGGGGCGCCACGAGGCTTCGCGATCGGCTTCGCCCGGCAGACTTTGACGAAGTGGCCTAGCTTACCGCATCCGGAGCAGGTCGCATCCTTCACCGGGCAGCGACGCCGAGGATGCTTGGATAGGCCGCAAAAGTAGCATTTGGGCCCCGCTGGAACAGCCGTCGCGGTGGAACCGTCGATGGAACGGGATGCAGGGTAGGCCCCGAGATTGCGGGAGGCTGCTTCTAGCGATTCAGCCATCTTGGCCATTTTCTGGAGATCCAGGCCATCCTGTTCAAGTAGGCGCTGCCGATTGTAAGTAGACTCAACACCCGCAACGTACGAGTCCCGGATCAGGTCCTCCGTGTTCTGAGCTGCTGAAACAGCCTTACAGTCGCAAGCTCGAGCTAGAACCTGCAGGGCACGCAGAAATTGGGTGCACGATTCTCCTGACTGCTGCTTGCGAGTAGCTAGGAGATGTCTGGCGTAGACCACGTTAGGGCTCTTTCGAAACTGCCCTTTTAAGAGTTCTATGGCGTCCGCGTATGTAGTAGCATCCCGGAAGATACCGTAGACTGCATCGCTTACCCGGGCGCGGAGCACGTGGAGCTTAGCGCCGTCGGAGTCGACGACCACAGCGGCGTCGATGAATGCTTCAAAGCAGTCCAGCCAATGGTCAAATTTATCAGAGACTCCGACCTCTTGCGGGTCCAATGTTAACTTGTCGGGTTTTAAAAGCTGCTCCATGTCGGTCAAATGTTATGAAATTGATGCGCTATCAATTAGGCAAAAGACTACTTGTGTGCCAATACAACTGTAGGCTTTTATTCATAACAGAATCAGGAGTATATCCCAACAGGTTACCAACCCGAACTGAACAAGGGGGAGGAGACAGCCACCTTTATACTAGGTGACAAGGGGAGGAGCCGAGCCGGCAGGGGATGTGTCCAGGCATAACAAACACACAACAGTGGTCCAAGTAGGACAAAAGCACAACTGAAGTCCACCACAATTGCCCTTCCCTAATTACCCTTAAACTGATTAGTTTGCTTGGTCAGACCAGGTAAAGATGACAGATTTCCTTCCCTAAAGGACATTAGTGAACTAGTTGGGCTTTAACAACAATCATTTCATGATCATCATTAGACTTTAATTCCAGATTTTTATTGAATTCCTATTTCACCATCTATGGTGGTATTTGAACTCAGGTCCTGAATTGCATCTCTGGATTACTAGTCAGTGACAATACCACTACACCACTGCCTCTTCCTCAAAACATCAATGAGAAGCTAAAATCCTTCTTCACACACCTATGCTATAGATGTACTGCAAATGCATAAACAAAAATCTAACATTTAAACAGGATAACAACGCCTAAAACAGTGGTTCTATTGGAACACTACCATTGATACAGCGCACGTCTAGCAGAATGGCCATAGATTAGCCTTAAGTGTGAATTTCCTTCAGGAGTTTATGGTGGTATGGAGCCTCTGCCTAACCCAAAAAAGTCACTCATGTGTAAGGGGCAGGTGGACATCAGCTTTCAGTTGGGACCCAGTTGAGCATTGACAAGGTTATGTCTGATCTTATCATGATTACCCTGCTAATTTGGAGGAATTCAAGCTCATTTGGGAATTCAGGTCAGAATTACAGCCTTGACCTCTAGAGACCAGGCAATGAAAATTTAATTTTGCCATTTTAATACAGTCTATTTGGCTGGCTTTCTTACAGCGAAAAAGAATCTGAGGATTGCAATGTCATTAAAATAGTTAACCTTTGAGCGGATTAGTCTTCCAAAACCAGCTATGCCTCCAATATATCTGGATGTTGGAAGCGAGCTATGAGATTCTTACTCTTTTTCTTCCCACTCAATCCAAACCTGACCGTTTTTAAGGAGTTAAATTCACTCAATATTACAGAAAACTCTTTCAAGAGTAAAATAGATCACTACTTGTACTTGAAGAGCGTTAAAACAAAGTTATTGCAATTCACAAGTGATTTTGTATCAAGACAAAACCTAACGATACATTAGATAAGACACAACATTTTACCTCATTAATTAATACAATTGGGGTAAAGGATGACAGTGATAAGGCAGCTGACCTTTTATTTTGTGATTATTTAAAATACAGAATGGTAAATACTTCTATAATATCACGAGTCTATTATAAGTGACATTGTACACAGTGTCTTATCTTTCCCTATTAATAATATTTACCATAATTAACACAGTACATGGATATGTAATTCATGTAGTTTCAACATATAACATCTATATTAGTGAAATGAGTGAGGTAACACATGGCAACAAAATTATGAGCATATTAGATTGAGTGTTGTTCACAATGTAACACAGTAAGACCTAAATGGTCTTCAATTTGTAAAATAAGTTATTTTAAAAAGTGAGGTTATGCCAGGAAGAAACTGTGGATGCTTCCCTGGTATTTTAATGTTTAGTGATGCAGGGATACAGAGTTGTTTCACCTGAGTCACCAGCTATGCAGTCGGTTTACATCAATATAAGTGAGCAATGTAAAGATTGTTAAGGATAGTCCAGTGCAAGTGTTTTTGTTCAGTTTCTGGAAATTAGTTTTAATATGGTATGATATGGTGTGCAGTATGAGGGATTGTGTAACATGTTCTCGTTAGCTCAAGGAAAAGTGTGAGATGAAGATGGTTGAATTTTATGTTTCCGTTATTTTATTTCCCCATTTAAACTAAATATGAATGTTATCCTTGTCTCCAGAACAGTCATTGTTTCAGTCTAAAGTATGTTCTGGTAGTTTGCGAAGATCAAGGTAGTAGAAAAGGAGCATCAGAGCTTTCTAAGTACTAGAGCTGTGTAAACCATTGAACAATTGTGCACACGCCAACATTTGAAATTTGTCTTTTAACATAAAAGGAATATTACCTACAAACTTTCATTGATTTTAAAGGACTTTTCAGTGAAATACAATAGAATACTAATATTTCTAATCAGCTGAATTGTGAAGTAGGCTCCAGTCCTCATAATAGTGATTCTTCCATATCGCATAAGTAGTCAATGATACTTAGTACTCAAATCAATCTTTTATATATTACAGCTCAATGGTGCTTAATTGTATACATAGCCAAATTAACAAAGGCCCATTCAATAAGAATTAAATTGTCTCTTATAGTGATAAAACAAATGAAAGTAAGTTGCTGTAACGCAGGGGATAAATATTAATCATTATATAAATAATTACATTATATTCTTAGAAGTGATAATTAGTCACTGTTTTCTTGCAGCTGTCCACTTTTAATTAGGATGATTTATTTTGTCCTGTGATGATGAATATCTGCATGATGTGCAAAGGTTCACATCCTAACTGCTGGCGTCAATTCAAGCTGGCATGTCTCTGAATCTAAGATTATGAATGGAAGAAGAGATTATATTCCTCTATTTTATACAGCACAATGCCATGATAACATCAGCAGTTAAAATCAGTGATTGGTTAAAATCCCTTTTATTTACATTTTTGGAGACTCCATTTCTTATATTTTCCTGGGTTATTCTGCATAAAGTATTTACCATTAAATCTGATTCATTTCCAATGTTGAGAAAGTACAAATTCTGGTAATTACCACTGCTCTGTGATGTATAAATAGCACCTATTTGCTAAAGGTTTTCCATTGGTTTGTACAACAGAAACTGCCTACAGCATTCAGGGAAAACTGGAAATCGATGAAAACTAATAGCTTATTTCAAAATCTTTCAAATTCAATATATGTACATTATACTTAATGAAGGAAATTTTTTGAATAGTAGATTTGAAAAACTTTACCTTATATTGGACTGATTTTCCATTCTAAAACCACATCTTTACCTCCTATATGTTACCTGAAGACTTCTGGGTGCAGTATTCATGCAATAGGTAGACATGATAATGAGATGGATGGGAATTGCTCAACCTCCTCATGCAAGAAGGGTGTCAGTTTTGGGGGTACTGAGAAAAAGTGGGCTTTACACACTGCATTTTTTGCAGTTGGGAAAATCAGAGAGAAACAAACAGCAAAATCTCCTAAACAAGTTAAATTATATTTTCTTTCCAGGCCAACAGGACAGGAATTGTGTTGGCAGCAGCCTAGTTGCTACATCTGGACAGCAGTCAGAAGGCCCTGAAGCTGGTGGCCACTACCTACTGCATTTCCACTACACTTAATAAAAGGCCATATGGACACATATTTGGGTATGTTAAACTTAGACAGTGACCAGATCCAAAAGTAGAGGCAGGGTTAGGTCAGATTACTTTGAATGACGAATGCTCCTGTATGTAGAGACAGGAAAACTCTGTTCACATAATGATAAACATTTAGAAAAGTAAGAAAGTCTTGCATTTGTGCAATGTCTTTCACTACCACAAAACATTCTAAGTGCTTCACAGCCATTAAAAAAAAATTGACATGTATTCACTGTTGCAATGTAGAAAACACAGTATCCAGTTTGCACGCAGCAAGCATCCATGAACAACAACATGGTCATAATCAGATTTAGTGATTTTGATTAAGGGGTAAATATTGGTCACAATACTGGGAACCCCTTTGCTCTCCTTCAAAACAGTACAAAGGGAATCTCTGTCCAATATTTCATTTGAAAGACAACACCCTCAAATAGTGTGACACTTCCTTCTTAATACACTCAGCAGCCAGATGGTGAAGTAGGAAACCAGACACCAATCTTCTACTTGATATTAGATTTATTTACATAATGCAACATTATAGATACACCAAGCTTTATAAACCTTTGGAGCTGCATACAATCATCATCAGACATTCAAAAACTATGAGACACATAACATTTGCTGATATTTTTATTACTATTGCACACACGAGGAAACCTTCCATTTTGTTTCCTCTCCAACTTCTCAGGTTTCCTTTGCACAGCTTTTTCCTCTCTTACCATTCAGGCTTTCTTCACACAATATGCAGATTGTAGCAAAATAAATCTGCTTCACTGATACATATCAGAATTAGCACACACACTGCTTAACTGACTTGTTCTTCCAAAGTGAAAAATCAGTCAAGAGGTTAAAAAAAGACTGAGTGGTCTTGAAAAAAGTTGTAACCAGCAAATGAACAAATTTAGACCAGCATTTCTATGCCCCAATACATTCGATTCTTACAATCTTGTTCCATATTAAACTGTTTCCTCCTTTCCCAGATAGAAACTGCAAGTTGGAGGATCAGCAATGAGACAGTGGGTTAGCAAGCCTGAGAAAATGGTGCTGAGCATCATGCAGTCCAAGGTAAGACCAGTGGCAATCTACAAAAGAAATCTCACAACAGTGCTGGAATGAATCACTGATCTTAACATTCCTAACTCCCTCCTCCCAGTGCTGCCACCTACTCTCCCATTCTCTCCTTCTGTGGAGTTTAGACTGTACCTGGCTATTTACCTCTTTCCAATGTGCAATTTAACCCATTTGCCAGCACAAGGATTCAGCCTCACTGTGTGTCAAAGAACCACATGTGGCTCATGAGCCATGGATTGGTTACACCTGACACACAGAGTATCTACCTCCTCCCACACTCCTGTGTCTCAGCAGTCTCTATTTATATTCTTTGGGGGTAAAACAATAAACAGGTTGTCAAATTAACAAAACAAATTAAAGGGATAGCCCCTAAAGGGGTGTTCTAACAAAGGACAGTAATATTAAAGAAAACCTTTTAAAATCAAAATATCATTTTGGGGCCCAATGACACACCCAGTATCTGCAGTGCCCAACAGCTGTGGAACAATCTTTATTTATATGAGCTCTAGATACTTAATTAAACAATGGCCTTCACCTGTGTACCTTTAACCTTGATAATATAACTAACATGCCATTAATACCGCTGGGCGCCGCAGGGGCTGGGGTGTATTATCGACCCCGATAATCACCTTTTGGTTTGACGTTTTAAGTTTCCTTTCGACTTTGTTTTTGGTTCGGGCTGTTCCCCCCTTCCTTTTGGGGAGCCGCCCCTTTTACTTTGTCCCTAAGTTAATTTGAGTTCGTTTACTTGATTGGTGTCGAAAGAAATACATTATCTGCCCAATCCCACTCAATTGGCACTAGATAAATATATGAATGTCTGTTTGGCACTCTCTAGTACTATACTTGTGCAACCAACAAAATTACTATAGGGCTACTTGTTCAGTTAGCTCCCCAATCATATTCTTTGACACAATGACCTTGAGGATCTGCTATGATACTTTGCATTGACTGCTTTGATTTCAATATGCCACTTGATTTTAAAGGAGGGCTTCAGGAAAGCGTGTCCTTGATCTTTTGTGATTTCTTCAGGCTTACTGTATTTGGAGAAGTGCAGTACAGTAGGTGCCAGTGACCTTTAGTCCTGATCCTTCTGCAGCACCAGGAGACAGATAGAAGGTAGCATCATACGCTTACAAGTGTCGGATGTCTGGATAACTATAAGCACATCTTAGACATTCAACAGAGAAAATGGAAGGCGGCAGTCACTGGAAAAGAAGCCCTCCAGCTGGCAATGGGCCCTGTCAGAATGTTTATTTATATTTCTAAGCCATAAATGTAGCTTCTTTAAAAGGCAAACCCAAGTTCCCACCCTGGGCTTCCCAGGTATTTCCCAGTTGCATTACTGAACATGCCTCTATATTGGCTACATCCTGACATTCAGGGCATTTGGTCATACAGAGGCTGAAGCCAAAGAATTTGCTGGTGCAGGATTGTCTTCTTCCAGCTCTTCCCTCTCAGGTGACGAGGCAATGATTGGAACAGATATAAACTCTCCTTCAAACATGCCCCATTCAGATTAGCATTAAGAGCAAACATCTAATGTTAGTCAAACCAATTAGGTTTACATAATTTCAGACCATTGTTTTCTCTGTCTTTGACTGATTCTTTATGCATTGAGGTGAATTAGTTTCTGTTTTAAAACAACACTGACTTCTATGTTGTTCCTAGCAATTATTTACTCTTCACTGTTTAATATATGTATTTAACCTGTGTTTTTCTCTGTCTCTGACTAAAAGTGAAGCTAATGACAGTGACTAACATTCAGGGCTATTCCTGGCCTTTTATAACTGGCCAACTCAGCAATAGCTCAAGTAATAACATTCAACTTTCCTTCTTTTTCCTCCCTCCTTTGAAAGCAAATAAGTAATCTCACTTGTGCATTTCAATAACTATCTGGTTTAGTACCCAGGATTATTGGAATGTCATAAACTTCTAGTTCCATTCCCCACTTTTCTGATTTGTACATGTTTAGCCATTCCTTCATTGCCATTGGAAGTCACTCCCAAACATCACTGTTGAACTCCGTCGCCATTGTAACTACAGCAGTTCAAGGAGAGGTCTCACTCCTATCTTCTGAAGGCAACTAGGGATAGGCAACAAAAAGCATCACTCAAATCACAATTAATAAACAGAATCCAGCCTTGCGTTGATAATTTCTGTCAACATTCTTCAACATTCTTCAGATCATGTACTCTGTTTTCACAATTTCCTGTCTTATTTAAGTGAGATAACTGAATCACAATAATCCCGAGATCATACGTCAGTTTTGGTGGATTCCTTAACCCGGTGTAGCTTAGCATTGTTAGCCTAAACATTAACCTCAATAAAATAGAGAAAACCTAATGTTTGAATTGATATGTAACTGCTCCATTGTACAGACAGTAAATGCACATACCTATTATACCCATGGAAATTACTTCTATAAATTAGATTTATTTCATTAGTTAGTTTCATTTGTTGATGATTGTCTTGAAAAGAAGCTTCAAGGGAATTGGATGATTGAAACAAATATTATGGCTACTCGATAACTATGACATTTTAATCTGTCATCTTTCTTCTTTCCAGTTCTGCTCGAAAAGACCTGACTTGCTTACCTTCTAATTTACTCTGTTTACAGTTGCATAAAACTAGTTAGTGTTCAAGTCTCCTGCAATGTATGGTAACTGGATTTTCAAACTTCATTAATGCTGATTTTCTGGTGAATGTTTTGATTTTTTAAAATGAAATGTTGAACTATTTTTATGAATATTGAGAAAACAGCAAGTTGTTTGCATTTAAATAAAATGACATCTATTATACAAATTATTTACAGTATTCCCTATAGTGGCATGGTGGCACAGTGGTTAGCACTGCTGCCTCACAGCTCTAGGGACCTGGGTTCGATTCCCGGCTCGGGTCACTGTCTGTGTGGAGTTTGCACATTCTCCCCGTATCTGCGTGGGTTTCCTCCGGGTGCTCCGGTTTCCTCCCACAGTCCAAAGATGTGTCGGTTAGGTTGATTGGCTATGTATGCTAAATTGCCCCTTAGTGTCTCAGGATGTGTAGATTAGAGGGATTAGCGGGTTAAATTTGTGGGTATCAGGCCTGGGGTGGGATTGTTGTTCGTTCAGACTCGATGGGCCAAATGGCCTCCTTCTGCACTGTAGGGTTTCTATGATTCTATAGCTTAAGCAATTAAAATTGCCGTTTCAGCAGAACTTATTTTGTGTTATGTTCTTGCAAACACTTATCAGTGTATCTAGTTGGGTGAGAGGAAGCAGGTTGAGATATGTCTTACTATGTAGCAATCTCTACATTCTCAATAGGCATGTTGCTGTTTCTCTGTCTTTCCTCTGATGCTGAATAAAATTGGAAACCAGCAAGGCTTTGGAGCAATTTTCCCAAGATTGTTACTGACCGCCTGACACTTTCCTTACTAAGCCGTAATGTGAATTCAGTGACTGGTTTTCCTTCAGACTGCAAACTCACTGGGCTTTTCTCATCTATATAACAGCAATGTGCAGTCACTGTTCTTAGCAGACAAGAAATGACAGCCAAGACTTTCTGCCTGTTCTTTGCCAATTTTTGGTAGATCCGAAGTAAATGAGTTGGGAGGGGTGCTCGGTGAGTTGGAAAATTGCTCAATGTTCCACTTTTCAACCTCTTTGTACATCTATTCCTCCATTTCCTAATAACCGGAATAGTCATAAAGAATGAGTCTGTCCTCAGCTGAATGAACATAATTAAATAAAGGAAATATGTCCTTTGACACAGAATCCATAGGACCATAAAATCCCTACATTGCAGAAGGCCATTCAGCCCACCAAGTCTGCATTCTCCAAAAGAGCATCTTACCCAGGCCCACCCACCTGTCTGCCCTATTCCCGTACATTTACCATGGTCAATCCACCTAATCTGCACATCTTTCGAGTGTGGGAGGAAACCGGAGCACCCAGAGGAAACCCACACAGGCATGGGGAGGACGTGCAACTCCACTACGATACCCGTGACGAGCGAGATGGTAAAATTCCCCCCATTTGGTCAGATGAGGTAGACTCAAGAAGTATCTTAAAGGAATTAAGCAAGGTAGAGAAACAGAGAAGTATCAGTGGGAATTCAAGTGCTTATGGGCCTAGACAACTGAAGGCATGTCTGCCAAATGTGTTAGCAATGTGCAAGAGGTCAGAATTTAAAATATGCAAATATCTCGGAGGGTTGTGGGGTTGGAGGAGACTACAGAGATATGGAAGGGCAAGGCTATAGAGGGATTTGAAAACAAAAATGAATATTTTTAAATCAAGAAGTTGTTTGACTGGGAGCCAATGTAGGTCAGTGAGCATTGGGGTGATAGGGGAATGGGACTTTCTGCAAGTTAGGAAATGGGCAGTAGGATTTTGGATGACCTCAAGTTTAAGGAGGATAGAAGATTAGCCAGGATACATTAGAATAGTCAAGTCTACAGGTAACAAAAGCATAGATGAGGGTTTGAGCAGCAGGTGAACTGTCTAGTGATGTTACAGAGATGGAAACAGTCTTAGTTAGTGATGGCACAAATATGAAATTGGGAGCTCATCTGAGGATCAAATATGGCACCTAGGTTACAAATAGGCTGGTTTAATTTCACATTGTTGCCAGAGAGAGGGATCAAGTTCGTAGCTAGGGAACAGAGTTTGATGTAGGAACCAAAAACTAAGGTTTCAGGTTTTCCAATATTTAATTGGAGGACATCAAGTGACAGATGCACTTCACAAGGATCTGGGAAATTCATCACTTACGTTATTACAGCAAGGCAACTTTGTCGCATACAAGTATTATAAATATCATGATAAGACATGATAAAAGCTACCATACGCATTAATACTTCAAAACACCACCTAAACTGATCCATTCAGGGAAAAACATCCTATCAACTATCGGCTTGTAGGTGACAAAGTTAACTCTACCATAGATAATGTCACTACAAAATATTCCCTTTTTAAACATTGGCCATGAAAACGCAGGCTTCATGGGAAATGTTAACAATAGCTCTGGTGGGAGTTCAGTTGAAGATCCAGGTAATAGGTGGAGGAATGTTAATATACTCAGTCCAGCCTTTGCTGAAAGTTTATGGGGTTGACAGGTGAAGGCATGTCTGTGAAAAAAGCAGTGCAAAAATTGCAGAATATCATTGAAGCCATGGAATTAAAGGGACAGTGATAGCATGAATAGAATGTTGGCTAAGAGACAGAAAGTTAAATCATTTTTTTGATTGAAAGGAACAAGACAATGGTGTTCCACATGGGTGGGTACGGTGTCCACTACTCTTCTTGACACACATTAATGATATGGACTTAGTTATTCAGAGCAACATTTCAACATTCCAGGTGACATAAAAAAGAAAAGTGGTAAAGAAAGAGGCAGATAGTAACAGACTTCAGGGGAAAACTGACAGGCTGGTGAAATGGGCAGACACATGACTGAATCATTAAGGCAGAGGTGAGGTGACTCATTTTGGTTGCAAGAATGGTACAATTTTAAAGTTTATGGTTGAATAGAGAGACCTGAGGGTGTATGTACACAAATCTGTGAACACAGCAAGACAAGCTGGGAGCTATTTTGGAAAATAGTACATTGATCATCTAATCAACCCTTGGGGTATACACCTGCTCCTGATTTTGGAGTTCCCATGGTAAAATTAAGTCAAATATCACTCCTTTCCTTGTCTGTGGCACTCACGCAGCTGCAACTCCCTATGTTCCTTCCACTTGTAGCTAATGCTCGTCTTTAGCCAGAACAGAATACCAAAAAGATTCAAATTCTAAACATGCCCCTGGGTTTATTGTGGCTACTGCTTCATGACATTACCTGGTGCTGGAAAGATGTCTCAGGAGAGGCAGAGGCCTGGAACCTAGGGCAGGACAGCCCCTCAAATCACAAGTGCCCAAGGTGCGTCTTGAGGCTTGAGAGAGAGAGAGGGAGGTATTCTTCCCAGAGGACGGCTGGTGGAGGTCTCCCTCCCAGACCAAGCAGGCCTCAGTGGAAGTAGCTGATATAATCAGCGGTCAGAGGCCGATGTCATTTGCCACCACTGCCAGTGACAACGGAGAATTTGGTGCTCAGCCAAAACTCCATCCACTGCTGCGGCGTGAATACTTACAGCTAATCAAGTCTTTAAGATACAAACAATGTGAGTGGTCACGGACATTCGGCCTCTGATATTCGGGTAAGCGTTCTCCAAGGTGGCCTTCGCGATACATGACGGCGCAGAGTCGCTGAGCAGAAACTGATAGCCAAGTTCCGACACATGAGGACGGCCTCAACCGGGATATTGGGTTCATGTCACACTATTTGTAATCCCCACAGCCTGCCTGGACCTGCAGAGTTTCACTGGCTGTCCTGTCTGGAGACAATATACATCTCTTTAGCCTGTCTTGATGCTCTCTCGACTCACATTGTTTGTATCTTAAAGACTTGATTAGCTGTAAGTATTCGCATTCCAACCATTATTCATGTAAATTGAGTCTGTGTCTTTATATGCCCTGTTTGTGAACAGAATTCCCACTCACCTGAAGAAGTGGCTTGGAGCTCCGAAAGCTTGTGTGGCTTTTGCTACCAAATAAACCTGTTGGACTTTAACCTGGTGTTGTTAAACTTCTTACTGTGTTTACCCCAGTCCAACGCCACCATCTCCACATCATGACCTGGGAGGCAACACACCAACCGCGAGTCTCTCTCGTTCCCACAGAATCTCCTATCTGTCCCCCTAACTATGGAGTCCCCAATGACTAATGCTCTACTCCTCCCCCCCTTTCCCTTCTGAGCAACAGGGACAAACTCTGTGCCAGAGACCTGTACCCCATGGCTTACCCCTGGTAAGTCGTCCTCCCCAACAGTATCCAAAACGGTATACTTCTTATACAGAGGAACGGCCACAGGGGATCGCTGCACTGACTGCTTCTTACCCCTTCTAACAGTCACCCAAGTATCCTCATTCCTAGGAGTATGAACCTCCCTGTAGCTTTTATCTATAACTGTCTCTGCCTCCCGAATGATCCTGAGTTCATCCAGTTCCAGCTCCAGATCCCTAACACAGTCTTGTTCAGTTCAGTTTCTGGTAAGTGGTATACCCCCGGGCTGTAATGGTAATGCCATTGAATGTCAAGAGAAGATGGTTAGATTGTCTCTTGTTGCAGATGGTCATTGCCTGTCACTTGTGTGACATGAATGTTACTTGCCACTTAACAGCCCAAACCCAGTGTTTTGCAGGTTTTGCTGCAAATAGACATGAATTGCTTCAGTATCTGAGGAGTTGTGAATGATGTTGAACATTGTGCAATCATCAGTGAACATCCTCATTTTAGCCTTATGATGGAGAGAAGGCAATTGATGAAGTAGCTGAAGATGATTGGGCTTAGGCCTAGGAAGTCCTGCAGCAATGTCCTGGGATTGAGATGATTGGCCTTCAACAACCACAACTATCTTCCTATGTGCTAGGTATGACTCCAACCAGTGGAGATTTATTCACTGATTCCCATTGACTTCAATTCTACCAGTCTTCTTTATACCTGAAGCTACCTTGATGTCAAGGGCATTTACTCTGAGTTCACCTCTTGAGTAGAGCTCTTTTACTCATATTTGGATCAAGGCTGCAATGAGATCAGGAGCCAAGTAACCTTGACTGAATCCAAACTGAACAGAGAATCATAGAATCCCTACAGGGCAGAAGGAGGCCATTCGCCCATCAGGCCTGCACCTTAAACAATCCAACCCAGGCCCTATCCCGGAAATTCCGGCCTTGGGTGACTGTGTGGAGTTTGCACGTTCTCCCCATGGGTTTCCTCTGGGTGCTCCGGTTTCCTCCCACACTCCAAGAATGTGCAGGTTAGGTTGGATTGGCCCGGCTAAATTGCCCCTGAGTGTCAGGGAGATTAACAGGGTAAATATGTGGGGTTACAGGGATAGGGCCTGGATGCGATTGTTGTTGGTGCAGGCTGGATGGGCCGAATGGCCGCCTTCTATACTGTAGGGATTCTATAATTGTATGAATGCAAGTTGTTATTGTGTAAGAGCCAGATCTGTTTTAGCCAAAGTTCCTGCCAGAGTTAATGTCTGTGAGCAGATTGTTGCTGTGTAAGTGCCACTTGATAGCACTGTCGATGATCCCTTCCATCACTTTGCTGATGATCAGGAGCAACTAGATTGGGTGGCAGCCAGCTGGTTTAGATTTGTCCTGCTTTTTATGGTCAGGATATACCCGAGCAATTTTCCACATAGTTCGGTCGATGGCAATCTCGTAGCTGTACTGGAATAACTTGCCAAATGGTGCAGCTGATTCTGGAGCACAAAGTCTTCAGTACTATTTTTGGGATGTTGGTACTGGTCATTCCTACCAATATTGTCATGGACAGATGCATCTGTGATAAGTAGATTGGTGAGGATGAGGTCATGTATGTTTTTCTCTCTTGTTTCCCTTAGAACCTGTTACATGTATGTCACCCAGGACTCTACCAGCTCTGTTATTAGTGGTGCTGATGATGTGGAGATGCCGGCGTTGGACTGGGGTAAGCACAGTAAGAAGTCTCACAACACCAGGTTAAAGTCCAACAGGTTTATTTGGTAGCAAATACCATAAGCTTTCGGAGCACAGCTCCTTCGTCAGATGGAGTGGATATCTGGTTATATCAGATAGAGTGAGATATCCACTCCATCTGACGAAGGAGCTGTGCTCCGAAAGCTTATGGTATTTGCTACCAAATAAACCTGTTGGACTTTAACCTGGTGTTGTGAGACTTCTTACTGTTATTAGTGGTGCTCCCAAGGCACTCTTGTTGATAGATGTGAAATCCTTCACCCAGAGTATATTTTGTTGCCTTGTCACCCTCATTGCTCCTACCAAATGGTGTTCAACATGGAGGAGTATTGATTCATCAGCTGAGGGAGGACGGTAGGTAGGTGCCAATTAGCAGGTTGTTTCCTTGACCATGTTTGACCTGATTCTGTGAAACCTCATGTGGTCCAGAGTCAATTTTGAAGATTCCCAGGCCAACTCCTTCCTAACTGTATACCATTGTCGGCCACCTCTGTCCTGCCCAGGGAAGCTGATGATGGTGTTTGGATATTGTCTGTAAGGTATGATTCGGTGAGTATGATTCTCAGGCTATTGCTTGATTAGTCGATTGGCTAGCTGACGAAGTCCCTAGATGTTAGTAAAGAGAACTTTGCAGGGCTTGGTGTGTTGTCATTTCTAGTGTCTAACTCAATACCAGGTGATCAGTCGAGTTTTGTTCCTTTTTGACTTTGCTGGAGCAGTTTGTTACAAATGAGTGGCTTGCTAGGTCATTTAAGAATCAACCACATTATCTGGAATCATATGGAGCTGAGTGGGAATTGAATTGGTAAGTCTTTCTCTCTCTTTTTCTTTGTAAGTTCAGTGGACTAGTTAAAATGTCAATAAGGCGCTGACACCAGTTAGCTGAGTGGCAAATGGTCAAAGAAATAAAAGCTCATGGGATACAGGGTAATGTGGCAAAAGGTCGGCTTAGTAACAGGAAACAAAAGGTAATGGTCAATGGATGCCCTTGCGAACGTAAAGTTGTTTCAAGTGGTGTTCCACAGGCTTCGGTGTTGGGACCCTTGCTGTTTGCGTTATATATTAACAATTAGATGTGAACGTGATGGCATGATTGGAAAGATTGACTGAGTGGTAGATAGTGTAGAGGATAGCTATAATCTACAAAACGATATTGATGGGTTGGTGGAGTGGTCAGTAAAGTGGCAAATGGAATTTAGCATATAGAAGTGTGAGGTAATGCACTACTTACTTTGCTAAAATAGTATAATGTTGAAAAATATATCTGGTTATATATCTTTCATTAATGTAGAACTCACAAAAATCTGCCAGTGTATCCTTGTAGTAACATAATAGCTCCCAAAGACAGTTCTGTGGGAACTATGCTCAGGATTCCAGAATAACAAGAGCAGCAATTATAAAAGATAATTGAGAATGTTTTAGCATGGTAGAAGACTGACTTACTTGTTCAGAATAAATGATGATTTAGCCTTGGAATCACTCACAGGGTCTCTGAAGGTTACATTTTGGTCTACTTTAGTGGAAATAGCTTTTCTTCCCCGTGTCTTTGTATTTCTAAGAAGCTCTTTTTTTTCTAACTTCTCCTGGAACTCGTCAAGAGGAACAGGGTCTGCAGATAGAATTTTCATTCGTTTATAGTATTTCCAATTATATTCGTTTCCCCCATTGTGTACATAGACAAGACATATACACACTACATTTTGCAACAGAGATTATCATCATCTATAAATACTTGGCACTAAGATCAAGCGTCTGATCAAGCCCAAGATGGGGTGCAATGCCTCATCTTGTCAGCTTGGATCTTGTTTGTCTCCCTTGTGGGGACCATGAATTGGATTCAATTGGATTTTAAATTTGATTTTTGGAGCAAGCAAGGAATGGATTTGGGTTTGTTTGGTCCATTCTGAGAATTGGCTTTTCAACTTTAATAATGGAGTAAAAAATTTTTTAAAACAGGATTCCTTTTTGGTGTGAAATTTGCCATGATACTGAGAAAGCGCCCTGCTTTTCTTTGAAGAATGCTATAGAGTCGGAAATATACATCTCAACTGACATACGGGACCACCATTTAATACCTTCTTTTGTACTGTCTGAAGGTGTCAGCCTGGAGTCCTGGGTAGGGATTTGAAATAATGTTTTCACTTCTGACTCAGAGAGTACTAGAAAGGATGGACAGGAGGGATAACTTGGTGCACATTGGCATTGCAGCCTAGTGACAGTCCAGCCCAACATCTACGTAGGCTGATGAAGTCAAGGTGTTGCACGAGATGTTTGTGAGGATGGTTTCCCTATGTCATTCCATAACATCATCTCATCAGTCTGACCCACGCATTCCTGTAAGATAGTAAGTTAGGGTGACCTAGACTGGGTATTGAATCTTCAAGGACATTTGACATTTAGGAAGGTTCGACAAAAAGTAAAAGGTTTATTTGTTTATTTATTTATTGTCACAAGTAGGCTTACATTAACACTGCAAGGAAGGGGGGTATCGCAGTTAATAAAGGAAATTTGTCTATTGAAAAGACCTTGGATCAAAAGATCAAGATGCAAGATGCAGAATAAGTGTGGGTGGAATGAAGAAACAGCAAGAAACATTGGTAGGAGTTGTTTATAGGTTACAAAATGGTAGTGATAATGTAGAGCATAGCATAAATCAGGTATTTAGAGATGCACGTAACAACCTTGAGGGATGATGCGTGGTCATAATATGATAGAAATTAGCATCAAATTTGAAAGTGATGTAGTTCAACCTGAAAGTAAGATCTTAAATCTAAATAAAGGAACTACAAAGATATGAGGGACAAATTGACTGTGATAGATTGGGAAACTACATTGAAAGCAATGACAAAGGACAGGCAATGGCTCGCATTTAAAGAATAAATTAATAGTTGACAACAAATTTACATCCCTTTGAGGTACAAAAACGCAGGAAAAGTGATCTGACCATGGCTGACAGTTAATGATTGTCAAAAGTTGTCAAAACAAGTAGTGAGATTGAGGATTGGGATTAGAATTCAGCAAAGGAGAGCCAAGAAATTGATAAAGAGAAAATAGAATATGAAAGTAAATTAGCAAGAAACATAAAAACAGACTGTAAAAGCTTCTATAAATAAGTAAACAGAAAAAGATTAGCAAAGACAAATGTGGGACCATTACAGGCAGAGACAGGAAAAGCTATAATGTAGAATAAGGAAATGATAGAGAAACTAAACAAATACTTTGGCCTAAATTTTCCAGTCTAGTCCACCGCGGGAATTGTCACAGGCAGGATGGAAAATTTGATGGACCAGTCAAAGGTCTGTTGATTTTGGGCACAAATTTTGGTCCCATGGTGTTGTGGGATCCCATCCTCTATATCTGTCTTCACAGAGGAAGATACAAAAAAGCTCTCTGAAATACTAAAAAACCAAATGAGATTGAAGACTTGAAAGAAATCAGCATTAGTGAAAAAAGTAGTACTGGAGAAACAAATGGGATTGTAAGTTGATAAATCTTGTGGCAGAGTGTTCAAAAAAATGGTTATAGAGATAGTGGATGCATTGGTGGTCATCTTTCAAAATTCTGTAAATTCTAGAATGGTTCCTGCAAATTAGAAGGTAGCAAATTCACTATTTTAAAAAAGGAGCAACTGTAGGTTTCTTAGCCTGATGTCAGCAATAGGGGCAATGTTAGGATCTATTAGAAAGCATGTAATAAATAACTGAATATATAGAAATAATGGTAGGATTGGGCAGAGTCTGTATAAAAATTATGCTTAACAAACCTGTTACCGTTTTTTTAGGATGCAACTAGCAAAATAGATAAGGGAGGACCAGTGGATGTAGTTTATTTGGATTTTTAGAAGGCTTTCGATAAGATTCCACACAAGAGGTGGCAAAATTACAGCACTTGGGATGGGGGAGTGGGGAGGGTGGGTGGGGGGTGGAATATGGTGACGTATATTGAAAACTGTTTAACGGACACAAAACAGAGAGTAGGAATAAATGGATCACTCTCAGGTTGACAGGCTGTGACTAAGATCCTCAAGGACCCAACTATTTACAATCTATATCAATAATTTGGAAGTGGGAACCAAATGTAATACCAATGTTTGCTTAAGACACAGAACTTGGTTGGAATCTGAGTTGTGGGGAGGATGCAAAGTGGATTTAGACAGGCTAAGTGAGTGGGCAAGAATATGGTAGATGGAATATAATGTGAAGAAATGTGAAGCTTTGGTAGAAGTAACAAATGCAGAATATGTCTTAAATGGATGGACTGGGAAGTGTTGATGTCCAAAGGGACTGGGGTTTCCTTGTTCATAAGTCATTGAAAGCTAATATGCTGATGCAACAACAATTAAGAAAGTGAATGGTATGCTGGCTTTAGAGGATTTGGGTACAGGAATATAGAAGTCTTACTGCAGTTGTATAGAGCCTCGGTGAGACCACACCTGGGGTATTTTGTACAATTTTGGTCTCCATAAGGAAGGGTATATTTGCCATAGAAGGAGTGCAATGAAGGTTCGTCAGACTAATTCCTAGGAATTACGAGGGGAGGTTGAGGAGATTGGGCCCATATTCTCTCAAATTTAGAATATGAGAGGTGATCTCATTGAAGCATACAAAATTCTTACAGGACTCAACAGGGTAGCTGCAGGAAAGATATTTCCTCTGGCTGGGGTCTAAAAGCATGGGACACAGTCTCAAAGCAAGAGATAGTCATTTACGGCTGAGATGAGGAGAAATCTCTTTGCTAAGAGGGTCGTGAATCTTTGCAATTCTCTTTCCCAGAGGGACATGGAGGCTGAGTCATTAGGCGGAATTTTACTGGCATGTCCGCCTGAGATTTGTACAATCCCGCCTGAAGCCAACGGAGAATGCTGTTCTCCGAGCCTTGCCCGCCTCCAGAATCGGGGCGGGCGTGCTGGTAAAATTCCAGCCTTAGTGTCCAGCTTGCGTGAAAATGGGAGAGTTCCTGATCTGTATTTTGGACGAGTTTTCATGCCCCATCTTATGCACTTAGTCATTGAAAAAATGGTGTTTCCAACTGCTGCAGGCAGTGGGTTGGGCTTAATTCACCAGCCAGCCTGTAGAGGGTGTGAATGTGCATGTCCAGACACCTGATTCTGCACATGTTCAATAGCAGCAGCAGAGGTCTGACAAACAGAGAGCTGTCAGGTCCCTGCTACTGCAGGCAGCCTCAACTAGCCCTCCCCACCCCGCAATTACGAGCCCTACAACACATGGGCATCTAGCCCCCACCACCCAGACCAATCGGACATTTCCTCCCCCCGTCCGATTGCAACTGCAGAGCGGCAGTGGTTCCCCCTCCACCCTCTCTGGTCCGATCCCGCTGCAGAGTGTGCAGCAGGCTCCACTCCCCCCACACTCCCTCTTCCCATCGAGCCGGCCCTTCATACCCTGCCCCCTTAGGCTCTGCCCCGTAGGCCCCACTCCCCATAGGCCCTGACCCCAGCACTGCCCAGTGCCAAGGTGCCCGGTGGGCATTGCCCAGGTTCCAAGGTAGTATGGTGGCACTGCCAAGGTGCCAGTCTGGCAGTGCCCAAAGGGCACCGTCCCTTGCCATCAGCCTCTCCAGGGGGCCTCAATGGCCTCCAGTTCTATCCGAGAGGCCAGCAGGACTGTTCCCCATTCATGGGGAGCAGGTGTTTTCCTCACCGGAGAGAACCTCCCCTGGTGAGGCCATAAAGACAAGTGAGCCCAGACAATTGAGCGCTGGGCTCGCTAAACACACGCAAATCGGAATTTCAATATATTTAAATAAATTATTCAGCCTCACGTCCATTTCCGGCGAAAGACTGACCTCACCAGAAATCCAGCTCTCATAAAATCGCAAGAGCCGAGAAATCAGGGGTGATCCTGATTTCTCGACTCTCGTGTGATTTTACCAGCTCGCTCGCCCATCGTTGGGCAGGGCAGGTCGGTAAAATTCCGCCCGCCCACTGAGTATATTCAAGATGGAGATTCCTAGATATTAAAGACATCAAAGGGATATGGGGATACGGCATGAAAATGGTATTGAGATAGTAAATCAACCATGATCTGCTTTAATGCTGGAACGGGCTCAAAGCACTAAATGACCTTTTTCTACACCTATGAACCAGTCTATATTCCTAGAAGATGTAACCAAGTTTCAAACTATAGTTATCCATTCCTTTCTCTGCATATATATAAGCTCTAAATTGCATATCAGCAGTAGACATCTTTATAGTAGAAGATAAAGCTCAGCCTCAGCCCCTCTGCTAACCCAGAAACTGAGAAAGTACTTTCCTATGGTCATTCCCAGACAGGTTTCCCAATAGAAATGGGTTGTAGGCACATTAGATGCTGTGACAGTGCCACCTTATTAAAATTTTAAAGTTTAGAATTTATTTATTAGTGTCACAAGTAAGCTTACATTAACGCTGCAATGAAGTTACTGTGAAAATCCCCTGGTCGCCACACTCCGGCACCTGTTTGGGTACACTGAGAGAGAACTTAGCATGGCCAATGCACCTAACCAGCACATCTTTTGGATTGTGGGAGAAAACCGGAGAACCCGGATGGAAATCCATGCAGACACAGGGAGAGTGTGCAGACTCCGCACAATGACCCAAGCCGAGAATTGAACCTTGGTTCCTGGTGCTGTGAGGCAGCAGTGCTAACCACTGTGCCACTGTGCCACCCCTATGCCGCACTACTATAACTTCTTAGATGCAATATTGGGTAAAGCATGGCAAGCTATGATTAAGTGTTGCTGAAGCACCTAACAGAGAATGGCTAACATTGGGCTTTTACATTTCATAGTGATGCTACAAGATATTTTCTCTTTTCACTTCTCGATGTGTGGAAGTGGCGGTGAGGCTGGCCCAGAAGCAATTTTGAACTGGCATGGGAGCAGCGATGGGACGAGCAATGAGGTAGTATTTCAGAAAGGATGGAGAGTGTTTTTTGGGGGGGGGGGGGGGGGAACGCTGGTGGAGAGAGTTGAGGGATGGTGGAGAGAGTCAGTGGTCCAGATCTCTGAGTTCAATGGGGTTCGAAGGCCTGGAGGTTGGCAGGGACCTGAGGCCTGGAATTTGGCAAGGGGGTGTGGGGTAAGAGATTAGAATGAGAGATTGGGTGGATGGAGAAAAGAAATTAGAGAGTGGAGGGGGGGGCGTGTACAGTCTGGGCACCAGGTTGTGGGAGGGAAAGAGTTTGGAGACCAGAGGTTGTTGGGGAGGGGGGAGAGTTTCGAGACCAGAGTGAGAAGGAGGAGAGTTTGGAGACCAGAGGAAGAAGGGGGAGAGTTTGGAGACCGGAGGGGTGGGCAGAGAGTTTGGACATCAGAGGGAGAGGGAAGGTGGATGGGTTTGGAGACTGGAGTGATAGAATATCAACCTTAGATCTTGAGGCTGGGCGGGGGGGGGGCGGGGGGGGGGGGGTGACAGGAGAATGGAGGAGAGGATTTGGACTCCGAGACTGGGGTGAGGGAGTGTTTAGTCCCTGGGATTGGGAGGTGGATGTATGGAAAGTATAGACCTTGAGACTAAAATGAATTAAGAACTGATGGGGATCAGGTGTGTGCTCTCATGCATGTACTGTGAAGTGGACAGATTTTTTGGTCTAAACGGAAAAAACAGAATAAATTCAAAATTATTTGAGCAATTAATTTCCTTGTATTTTCCAAATCAGGCTGCTGATTGAATCGGATAGCTTTAAGCACATTGGATAGCTTTGAATGTGCTGGATAATTCTGAACGCACTGGATAGCTTTGACTGTAGGATAGCTTTGAGCGCACTCTGTGTCTTTAAGCATCTTCGTCATTTTACGTCAAATATGGCAAAACGCTGCTGATTTGCACACAAACTCATTCCAAATTAGAACATTTGATGTCAAATGATTGCTGATAATTTGTGAGCACATTGAATTAAAAAATAATGTCAATGTTTTTGGGTCGGGACCATTCTACAGCTGCTATTCTTTGTTAGCTTTGAGTATTCCTACCAGTCAACTTATTGGTGCTGGTAAAGAAAGCTTAGGGCATTTAAACAATGACAATTGCCACTGAAATCCTAAGTGTCAGCAGGAAAAATAAACAACAAGAGCCTATGAAGGATCAAAAAACCTACCTTTAAAATCTGTGAGCTTTTTAAAGGGTTACCTTTAGTGGTCTCCATAAATGTGATTGGGCCAAAACAAATGTTGGAAAACTGCAATGCATTGTTCCCTTCCACATTTTACATAGGATAGCAGATGTCCAGCTGGTTGAGATGCCAGCTGTTTCCAGCAAATCCCCTGCTCCTCCAACTACATTGGCAGCCCCAGAAACTCGCAAAGGTTATGGTAACAAATCTCATTCCTTTAATACTTAACATTTGGGTACAATCTAGGTTGTTTGGAAACAATTATCAGATTATTGTTCTCATGAAGGCTGTGGTTCTGAAGAATGTTTTCCATCATGCATGTGATGAGCTTTTGCTATCCATTTTAAAAGGTGGAAAGATCATCCAGCTTCCTAAAAGAAAAGCAAAATACCATGGATGCTGGTAATCTGAAATAAAAACAGAAAGTACTAGAAAAACTCAGCAGGTCTGGCAGCATGTGGAGAGAGAAACAGAATTAGTGTTTTGAGTCTGTATGACTCTTCTTCAGAGCTTAAGAGACGGAGAAATGAGATGGATTTTATACTGTGTAGGAGGAGTGGAGTAGGTGGAACAAAGTAGAAGGTCAGTGATAGGTATGAGCTAGGAGAGAATGCACAAAAAAAGGTGGCACGGTGGCACTGTGGTTAGCCTGCTGCCTCACAGCACCAGGGACTCAGGTTCAATTCCGGCTTCGGGTCATTGTCTGTGTGGAATTTGCACTTTCTCACCAT
Source organism: Mustelus asterias (assembly GCF_964213995.1). Taxonomy (NCBI): domain Eukaryota; kingdom Metazoa; phylum Chordata; class Chondrichthyes; order Carcharhiniformes; family Triakidae; genus Mustelus; species Mustelus asterias. Next base: position 140,774,978 of record NC_135802.1, on the reverse strand, counting down.
TTCTGTTTGGGCTTCCTCCAGGTGCTCCGGTTTCCTCCCACAGTCCAAAGATGTGCGGGTTCGGTTGATTGGCCATGTTAAATTGATCCAAGTGTCAGAGGGATTAGCAGGATAAATATCTGGGGTTACGGGAATAGGGCCTGGGTGGGATGTGGTCGGTGCAGACCTGATGGGCCAAATGGCCTCCTTCTGTACTGTAGGGATTCTATGATTCAAAGATGTTTCGGGCACAAGACAAAGGACGTATTAATGGCAGTGTTAAGGACTATGGAAGGTGCTGATAGTGTCATTAAGTTAAGATAGTAGAATGTGTTAATAGGAGAACAAATGTAAAGCTCAGTGAAAGCAAAACTTAAGAAAAAAGTGACAGATGGCCCGATTGAGAAGGGAGGTTGTATTAGGATAAAATACTTTGGATTTAAGAAACAGGTAAAATTGAGTAGAAAGTTCACAGACCATAAGACATAGGGGCAAAAGTAGGCCACTTGGCTTATCGAGTCTGTTCCACCATTCAGTGAAACAATGACTGATTTGATATGGCAATATTCAACTCCACTTTCCCGCCTTATCCCCATAACCCTTGATTCCCTTACTGATTAAAAATCTGTCTATTTCAGCCTTCAACATACTTAATGGCCAGCCTCTACAGCCCTCTGTGGCAAATGATTCCACAGATTCATTACCCTCTGACAGAAGAAATTCCTCCTCATCTTTGTCTTAAATGGGTGACCCCTTACTCTGGAATCATGGCCTCTGGTCCTCAACCCTCCCACAAGGGGAAACAACCTCTCAGAATCTACCCTGTCAAGCCCCCTGAGAATCCCAAATGTCTCAAAAGCTCACTTCTCATTCTTCTAAACTCTAATGAGTTTAGACCAAACCTACTCAACCCTTCCTCACAAAAAACATCTCTCCATACCCGGGATCAACCTAGTGAACCTTTTCTGTACTGCCTCTAATGTCAGTACATCTTTCCTTAGATAATGAAATCACAACTGCTCAGAGTATTCCAGATGTTGTCTAACTAGTGTCTTGAATAGTTTTAGGAAAACTTCCCTATTTTTATACTCCATTCCCTTTGAAATAAAGACCAACATTCCATTTGCCTTCCTCAATACCTGCTGAACTTGCATGCTGGATTTTTGTGATCTATGTACAAGCAGCCCCAAATACTTTTGTGCTGCAGCTTTCTGCAGTCTTTCTCTATCTAAATAATATTCAGTTCCTTTATTCTTCTCACCAAAGGGCATAACTTTGCATTTTCCTACATTATATTCCATCTGCCAAGTTTTTGTCCACTCACTTAACCTGTCAATATCCCTCTGCAGATACTTTGTGTCATCCATAAACTTGGCAATAGTACATTCACTTCCCTCACCCAAGTGATTAATATATATTGTAAATAGTTGTGGCCCCGGCATTGATCCCTGTGGCACTCCACTAGTTACAGGTTGCCATCCTGAAAATTCTCCTTTATTCCAAATCCGCACTCTTCTTTAGTTAGCTAATCTTATAACCATGCAAATATACTTTTGTTCTAAAGCGGAGGTTGATTCCCCCTTCTGAGAACGAACACCAAAATACCCAAAGAGGAGTATCTCGCTTGATAATCTGTAAAAGGTGTGTGTGAAGTGGTGTGACCTGCTCTTCAGCAACTCCTAGTGGTTAAACACAAAATAAATCCCTGACGCTCACTCTAAAATCAACATGTAACAAGTTATTTATCTAACAATGAACAAATTTACTAAACTATTAACACACACCAATAAAACAAGATTCTAATGGTATGCTGCTTCAATAAATACAATTCCCACTTATTAACAAAAAATAGAATTTAGTTACTCTCTAAATTACAACCAGGTTTTGTGTCTTCTGGAATATTCTGGGCCTTCTCTGTTGATTCTCCTGCCTGGAACTTCCTTCTACTTTGGTACCTTTGCTATTTAGATGGTGCTTTGAGCTAAGAACAGTGGCAGGTGACATTTGCTCTCTCCTTTTTGTCCCACTGCCCTCTTCTTTTAAACCTATGATGACACATCAATATTTCCCACAATAGGATTGGTCCTAGGTTGTCAAAACCATCAGATTTAAATTTAATAGATTCTTGGTATCTAAGTGCCTAATTCAAGCTGATTGGCTGAATTCAAAAGCCTGTTGCCTTGGTAAAACTGCCGCTTGGCCTTTTGATGCAAACTTTCCATTTGGGGTATCTTATGTACTTGCATTTTTTTAACTTTCTAAGCACAGAAAAAGCACCACCTTTTAAAGGGACCATGCAATGCTTTCTCCATAGCATTTTACAATTTTACAAACACCAATCTACAATTACTCTACCCAACTTTATAACACTATCCCCAACACCATAGGTTCCTACCTTATTAAGTGCCCTTTTGTGCAGTACCTTATCAAACACTTTCTGGAAGTCCAAGTATATTACATCTACTGGTTATCTATCTTTTGTCCCCCCCGCACCCCCCTCCCCGCCTTATGAATAAGGTGTTACATTGGCAGTTTTCCAATCTTCTGGGACTTTTCCAGAACTTAAGGATTCTTGGAAGATTACTGGTCATACGACACCAGGTTATAGTCCAATTATAGTCCAACATGTTTATTTAAAATCACAAGCTTTCGGAGCGCTGCTCCTTCATCACCTGATGAAAGAGCAGTGCTCCGAAAGCTTGTGATTTAAAATAAACCTCTTGGACTATAACCTGGTGTTGTGTGACCTTTCATCTTGTCCACCCCAGTCCAACACAGGCATCTCCACATCATGGAAGATTACAAATAGTGTATCCACTGTGATAACTTGAACTCACCATAAAGATAGTCAAATGCATTGTCAAGAGAACAGCCTTCTTTATATATTAAACAAACAGCAATAACTCAGCAAACAGTAAGAGCCGAGGTTTCGAGTACAGGAGCAGGGATGTGTTGTTGCAATTATACAGGACCTTGGTGAGGCCACACCTAGAGTATTGTGTGCAGTTTTGGTCTCCTTTTCTGAGGAAGGATGTTCTTGCTCTCGAGGGAGTGCAGCGAAGGTTTACCAGGCTGATTCTGGGGATGGCGGGATTGATGTATGAGGAGAGATTGACTAGGGTTAGGATTGTTTTCACTAGAGTTCAGACGAATGAGGGGGGATGTCATAGAGACATAAAATTCTAACAGGACTAGACAGGGTAGATGCAGGGAGGGTATTCCCGATGGTGGGGAGTCCAGAACCAGGGGTCACATTCTGAGGATTCAGGGTAGACCATTTAGGATGGAGGTGAGGAGACATTTCTTCACCCAAAGAGCTTCTGGAATTCATTACCACAGGAAGTAGTTGATGCCAAAACATTGAATGTATTCAAGAAGTGGCTGGATATAGGACTTAGGGCAAATGGGATCAAAGGTTATGGGGAGAAAGCATGATAAGGCTATTGAGTTGGATGATCAGCCATGATTGTAATGAATGGCGGAGCAGGCTCGAAGGGCCAAATGGCCTCCTCCTGCTCCTACCTTCTATGTTTCTAACTATGAAAATGGGAGCAACTAGAGCACAGCTCTTGCTTTCAGAACACTCTCTTGCAAACCCCAAAAACCAGCCAAAACTCACGCTGCCGAAGACATCACACGTGCATGCGCAAACCCACTAAAAAACATTGGTATCACATTCACATCGACAGCTGCTACTACAAGACTCCGTAACATCAACTATCTCTGTAGCTACTTCCTTTAATAACCTAGGAAGCAACCCATCAGGTCCAGGGAACATATTGGCCTTTAGTCCCATTAGTTTCGCTAATACCTTTTCTCCAATGATAATTATTGTATTTATTTCATCCCCCTTTCGCCCCTTGCTTATTTAGAGATCAGTGCCCTTAAAGATGGGCCTATATCTCTACTATCATGGCTAGTCTTCTCAACCATCCTCTTTATTCTGAGATTGAATGTTTACACATTCTGCCCACCATGTCCTCATCCATTTGAATGATGTTGAAGCCTCGGGTGAATGTGCCCTTGCTGAAATGAAGTACCAACTTCAGAAGATAATTCTGGTCTCACATTCACAAGCTAGAAGATGCTGCCTCTTGAGCATCTCTCCAGCATTCTAGTTGCTAAGGCAGCCTACAACAAGCAGGAATTGCACTGCAGTCATCAGAGGGCTCATGGCAGTGTACCTTGAGTCTGACAAAGCTCCTCAAGGAGATCCATCTCCAACAATGGAAAAACACCTTATGTGTCACTTCGAAGGTGATACTGCGAGGCTAGACTTGGACCAAGGCAGGCAAGGGTGTTCAACAGGTGTTAACGCTTTGTTCAAAACATGCAGTCCTAGGTGTTACCTTAATCCCCATTACACTGAGTCCTTACACCCTCAGTTAAAGATGCAGGGCTTCAGTTAACCTGACCTTTCAATGGACATAGATCATTTAATGGTAACCATCTTCACACATTTTTCTGTCAGACACGAAAAAGTCTCCTTTTTGACACCTTCAGTTTCCCATATTTGTCAGCCCTGGCCCTGGCACGGTGGCACAGTGGTTAGCATTGTTGCTTCACAGCACCAGGGACACGGGTTCGATTCCCGGCTTGGATCACTGTCTGTGTGGAGTTTGCACATTCTCCCCGTGTCTGCGTGGGTTTCCTCCAGGTGCTCCAGTTTTCTCCCACAGTCCAAAGATGTGCGGGTTAGGTGGATTTAGCTATGCTAAATTGACCCTTAGTGTCAGGGGGACTAGCTGGGGTAAATACATGGGGTTGTGGAGATAGGGCCTGGGTGGGATTGTGGTCGGTGCAGACTCTATGGGCCAAATGGCCTCCTTCTGCATTGTAGGATTCTATGATTCTTGCAATCCTGAAAATGCAGATACACCATGGAGCCCTCAAGGTTCCACTTTGTTGATAATAAAGAGCACAGATCAGTTGCATTGCATCCTAGGTCCTAGCCCATCATCTTCCCATCAAGCTAACAAATGAGTAGCAAGATCATGTTCAACAGTTATTTGGCCGCAATACATCTGCATATGGATGTAGCACCGCTGAGCTTGGTGCACATTTAGGGGAGGAGAGGCTAAGCAAAATGAACGGGCCAGTGCAGCATCCCTTCTTTTTAATGATAGCCTTGGGGCTACTGTACTCATGATGGACAGAGTGCTGGCACAAGGAGGTGGGAAGATGCATACACTTGTTGCACAACTTAGCAAACGTACTCTCGTAGAGTCAACAATGCGCACATGACTTCTTGAGTCCAGGCTTACAGATTGCAAACCCTCACGCATGACAGAGAAGTTCCAGGCAAGATTACTCTTCTCCATATGCATCCACATCTCTCCTTCTACATGACACCTTCAGCTTTCCACAATGCAGGTGAGTCGGGGGACCAGATGAGCTTCCATCTTACACAGCCAAGAATGAACATCACTTGAACATACAATGCATGTCGATAGATGCCTTGCATAAATGCACTTTATATTAAGTATAAGGCATCACTGATGTCGGTAATTAAATGAGAAGGGACACACCTGTGATGAGATGGCTTCACACAACATCAACCAGAGGCACATGATGTGAAATATGTCATAATTAGGGGACGTAACATGGTATATATAACATCTGATCAAGCACAATACAACTCACCTTACAGAGGAGGCATACGCAAGAGGGGATGCAGAATCATTGCAATTCTATTGGTGGAAAGAATATACATGTGGTGAACCCCGTGCTGTCATTGTGTCCCTAATATTTCTTGATCTTTCTAACCCTATTACTACATCTTGATGCATTCCTGTCATCTGCAGTGAAGGTGAAGGCAGCCTGCTGACTACTATACTCTGTTGTTTATAATGATTTTGCCAGCTATTCTCTGGAGAGCCAAGAATTGGAGGGCCCCAGCCTGCTTTGGGTGGCCTGCTGTGGGGCAGATATACCCTTCTCAGCCTGTAGAACTGGAGGTGATGGGATCTCAGGCAGAGGGGATTGGGATCAGCTGGGCAGTCCTGGAGTCACCTGGCTAGATGGCCCGGGGTGTCCAGCTGCAGGCCCTCATCCCTGTAGGTGCCTGAGGGCCTCTAGTTGACTCCTTGGGGAGAAGGAGCATCTGGAATGAGATCTAGGTGCCCTGGCCCCCTCTCGCAGAGCCATTGGTGGATGCCACCAATGCCTACAGTGATGGAATGCAACTCCTGCAGGAGCACCAAGGTCTCCATGGCAGTTGTCATCCTACCAATGTTGAGCTTTGTGTGCTGGCATGCTGGTACTGTTACCTCAGACTTAATGCAGACAGTCACCTCCATCATATGATACAATCTGTGGAATGCAGCTGAAAACCCTGCCAGTATTCTGATATACCCATGCCTGTTGCTGCACCTCCAATAACTGTGTTAAAACTGAGTTATGATGTGGAGATGCCGGTGTTGGACTGGGGTAAATACAGTAAGAGTTTTAACAACACCAGGTTAAAGTCCAACAGGTTTATTTGGTAGCAAATGCTATTAGCTTTCATTAAAACTGAGTTCACAGGCATGTCATCTGAATGGGACTCAGCAGAATCTTGGTCTTCAGCAGTGTCCTGCATATTGGTGATCTTGAATGTCCCAGCTTCTGTTTGCTGTGATGTGGAGATGCCGGCATTGGACTGGGGTGGGCACAATAAGAAGTCTCACAACACTAGGTTAAATCTGTTTGCTGTGGACCAGAATCTGTGCTGTACTCACCAGATTCCAGATCACCGAGCCTGCTTTAGATCGAGATCCTACCTTGGTGTGTGTCTCTTGTGCAGGTGGAGGATGATGGTGAGCACTATGATGGGTCTTCCACAAATGGGTCCTCGAAATCCTCAGACAAGATGTCTTTGGGGCTGGATATGAGGGGTTTGCTCCCAGTGTCCCTGGGACACTTGGCTGTGGTGTCTATGAGAGAGAGTAGAGATAATTAGTACATGGCAAGAGACTCCAAAACATAACATTGCACTCATAGTCTTGCTGTCTTGAAGGATCAGCTGATCATCTCATGTGGTTATGCGCCACGAACCTCACCGTCACCTCAAGCACGGTCTGGTCCTCTCAGATAACCCTCATACTGGGTGAGGGCCCTGATCTCTTGCATTCTGCCACCGGTCTGCACCCTCTCTCTTTTACAATGGGCAAGCTTGGCCTACATGCAGACAGATGGAAGAGATTATGAGAAGGAAGCATGCCAAAGCAAATGATAAAGATGTGTGGGTGTAAGTGCAGCCATGTACGGAATGAGGATTTAAGCTCAGACGGAGATGTCAGGGTATGTATGGGAGAGTTAGTTGTGATATTCCTTGTGTTGGTACTTTGTGAGATTTCTGTGGACTGTCACCTTGCGAATGTGTAAGGGCTTGTGAGAGTGTGAGGTGGGAGGGTTGAGAAGGTAGAGTTACCTTTGCTGTGCAGGTAAGATAATTCATCCATTTCTGGCATTGTATCGTTGTTCTCCTGCAGGCTCAATTGGCAGTCAGACACCTCCTTCCATGTCTCGTTGATGACCTTGTCGAAAGTGTGTCAGCCATCCTGAGGATAGAGAAGATCACAACAGGCCTCAACAGCCCAGAAAGTGACCCAGCAAAGCATCACTAAACTTGGGGTTGGACTGTTCCTACTCTTGAGGGCTATCGCTCGCCTGGAGCAGTCCTGGGCTGCAGACATTGAAAGACCTGTGAGCGGGTGCAGTTTAACTATGATTCCCAGAGCAAGGATCCGTTGAGGTCATGGCAGGGCCTGCAAATCACATGCCACCCGCCAACAAAACTGTGGGGGGATTCTCCAGATCCGCTAGCTCCTGGCGAGTATCAATGGCTCAAAGAATTGGGAGTCAGCGGAAAAATGGATTCCGCGCCAGTCGCCAAACCTGTTGTGACCCTCGCAGGCCATACTGCTGGCCCCGATTGGGCTTCCAACCAGACTGTGGGGAAAGCCTATAAACATTCAAATGGCCTCCTTTTCATATCATTAGCGGGCTAGGAGGCTGATTCAATGGCTGCTCGAGATGCTCCCGCCCCTCCAGCTGTAAGTCACGTGAGCATGAATTACTACAGGCCCTGAAAAGCGGGGACCTCGCAGACAGAACACCGAGGGGGAGCAAGGATGTAAGACGCCACTTGAAAGCTATACTGGGATGAATGGGCGCTCTCAAAAAACACCTGGAGGTAGCGGTGGCTTGATGGTGACCTCGGGGTTCCTCCCCTCCACCATCCGCCTCTTGCCCCCACCCCGAGACATGGGAGTTGCCTGACTCACGAAGGGGATGGAGTATAAAAGCAGGGAGGTCTTGCTGCAATTGTACAAGGCACTGGTGAGGCCGCAACTGGAGTACTGTGTGCAATTTTGGTTCCCTTATTTGCGGAAGGATGTATTGGCCTTGGAGGGAGTACAGAGAAGGTTCACCAGGTTGATACCGGAGATGAGGGGGATAGCTTATGAGGAGGGATTGAGTAGGTTGGGCCTGTACTCGTTGGAGTTTAGAAGGCTGAGGGGAGATCTTATAGAGACATATAAGATAATGAAGGGGCCAGACAGGGTAGAGGCAGAGAGATTCTTTCCACTTAGAAAGGAAACAAGAACTAGAGGACACAGCCTCAAAATAAGGGGGAGTCAGTTTAGGACAGAGTTGAGGAGGAACTTCTTCTCTCAGAGGGTAGTGAATCTCTGGAATTCTCTGCCCATTGAAGCAGTGGAGGCCACCTCGTTAAATGTGTTTAAGTCACAGGTAGATAGATTTCTGATCAATAAGGGAATTAAGGGTTATGGGGAGCGGGCGGGTAAGTGGAACTAAACCACTATCAGATCAGCCATGATCTTATTGAATGGCGGGGCAGGCTCGAGGGGCTAGATGGCCTACTCCTGCTCCTATTTCTTATGTTCTTAAGTTCTTATGACTGAACTTCAACATGCTGTGGGGCAAGAGTTCAGAGAAATCACTAAAATTCCACTCTTGGGCAACTGACCTGTCATTATGTAGCTTGGTGTTGGTTGCATGTCTCACCCGTGATGTCTCCTTCCCCAGTGATAATAGCACCCTGTCCATTTGCGAGTCAGCATTACTCTCAAAGGAATGTATGGGTATATTGGGTTTGCCCATGGTTCAGTCAGCAACCCTGACCTGTTGACACACATCCATGAACTGCTCCTATTTAGTGAGGTCATCAGGCACATTTGGGATCTTGCCCTTTCAAGATTGACTGTGGCTCATGTACAAATCCTCTCCGTCTTTTAATTAGAACAATTCATCCAAATACATTACAATCCAAAGACATTATAATTCCACAATGATAAATTATTAAAACAACAGTCAACAGCAAATATACCTTCCTTAATACAGCAACTAAATCCTCCCTTCCAATGAAAATGGAATCCATTATAAATTAAGTTACTGGGGCTTTGCCTTCTGGGGTTATGCCATCCGGGGTTTCATTGTCCATGGTGTCGCCTTCTAGGGTTTTGCCGTCTAGGACACACAAGTCCCAACTGGAACAGCAGTTCTCATACAAGTCCCAACCCGGACAAAGCCTCTCAATGCCTCTCAGTCACAGCTACAGACCTGGTTAAGGAGGAGTTCAGCCAAGGAGAGTTAAGTGAACAAGCACATCAGCCAATATCAGCTGAATCCATGTTCTGTCAGTCAGCCCATGTGACAAAGAGGAATTGCTTGCTGAGTCAATCACTCAAGGCCCCATTAAGGACCTCACTCTTCTGTCTCAGCCCGCAGCTGCTCAATCTGGCCACATCTACAGAGCAACGGATAGGATTTCTAAACCCGCAGGCCATGTGCCCCCCCATCCTCGCCCCACGAGATATGAGGCGGATGCCCTGTATAACCAGGCATCTAATTACATCACCTTCAGCCTGGACTAGGCCCAACAAGATGCCCAGGGTGAAGAATTCTCTGTCATTGTTGGGATGCCCAAAGTCCAGGAGAAAAAAGATGGCACCCATGTCACCCTTCAAACTCCATCTCATACTGGGGTGCCCTTCAGTAACAGGAAGGGATACTACTCCATGAACATCAGGCTGCTATGCAACCACATCCTAAACATTATGCACGTCTGTCTATGCTATCCTGGGAGTGTGCATGACTCCTACATTCTAGGACAATTGGAGATACCTGACATGTTCCAGGGTCGCTGTCAGCCGAGGAGATCGGTAATGGGAGACATGAGCTATCTGCCAAGGTTATGGCTGACCCATTACAATAAGGCCCACTCTGCCACCAGAAGTATCATCGAGTGGTGCATTGGCCTCCTCAAGATGCTGTTCCACTGGTTGGACTGGTCTAGCGGGGCACTGCAATATAGCATTCAGAGGATGAAACCTATTGCGGTCACTTGCTGTGTGCTGTACAACCTCACATAGCATTGGGATGACAAGGTGAAGGAGGGAGAACAGGAAGCTTCATCAAAGGAGGAGAACCAGGACAGCGCTGTTGTGGTGGAATTAAAGTGATGGACACAAAATGGTTGCCTGGCACACAAAATGGTTACCTGGGAAGGGACATTGACAGGCACTGGCTTTTAGCACAGACAGTTACACAAAAGGTTAAAAACATGCAGTATCCGAAATACTGTAGGAAGCTGGTCAGAGCTTGAGGCACTTTAGATAAGAGCAGAGCCAGAACAATGAATCTGATAGTAAAGTCAGCCACAGATGGGGACATAAATACATAAATGCAACAAGATCAGCCACTGAATGTATAGATCGAAACCAGTCATTGATAGAGGACATAACTGCATAAATGTATCCACTCTATGAACAATGATATGTTAACTGTCCACGTTCGTACCTGTCTGCTTGTAACGATGTGTTAACTATCGATGTCCGTATCTGTCTACTCAACTTGTAACGATGTGTTAACGGCTAATGTCCGTACTACCTATTGTCTAAAAGGTATAAAAATGATCAACTACCATTCTGTAGTTGAGAAGGTAGCTGCCAAGTACTGCGGAGTACCAGTGCCTTCTCCCGAAGCTTTGTGTCCGAAATAAAACTGTCTTGTTGAAACCTCCAAGTCTGACTCCGAAGTGGTAAATTTCCCACAAAAGCACAAAGGAAATTGAGGAGGATGTCGAGGAAGCTGAGCATCCGGCAGTCAAGATCCAACAGAGACATCGGACAAGGGAGGCCCTCATTGCCTCCTGACACAAGGTATAGAATCTTCATTGTGCAGCAGATCAGACCCCATCAACTCCTGCTATCCTCATTCTCTGCCTTGGCTGGTCCGTTCCCTCATTCTGAGCACTTCTCCACTCCCCTTCCTCCAATCCCTCAGCTCCATCTCCCCCTCCCCTGCCCAAGATCCAAGTACTTTTATTTTCATATTTTCCCCCAAGCTGTTATTCACTCACCAGCCTAAACATCGAGTTAGGGCAGGAAAGGGCCTTTAAGTAGGAGCCTTAATTGGGGCAACGGCAGGTTTATACAATGCCCACTCAAGTCTAAAATCGCAATCAGGTCAGAGCGGGTGGGAACCCAGAGGGAATCCATTCATGCAATTTCACCCCCAACCCTCACCACCACCACCACCACCACTGTCAGACCCTGCAGCGGGGAACATAAAATTCTGGGCCTGATCTTTTGGGAACAATGAAGTATCTATCACTTTTGGGAACTTAAGAAATTTTCCTGATTGCATATAATTGCAGTTGTTAGTGTTCCTAGCTGAAAATGTAGATGACATTCCCAGCTGATGGTCCCCCTGACCAAAGCATCATTTTATCTTTTTCCAGTCATCTGTTTAGTTTTGCAAATTATCTTTAACCTCAGCCTTGAGCTGTGGAAGGATTGTGTATTCTCCAGATTTGAGGTTAAATTCTCCTAGTCAGTTACAAGTCTTCATTCTTGATGTTGTATGTTCACCCAACAACTGCATGGCCATTAGTCAGTTATGGATAAGACATAGGCCATGATTCTCCCATCCTGCTGCGCTAATTTATTAGTGCAGCGGGCCAGGAGAATCACACGTTGGTCGATTCATGGAGTTCTCGTGAGCATTCACGCCGCGCTTGTGTCTCCCAATACTGGATTTTTGGTGCAGTCTTCTCCGCGCCAGAAATTAGGTGGGAAGAGGGTCAGCATTTAAACAGTATTTATCATACTATTTAAATGCTATTAGCGGGCCCAGGACTGATGTCTCTGGACCTGCTAGCATCTCCAACCCCGCCAGTGTTTCACTCCAGTGGAGATTACACTAGCTCCCCACTTTCGGGAGTTAGCAGCCCGACCCCGCTGGGGTAAAGGAAGAGGCAATCAGGGCCCCCAGGGGGTTGGGGGGTGGGGAGGTGCCCTTGATCATGGGCATCCTGGCAGTGCCAGCCTGTGCCCTGACACTGCCCAAGTGGCAAAGTGCGCATGCCCAGGTGGCATCTTGGCACTGCACATCAGGCATGGGGCAGTGCCAAGGGGGTGGGGCCAATTGGAGGCAAGGCTAGGGGGTGATCGGTGGGAGTGGGGGGGTCCCGCTGCCACTCTGCCATTGAGATCGATGGGGCGGGAGGGAGGCTAGCGATTGGGATGAGCTGGAGGGGGAGTCTGACGGGGGGATGGGCAGGCTGCTGGGGGAGGTGGGGGTCTGCCTGTGGGGGTGTCTACACTGCGGGGGTGGGGGGATGGGGTGGGAGGGATTGGCACTGTGGGGGCTGGAGATTGAGGCGATCTGGGAACTGGTGCGGGGGGGGGGGGGGGGGGGGGGGGTTCAAGTCTGGCTTGGGAATGGTCAGGAGGCCATGGTCAGGCCATGGGAGGTTTAGAGGGGGCCGGAATTGTGGGGGTCCCGGGCTGGCCAGCGATCGAGCTAGCCAGCAAACGGGAGGCTGACAGTTTGGGGCCAGTGCGCATGCACAGAGGGCCACTGGTTCAGCCTCCTGGGTAGGAATAAGCCCCGCCCATGAAATCTAATGATATTCGTTCTGGTTGCCTCTGTAGTGCACAGAATGTGGGAGATTCTAGTCTGAACTCCCATTGAAATTACTCCAGTTTTCCCGCGAAGTCAACATTTAGAATTCTTTTGGGAGAATTCCGCTCATAATGTAAGATCATGTGTATATTCTGAAATGTTACTTGATGTATCCATTAGGGACTGAAAAAGAACCTTGTAGCAGCTTTCCTCAAGAGGTTAAATGGTTTGAATAGTCTGTCACTGAACATTCGAGCATATTCTGCTATGTTCTCGGCCTTTTGGCTATGATCAAGTGTAGTATGGTCGGCAGCCCATGGTCGGCCGCACTTGGTTGAGGTCATTAGGTTACACTGAAGCTTCATATGTTTCATATGAAGCAATTTTTTAAAGCGGCATCTCGGCCTTTTGGCTAAGATGCTCAAGTCTTGGAGGAGGAACCTCCCCCTTCTCCAATCAGCTTGGCTCATGTAGATCAGGCCCAGAACAGGGTGGTTTGGTCGCTCGCCCTGTCTTGTCAGCCTGGATCTGAAATGTCTCAACTTGTTGAGACTCTGAATTGGATTTGATTTGATTGAATTGGAAAAGTATTAAAAAAAAAGGAATAGGATTCCTGGGCCAAATGGTCTTTTCTCATAACAGATGTTCCTATGCAAGAGGCATAGTTTCATAGAGTGAATTCTACAGATTGAAGAAGTATGTGAAGCTATGCTACTATATTCTGTGCAATCTTTTCCAATTGACGGAATAGTGAAGTCCTTATGCAGAAGACTGAGTGCTCCTGGCATAAGCATGGAGGTTTGGTTTACACACGCAATTCTTAAGGGTGCAGTTCTTATGGGAGAATGCCAGTGCAGACACAATTTTATAATTTTACAGATAGATAGTTCAGTCCATCCTGAATTGATGCCTAGGCCCCACTGGATTGGTCGACATGAAATCCACTCATGTCAAGGTTTGACTTCCTGTTTGATTATTGTTTTCCATTTCTGTAAAGGATTATCTTAACTCATATTTCACTTTACTGTCACATATCAATTTTAGTAAAGACATATTTATTTTTCCTTCTTTGCATATTTTTCTTGTTCTGCCTTCAGGTCCCTGCCAGTATCACTTTATTATCTGACAACAGAAAAATTGCAAGTAGACCAGAATAAGAAGGCATCTGACCTTCAGTCTCTTCCTCTCTGTGTGCTGATTGAGGGTAAAATCATATCTTACCATAGCATGATAAGAACACCAACACATCTGAAAAGCATTACCTCCAGGCTCTTTAATCTTTACATTCGGTTGTATCTTCTTCCACTCCTTTCGCTGCTGGATCCAGTCTTCAGCATACCCATTAGTAATTAATTTGGTAAAGTTTATAGGTTCATTCTTTTTCGGTAAAGGCCTAAAGGAAAGTGTTAGTTATCATTACTCTGCTCCAGGATGTTCACATTTTAAAGCAATTTTCTATTTGTTGGATTTATTTTATTTGCAAGGCTTTAGGAAATTGTGCTCTCACCTGGAGTTTCCATTGCCCCAGCGCTCATCAGAAATGCAGGCATGCAGTTCCTACAACTCTCTGTCCATTAAAATTAAAGGATTGCAAATCATTGGGCATGCATGGACAGGTAGTGTTTCAATTTATATATATGTGTTCCCATTTAGTGAGGCTTCATAGCAGGACTGCATTTTACTATGTTGCCTCTAAAAGGCATTAGTGCTTGGATTTAAACATCTTAACATTCAAAACAATTGTAATGAATAGTGAATTATGTGATTTTAGTTTACAATGAGTTGAAATTTCTCATCTAGTAGGATTGCCTATGAACGGTGAAGTAGCTTATTGTGGAACATGAATTTTCATGGTTCCTGTCCCAGCAACATTTAATCCTAAATTCTGATCTCGGGTGGGGAGGGACAGCGAGAGACAAATTTTGTTCCTGCATCCAGCAATGTCCACAGCCCAACTATGAGGGCATGTCTGATGGCTACCTTGGGATTGCCTTCTTTGGCTCTGTGGAAACCACACCTGCTGAGAACTTTTTGAGTCCCAATATGAGACTACTAAATTTCCCAAATAACTTGCAAAACTGTTCAAATCAATCTCATGACAATCAATTAACTCCTTAATAAAGGAGTGTTTTTATCTTTGGTAAAATTAAACAGTTTTAAAGATGTCTTTGGCCTATCAGGGTCCCTTTTGGCTCCCACGCAAGTGGAAGATTTTCAGTAGGCTCATTAAACAGTCATCGTTACCGTACTTCTACAAACATGGGCCTCCTGTTCCTATGAAACAGGAGTATGCTATCAGTATGCCTTCCAGTCCCAGAACCTTTCCTTCTCTGCGATTAGATCATACTTGACCTGTATCTCAATGTTATTTTCTCACTACCACTCTGTATCCCTTCATATTTTTAACCAACAAAAATCTATCAATCTTAGCCTTGAAAATTTCAATTGACATTGCACGCACAGCCTTTTCTGGGAAAATGTTCGAGATTTATACTAACTTATCTGTGAAAATGTTCAGTCCTAACAGTCTAGCTCCAATATTCAGGTTATGATCCTTTGTTCTGGATTTCACTCAGAGGAAACAGGTTTTTTTTGTATCTACCCTATTGTATCCGTTTAGATTAGATCACTCCATGATCTTCTAAACTCAAGGAAATGCAAAAACAAATACAACATGTCAACAAAATTTACCCCTTGAAGGCCTGGTATCATTCTGATGAATCTGCATTAAAGCCTTTCCAAAACCAAAACAATTTTCCTGAAGTTCATTTTCCAAAACTGATTATTTAAATGATCCCATCTTAACAATTTGAGATAGAGTCAATGATTAATCATGTCAAGCTTCACTGTACTTCTGTCAGTGGAGCAGGAATCTTAAGAGTGTCAGCCTGAATATGTGCAGAATCATGGAACAAATGAAATAAAGTATTATTGAATAACAGCACTCATGCAATGCCTTTGTGTTCAGTAAGACAACTTAAACTGACTTTTTGGTGATGCTCTGTCATGTCTCTGTTTAGATTTTTGGGGCCACTTGGATGGTGCTTCATTGAATCCCCACTCTTGCATTGTTGGCACTATGTATAACTTATAAAATGTGAGTGTAAGCTTTGCAGCAAAACTAAGGGGGGAATTTTACCATTTTGAGCCTAAGGGCCTGATTTTACCAAAACTTCGCGCCCGTTTTCGGGCGCACAATCGCGGTAAAGTTGGGCGTCGGGCCTTTAACGCGATCTGCACCCGAATTTGAGCAGATCGCGCCTTTACCGACACCCGATTCAGGCACGGGTCCAGCCCGCGCCCGAATCGGGCGGCCCGACGATTTAAATGCATTTGCACGCATTTAAATCGACTTAATAAACTGCACGCCCAACTCTACCGCCAAATCCCACTTTACCGTCTTCTGGCCCGATCCGCGTCCGCGCTGTTACTGACCTGCAAAATAAAAGTCTGAAGTCGCCGCTGCAGCCTCCGAAGAGCGGGGTCAGAGACCGCAACGGCTCTCTGACCCAGGTCATCCTCTGGTTGGGGCGGGAGAGGGGAGGAGGAGAGGGGGTGTGACGTGTCATTCCCTGTGGGGGGGGGGGGGCCGGTGGGAGGGGAGGAGGTGTGACGTCTCATCCCTGGGGTGGGAGGGGAGGGGTGTGACCAATCATCCACTGGGGGGGGTGGAAGGGGAGGGGGTGTGACCAATCATCCCCTGGGGGGGGTTGGAGAGAGGGTGTGACGTCTCATCCACTGGGGGGGTGGGAGGAGAGGGGGTGTGACGTCTCATCCACTGGGGGGGTGGGAGGAGAGGGGGTGTGACGTCTCATCCTCTGGTGGGGGGGAGGAGAGTGGGTATAACGTCTCATTCCCCGGGGGTGGGGGGAGGGGAGGAGGTGTGACTATTCATCCTCTGGGGGGGAGGAGAGTGGGTGTGACGTCTCATCCCCTGGGGGGGGAGGAGAGGGTGTGTGGCCGATCATCCCCTGGGGGTGGGAGGGGAGGGGCTGTGACGTATCAACCCCTGGGGAGGGGGGGGGGGGGGGTGGGGGGTGGAGAGGGGGTGTGGCGTCTCATCCTCTGGTCAGGGGGGTTCCGCTGCGTTTCTGCAGCCGATCCCTCCTAGCACCATCACTGGTACACTACCAGCCACAGATTACTCTTCCCTGCAGGTGCGAGAGAGCAGGAGAGATGGCTGTGGCTGGTAGTGTACCAGTGATGGTGCCAGGAGGGATCGGCTGCAGACGGGCAGCGGAACCTCCCCGATCAGAGGATGATACGTCACACCCCCTCTCCTCCCCACGCCCCCCCAGGGGATGATAGGTCACACCCCCTCCCCTCCCACCCCCCCCAGAGGATGAGACGTCACACCCCCTCCCCTCCCACCCCCTCCACAGAGGTTGAGACATCACACCCCCTCTCCCCCCCCCCCCCCCCCACCCCAGGGCATGAGACGTCACACTCCCTCTCCACCCCCCTCCCCCCCCCAACCAGGGGATGGTCGGTCACACCCCCACACCCCCTCCCCTCCCACACCCCCTGCCCCCGACCAGCGGATGAATGTCAGAGAGCCGCTTTCCGCTTTTTTTTTTCGCGCCCGGGTGCGCTCTGTCAGATGTTTTTCGAACTGCGCATGTGCAGTTCAGAGCTCCAATCGGTCCGCCAGCGCTAAGCCCCGCCCACAGCACGGATCGGTCTGGAGCCGGCAAAACGCGCATGGGCGCGTTGCAAAGAGGATTCCAGGCGTGGATCTATTTGACGTGCGGCCATGCCATCCCACGAAACCTTCAGGATGAAGCGATTCCTCAGCAGAACCAGACGATTCCACAGTGGCCGATTCCACAGTGTAACGGGATACACCATCACTGGTACACTACCAGCCACAGCCATCTCTCCCGCTCTCTTGCACCTGCAGGGAAGAGTAATCTGTGGCTGGTAGTGTACCAGTGATGGTGCCAGGAGGCATCGGCCGCAGACAGGCAGCCGACCCCCCCACTGACCAGAGGATGAGACGTCACACCCCCTCTCTTCCCCCCCGCCCAGGGGATGGTCGGTCACACCCCCTCTCCTCCCACCCCCCCAGAGGATGAGACGTCACACCCCCTCCCCTCCCACCCCCCTCCCGCTCCGACCAGAGAATGACCTGGGTCAGAGAGCCGTTGCAGCCTCTGACCCTGCTCTTCGGAGGCTGCAGCGGCGACTTCAGACTTTTATTTACGTGGTTACAGCGCGAACGCGGATTGGGCCAGAAGACGGTAAAGTGGGATTTGGCGGTAGAGTTGGGCGCGTGGTTCATTAAGTCGATTTAAATTCATGCAAATTCATTTAAATCGTCGGGCCGCCCGATTCGGGCGCGGACTGGATCCGCGCCCGAATCGGGTGTCAGTAAAAGCGCGATCTGCTCGGATTTGGGTGCAGATCGCGTTAAAGGCCCGACGCCCAACTTTACTGCGATTTCGCACCCGAAAACGGGCGCGAAGCTTTGGTAAAATCAGGCCCTAAGTATGTGAGGGTGAGGTGAAGGATATAAATGTTAGGTAGAAAGCTTGGTTGATAGATTGTTAGTAGGTGAGTGATGGCGTGTTCTGATGTAAAGAGTGGCTGACGGAATTGGTCAGATATGTGACACTGCATCCAGATCCTCAGGGCCTGACACCTGGCTTTGCCCTCCATGGCTATCTGTTCCCAATCCCACTACCAATTGACCATGGCCAGAATTCTCCCCGCAGCTGGGAGTCTCTGGTCTTGCTGCAGTGAATGGAGATTTGGCTGAGTGCCAAATTCTCCATTCTTGCTGGCAGCAGTGGCAGGGCATATGATATCGGGGTACTCTGGCCCATATCTCTGAAAGGCCTCCTTCCTAACTGTAGTGGCTTCATATCATTTTCTCCATGTGGATGCCGGACAACTCTCCACTTTCCCTCCTCCTGCATTAAGACCTCAGGGGCGGCACGGTAGCACAGTGGTTAGCACTGTTGCTTCACAGCTCCAGGGTCCCGGGTTCGATTCCCGGCTCGGGTCACTGTCTGTGTGGAGTTTGCACATTCTCCTCGTGTCTGCGTGGGTTTCCTCCGGGTGCTCCGGTTTCCTCCCACAGTCCAAAGATGTGCGGGTTAGGTTGATTGGCCAGTTTAAAAATTGTCCCTTAGAGTCCTGGGATGTGTAGGTTAGAGGGATTAGTGGGTAAATATGTGGGGGTAGGGCCTGGGTGGGATTGTGGTCGGTGCAGGCTCGATGGGCCGAATGGCCTCCTTCTGCACTGTAGGGTTTCTATGATTTCTATGAAGTACAGTATCCAAAAGCTTTGGAGCCTGTTCCCTGCTCTGTTGTGCCATTTCTAATCCTTTCCCAGGACACATTCTCTTCGATCACAATTCCCAGTACCTGCTCCAGCCACAATATTCCTCACCTTTGAAGGTGGCAGGACATTTTGAGAGCTGTTGGTAAAACATGTAGAATCTTGGACTTCATAAATAAAGCTATTGAGTACAAAAAAGGGAAGTTATGCTGAATCTTTACGTGAAAATGCATGTTATTTTTAAAAATATTTTTAGTGAACATTGTATCAGTTTGTAAAGAAGGCACAAATGTGTATGTGTGTGTGTCAATGATTTAATTAGCTGGGAAAGGTTACTAGACAGGTTGCCTGGGATATGAAAGATATGAAAGGATAGAGGTGTTAGATTTGTGCATTTGTAATGAGATATTATGGTGGGTTTTAGGTGCAAATAAATAGGCTGGATCAAACATTTGCATTTTTAGATAAGATGAGAGTTCATTTTAATATCAAAGGTAAGTCAGAGGTGATAAGAAACATTTTGCATCCTACACAAGTTCAGTGGGCAAACGAGTGTATTTTACATTTTATTGATCCAAATGCAGAGACAACATAGAAACATGAAAGATTTTACATATGGAATGATTTGAGTTTCAAAGAGGTGCAAGAGCAATGGAACCTGGAATGAAAGGGGGCATAGGGTATTTAGAGTTAATGTGGAAAGTATAGTAGTTGGCTATATGAGGAAGATCTTCTAGCAATAGCTCTGGGCTGGAGGAGGTGCAGTTTGAATCAGCCATACATTCAAGCCAGAAAAGCTATGGGCTGCAAAAAGCAGTCCTGTTCTGAAGTCTTGAATTTCCACAGCAGAGTGGAGATGAGCTGGAGAGATTGTGTGGTATACGTTATTAAAGCAACAGCAGCTTTGCCTTGGAAAATATTACCGGGTTTTTATAGATAAACATCTATAAGGCAGTATTGCCTGCAAGATGTTTATTTGTGGGTCTGATTAAGTCTTTTGGATGGAATGTACAACTAATTTTAATGGTATAAGTATAGTCTTTTGTGCTCAAGTTTTTTTTCCGTCTTGTTAATAAACATATTACTTTTAATGTTCAAAATCCCACAAACGTTCCTGGACTTTTTTCTGTTGAGATCAGTAGTTTTCTTCTCGTTTCATAATACAAAAAAAGGGTATGGCCCGTAAGCCAAGTTTCCTTCTGGGATTTGGCTTGTTCAGCAATTAACATCTGCTGTGGTCATTGCATTTATAAAACTCTGATTAGGCAACAACAATAATATTACATCCACTTCTAATCACATTTTAGGAAGATGTTTAATATCCTTGAGAGAGTGCAGAGGAAATTTACCAGAATGGTTCCAAAGATGAGTGAATTTAGTTACAAAATTGGAAAGCTGGAAACAAAGGAGGTTGAGGGGAGGTTTGTTAAAGGTTTACAAATTTATGACGGCTTAGATAAGACAGACAAGGATAGGCTATTCATAATAACCCTTTGGTACAAAGACGAGGGTACAGATTTGAGAATCTGGGCCAGAGATACAGGGGGGATATGCAGAAGAACTTTTTTATGGAGCGAGTGGTAATGACCAGGAAATCACTGCCTATGCTTCCATGGAATCAGAAATGATCAATGATTTCAACAGAAAATTGGATATGTATTGGATAGAAATGAACATTCAGGGTTACGAGGATAGAGCAAGAGAATTCAACTGACTGTATTCCTGGCGTAACCCTGATTAGCCATAATGACTCTATTGTATGTTGTGTGTTTTGTAGGTCTCACAAGGAAGTTCTGAATCTTGTATGGTTGTACATTAAGCATTTATTGATAATGCATAGCTATACATATAGATATAAACAGGGTGATCAAGCTATGAGCTAACTCAATATTTGCTTTTACACAGCTCTCTGTACAGTCCACAACTGACCCTAGTCACAGGTCATGCGATCCTTTACATCACACTCTGGGCAGTACTGTTTCCCAATCCCACATTAACTAGGGGAACGCTGGTGGGAACCTCTCCCAGTGATGGGAGACATTAGTGAGCCCGGACAATACCACCCGGGCTCACTAATGATATAGAAATTGACATTTCCATTCTGTAATCAGCCTCGCGCCGATTTCCGGCACGAGGCTGATTACGCTTAAAAAAAAAGGGCCGGGAGAGTTGTGATCAGCTGGATGCCGGTCTCGAATCCCGCTACAGGCCCCCCACTGATATTTCCCGGTCCACTGCACTACTCGAGCAGCACAGCAGGCCAGTGGTATCGCGCCCATGATGCTCCCCACCCCTGCTGATGCACCCAGCCAATGAACAGCACAGTTAGCATTAGCAGGACATAGAGGTTGTTCAAATGAGCAGGCAGCACAAAGTTGCTGCGTCACCTGTATTTCAATCAATGCTAGGTAATTTTACAGCAAAATCCCTACACCTATTTTCAGCTAATTTAGCCCCAGATTCTAAATTATGAAATGCAAGTTAAAATATTTAATATTATGTAAAATCATGACATTATGCCTGTGTAGCCTAGCTTTAATTTTAAGATTATATCGCCCTGTTCTGGACTTTCCCCACCAGAGGAAGTAGTTTCTCTCTATTTACCCTTTCAACAACTTCAATCATCTTAAACTTGATTAGATCATCCCTGAATCATCTAAACTTAAGGGAGTACAAATTCAGTCAACATAGCCTGTCCTATAATTAACCTTAGCCAGGGTGGGGCACTACAATTAGTCTTAGCCAGGTTTGGGATGCAAGGGGAGCTTGGATGTCAGGTCATTGCCCAATGGGAATAAGAGGAGGACAATGATGATGAATCCATAGGTTCTGCTGGGCTGTTCCCTAAGTAAGAAGCCAAAAAAAATGTCCCTAAGAAGGAAGGTCATTCAAGGAAAGGCTGGACATATATGACTTACGGATGAATGTGCAGAGGTTTGGGGAAAGGGCAGGGGAATGACACTAAATCATAATGCTTGTTTGGAGAGCCGGTGCAGATAAAATGGGCCAAATGGTCTCCTTCTGCACTGTGACAATTCTGTGACTATGCTTTGGAATTTGGAATTGTGTCCAGTGAACAGGTATTTGAGAATTATGTGAGAGAGCCGATGATGGACAATAGTTCCCAGCATAAGGGAACCACAATGGCTAGGCACTGTGCTGAGGCTCCATCAACAGAGCAGCACCTTCAATAAATTGCCACCCCCGCTTGACTGTCCATGGGCTATAACACCATTCTTAAGAAGGGGTTTCACACATTCTCCTTGTTGCAAGTAGACTACGCTGGGCTCACAGATTGATACATCAATGGTATGGAACGGTCCATCTGCAACATGCACTATGTGACAATAATTTCCTGCGCTGCCCTATACCTGTCAAATAATAAAGTAAGTTAAATATCTGTTAGGGAGAAATGACCTGATGAGTTTTAGTGATTGTCTTGCCATGCAGTGTTTCGGGGGGGCTGAGGGGGGTGGTGGGTAGGATGGGGAGAGATTCTGCCATTTGCTGATGCACACTGACATCTTATGGGGGGGTCCCGGGAATAGATGTGTGACTGAGATGGCTGGCAGGCCATGTCTCATAATGTGAGTGGGGGTCGAATAAATCCTCTGGGAGAATGGATAGTCCTGACTTAGTTGGGCAAGTCTGTAGTATCCCAGTGACTACTGGATGATTGTTCATTGAGTATGTGACTGGGAGTCAGACACCAAGTAACTCAGTGGCCCACTGCTGTAGAAAGTTGTGCACCTCTGGTGTGAGGTTTACCTCACGCTCTGAGCTGTGGCTCAGCGCATAGCACTCTCATCTCTGAGTTTAAGTTTCGCAGTAAGAAGTCTCACAACACCAGGTTAAAGTCCAACAGGTTTATTTGGTAGCAAAAACCACTAACTTTCAGAGCACTGCCCTTCGTCAGGTGAGTGGAGTTCTATTCACAAACAGGGCATATAAAGACACAAACTCAATTTACAGAATAATGATTGGAATGCGAGTCTTTACAGGTAATCAAGTCTTAAAGGTACAGACAATGTGAGTGGAGAGAGCGTTAAGCACAGGTTAAAGAGATGTGTATTGTCTCCAGACAGGACAGTTAGTGAGATTTTGCAAGCCCAGGCAAGTTGTGGGGGTTACAGATGGTGTGACATGAACCCAAGATCCCGGTTGAGGCCGTCCTCATTAAGCGTTCTCCAAGGCGGCCTTCACGACACACGACAACGCAGAGTCGCTGAGCAGAGACTGATAGCCAAGTTCTGCACACATGAGGATGGCCTCAACCAGGATCTTGGGTTCATGTCACACTATCTGTGTTACTTGGCATCTCCACATCATGACTTTAAGTTTCACTCCAGAGATCTGAGCACATAATCCAGGCGCACTCTCAAATGCAGTACTGAGGGAGTACCACACTGTTGGAGGTGCCGTCTTCCAGATGAGACACTAAACCAAAACCCTCTCTGTTCTCTCAGGTATTTGCAAAAGATCCCATAGACATGCTAAGAATGTACAGAGAGATAAAAGAGCAAAAAGGTAAAAAACACATTTTGTTTTATTTTTTAAATAAAATATCCACCAATAATTAAAACCTGAAAGAATGAGAGTTTGTGTTTGTAAAAGTAAATTTTCAGTGCCAGGAATGTTGTTTGGTAGCAATTATGACTTATCATTGCATTAGAAATTTTCTTGAATGGACAAGCCCCAGCAGTCTCTCATGTATTTAATGGGTTTCTACTGGGTAAATAGTGCAATGCCACAGCCTTTATGTATTGAAAGTCAATTCTCTTGAAGTAATACTGTTAGTGAAGTTTTTGGAGGAGCAAGGCAAATTGGACAGCAACTTTCTAATTTTTCCGTATAATCCCAACAGTGCAGAAGTTGGCCATTCAACCCTCCAAAAGAGCACACTACCTAGGTCCACTCCCCTATCCTATCCCCGTAACCCATGCATTGATCATGGCCAATCGCGCTAACCTGCACATCTTTGGATACTAAGGGGCAATTTAGCATGGCCAATCCAACAAACCTACACACTTTTGGAATGTGGGAGGAAATCGGAGCACCCGGACAGAGGAATTCCATGCAGACACAGGGAGAGCGTGCAAACTCCACACAGTCACCCAAGGGCATAATCGAACCTGGGTCCCTGATGCTGTGAGGCAGCAGTGCTAACCACTGTGTGATTTGTGTGTTTAACTGTATATATGCTGAACTTACTGTCTGATGCATTACATAACAACAGTGATTGCTATTGGAAAATCCAGCCCTATGTTTTAAAAAAAAATACTTGTCAGATCTCCTTTTAAGTCAAGGGGAGAAGAAGTGTTCTCTCCAGGTGCTATAAAATATCATTAATAGCATGTGAAGTGGGGAAATAGATTAGGGATTCTTTTAAAATCAATACATGTTAAGTTATTGACAGAACTAGCAGTATTCAGTTAAGTGATTTTAAAACAAGCTAACAAAAATGATTTACACATATGAGATGCAGTGACTGATTTAAATAAGTGATTATGATTGTAAAACATAATGCTGATACTTTAAATGTATTATTATTATTAATTTTAAGGAATATTGCTCACTTTGGTCAAAAGCATTTTACCACGAGGCATCAAGATAAAGATCATTAAGGCAAGCCATACTTCAAGAGAATATTTGAACCTTGGAAATATGCAAGATTTATCAGCTGAAGTTTCGGATGGGAGAACAGTTAGAACACTTTATCACACATTATGAATAGGGCTTATTCACAGTCCAGACAAGATGGACTGGTGCCCAGATGTGGTGTCAAAAGTTTGTCTGGTTGGACAGTGAACTCTAAGGGAACGAGAATTTGAACTTTGGCTCACCATCTTAGGTTTCTAGGCAGCCAGGGTGTAGGGGTCAGTCAAATGAGGAGTCAGCTTCCAGATTTCACAGACTAATAAAATACCATTATGTTGAGGTGTAGAATGCAATTTGCCTGAGTATTTGACTATTATTATTGTTGATTTGTGTATCTTGATTTAAAATTATTGTAAGGCGGGAATGATTGATAAGAAAAATCTATAATTGATCTGATTTTTAATTGGTAGATTTATCGAAGAGGTTTCGTTGGTCTATACCAGAGCTGCTTAACCTTTTGATGATCTCCTGGCAGCTACAGGTTTACTAAAGTTATTCTTGAAAGTTAAAAAAACACCAACTTTGTGATTCTTGTATTGTCTGAGATTTCTTAACAGTACTGGTCACCTTGGTTACCCCACAACATCATGAATTCCATTTGCATTTATTTGCATATCAGGAATGCTCATTAAAACAGTTGCCCACCAATTTCCTGTCAAGCCTTCCAATCTTGCATTACACCAGCAGGAAATCACGACAGCATCAACACAATTGCTAATGAGTGGCGTGCACGAGGCAGTCCTCAGTTCTCTAGACACTTTGAGCTGAGTGCAGCAAAACCTTTCTGCCATTCAGCTGTGCTGCTCCTGATGCACTGTCCACCACTCTGCCAGGGCAGGCCAGTTCCTGCCCTCCACCTCCAAGCTTGGACAAAGGGTAGATTTTAAAGATTGTTTTAAATGAGGAGAGAGAAGTAGAGAGGTTAAGGGAGGGAATCCAAATCATAAGTCCTTGGGAGCTGAAGCCAATAGTGCAACAATTACATTCAGGAAAACACAAAAGACAAAAATTGGAGGAGCACTGCAAACTTGGAGGATGGTGGGTTTGGAGGATGATACAGCATGGGGAGGGGAAATGCCATAGAGAGTTTTGAAAACAAGGATGAGAATTTTAAAATCGAGGCATTGTCAGACAGGGAGTCAATATATGTCAGTGAGCATTTGTCAGTGGGCGGCACTGTGGCACAGTGGTTAGCACTGCTGCCTCACAGTGCCAGGGACCCAGATTCAATTCCAGCATTGGGTAACTGGCTGTGTGGGTTTCCTCCCACAGTCCAAAGATGTGCAGGTTAGGTAGATTAGCCACGTTAAATTGCTGCTTCGTGTCCAAAGATATGTGGGTAGGGGGATTAGCAGTGTAAATGTGTAGGGTTACGGGGATAGGGTACGGGGTGGGTCTGGGTAAGATGTTCTTTCAGAGAGTCGATGCACACAGTCACAGTGGAGAGTGGCAAATGTTGTGTCTTTGTTTAAAAAGGGCTGCAGGGAAAAGCCTGGGAACTACGGGCCAGTGAGCTTCACATCTGTGGTGGGTAAATTGTTGGAAGGTATTTTGAGAGACAGGATCTACAGACATTTAGAGACGCAAGGACTGATTAGGGACAGTCAGCATGGCTTTGTGAGTGGAAAATTGAGTTTTTTGAAGGGATAACCAAGAAGGTAGATGAGGGCAGTGCAGTTGATGTTGTCTACATGGACTTTAGCAAGGCCTTTGATAAGGTAGGTCATGGTAGGCCTTTGACAAGGGGCAATTTTTTCACACAGAGGGTGGTGAGTGTCTGGAACAAGCTGCCAGAGGTAGTAGTAGAGGTGGGTACAATTTTGTCTTTTAAAAAACATTTAGATACTTACATGGGTACGATGGGTATAGAGGGATATGGGCCAAATGCGGGCAATTGGGATTAGTTTAGGGGTTTTAAAAAAAAGGGCAGCATGGACAAGTTGGGTCGAAGGGCCTGTTTCCACGCTGTAAACCTCTATGACTCTATGACACACTCAATGGGCCAAAAGGTGTCCTTTTGCACTGTAGGGATTCTATGAAGCACATGGATGGTGTATGAATGAGATTTGTTACAAGTTAAAATATAGGCAATGGAGTTGTGGGTGAGAGGACTAATAATCACTAATAGCACAATGGAAACATGCGGGCAGCACTATTCCTTTTGATACTGAAGAGTTGGAGGTGTAACTGCAGTCAGTGTAATAAAGGAGGGTAGTTCAATTCGAGACTGAAGCCATGCTTTTTTCACCCCTTGAACTTGCCAAATCCCTCATTTTCTAACCAGCATCCATTGCCAGCAATGCTTTACAAATAAAAGCTAATATTGAAAACAAATTACTTAGTGAAATAGCGACCATAACACTGAAACTGAAGCATTTTCCAACTAATAAAATGGCATGAATTAAAAATAATAAAATCTTAGGTCCTGCTTGAAAAACATTCTTCCAGATCTGGTAAAGTGCAACTTACATGGATGGAAATTTGTTCTCCAAGTTGTCCTCTTGTGCTGTTTTCTTAGTAAACACTTTGTCCTTTTGCTTCTTGTCTGTAATTTCCGGCAACTTCAGCTATAGTGTACAAATTATGCACAATGTTTGTTATGAGGAAGTAGCTTGCAGTGTATATTTATTTGCAATGTTAACAAAGGAAAATTATTTAGGGATGATTATTGGCAGTTCACTGAAAATATTCAATCAAAGCTAATCAACATGGCGAATCAAGTATTGCAATGCATTTGAGGGGCATTTAAAATTAAAGCGAGTGACCCTAACACTGTGAGATCACTGTTAGCACTCCTGATGCAGAACTTTGCAAGTTAGGAGTACTTATTTGAAATTAGGTATCTGTTTAATTGCAATCTCACAATCTTCCATTGCTGATAAAAATCATAGAAATTGTGAACTGGCATGTGTTTGAATTCCTGATATGCACACTCAATATACAAAATTCTGCAGCTCAAGGAATAAAGAGAGAATGATTAGCTTAACTTCTTTTATTGAGTAAAATATTTACAGATAATATTCTATAATATTAGAATATTAGAGGGAATCCATAATGTAGATGTAAACAGTCTATTTTATTTATACCTTAAACCTAGGATACAATAGCAGGAGAGAGCGTAGATAATGCAGATACTGGAATGTATATCTAGAGGTCTTTGTGCCAGGTATAGAAAGGACAGTAGAGGTAGGAGGTCTTCTAAAGTTATGCTAGATAGTAGGAAGAAATGGCAATGTAGGCCAATGCAAGAACTACTGTTCTAAGAACATGGATGTAGTGAAGGAAGAAGATTAACGATCTGACACAAGTTGAGTGAATTCAATTTCAAAATGGCATATCCTACTAACTGAAACACTCACCTCATCCATGGCTCACTTAAAGATAGCACGTAGCAGGAGACAACAGGAAAGAACTGGAGGATGACAAGCACCTTTGAATCTTTTAAACCCCATGGAGAACGCAGTGCTGGCCATCATGGGAGAGGGTACCCTAAAGATCATGATCACTTATAGGGATGATGAGGGATACTTAAATCTCCTTTGCTCTTACCACATCTCCCATCCCTCACAATTTCTTCTTTTTTGCTTTTTGTTTATTTATTAGTGTCACAAGTAGGCTTACATTAACACTGCAATGAAGTTAATGTGAAAATCCCCTAGTTGCCACACTCCAGCGCCTGTTCGGTTACACTGAGGGAGAATTTAGCACAGCTAATGCACCTAAGCAGCACATCTTTCAGACTGTGGGAGGAAACCGGAGCACCCGGAGGAAACCCATGCAGACACGGGGGGAACGTGCAATCTCCGCACAGATAGTGACCCGAGGCTGGAATTGAACCCAGGTCCCTGCCGCTGAGAGTCAGCAGTGCTAACCACTGTGCCACCGTGCTGCCCTGATTAAGCTAAAGTTGTAACTAAGCACTTCTTATTTTATCCTCCCCCTCACCTCCCCTCCTTATTCCTTTTTCATTTCAAATATCTCAAAAATTGGAACTTTCCCAGTTTGAGGAGGAAGAGGAAGAAAACAACAAAAATGGAGAAACTTGATCCTACATTTACAGTCACCAGCTAAAAGACTGCCAGCTCTAGAGCCTGACACTATTCATAGATTAGAGGCTAGGATAGAAAAGGGATCTACACATGGTAGCCACCAGGCACAAATATGCAGGAGTCAGGATTGGGATGATGAATGCCATATATGCTAGCTTGCTACAGGGCCTGATCATACACTACTTCACTGCATCACTGCATAAGGGTCAGATAGGGACTTCAATCAGCCAGGTCACAGAAGAAAGCTGGTGGGCATACATAACCAACTGCTTGATGCAGTGAAAACCTGCAGAAAGCCTGCACATTATGCCATGGAGCATGAAGGAGTCCAGCACCAACTTGGCATCAACAAAGCTTTGCCCTTATGCCGCTACCAGGCTGTCGAGGGAGAGTCCCCTAAAGGTCCTCAGGGTTGGGTGGGCTCGAGCTGGGGACAAGGGGTTGATCTCAGCACTGTCCCTTGGGATGGAGGTGCTACTGTGACAAAACATACCACAACAACTGAGACAATCCGTAACACTCCAAAACAATCAACAACATTCCAAATCAAACAACCTATGACATCTTAAATAAAGTCGATCCGCCCTATTTTCCAACGTTAACAGATGGGTCCTTTAAAAAAAAAATTCAGCATCTGGATCCATATCTGCAAATTTGCCAAACATTAATCAACTCTTCCTTGAGCCATACTGTACCAAGTTTTGTTGAAAGTTCTTGGGATGTATTGTTTACAGAGAGACTAACAGGATCAAAAATATTACCTCCATCCACCTTCAGTGGCAAAGGTAATGATAGGATAATGGGAAGGGGGACAGAGGAGTACACACCCAGAGAATCTTGAAGTTGATTGGACAGGTAGATGGGTGGTTAAGAAGGCACATGGGATATTGTATTTTATTGCTTGTAGCATAGAATGTAAGTAAGGATGTTATGCTAGAACTGTATAAAAGACTAGTCAGGCCACAGGTAGAGTTATGGCCATTGTCTTACAGGAAGTATATGATTGCAGTGGAGGGGATTCAATGGCAATTTAAGAGCATGTTGCCAGGAATGGAGAATTTTAGCTATGACGTAGATTGGATAAGCTGTGATTGTTTTTTTTGGAACAGAGGAGGCTAGGGTGAGGATTTAATTGAGGTGTATAAAATAATGAGGAGAATGAAGGAGTGAAAAGGAAGGACCTGTTTCCCCTAGTAGAAAGGTTAATAAGCAGAAGGGATAGATTTGAAGCAACTAGCAGAAAGATTAGAAGAGTGTTAAGGTGCAATTTCTTTACCCAGAGGATGACGGGTGTCTGGAATTCATGGCCCAAAATGTGATAGAAGCAAAAACATTGATTGCATTTATAAAGTGCTTGTGTATGCACTTGAATCCCTGTAAACTAGGGGGCATGCAAAGCATGTTTAGGCTCTTTTTCAGCTGGCACAGACACAATGGAATGAATAACCCTTCTTCTGTGCTGTAAATTTTTCATGCTGCTTTTTTCTATGAAAGTGTATGTTTTTTATGACTGAATTACCATAAGTTAGTTTTAGTCTGTGGATCTCATCAGTTCAGTGAACAAATAAAAATACTATTGACAATTATCAGAGGTTATTAATAGCTAAAGTGAGAGCAGAGTACCAAGATTCAGCAGAAAATATGTAAGCTCAGGTCTGAAGAAGGGTCTTCTTTTAATTCTTTCATGATATGTAGGAGTTACTACGTAGGCCAGCATTTGTCACCCATTCCTAATTGCCCGTGAGAAAGTGGTAATGAGCTGCCTTCTTCACACTACTGCAGTCCACATGGCTTAGGTACACCACGTTGCTGTTAATTTCGTGATTTTGACCCAGCGACAATGAAGAAAAGGTAACATACGTCCAAGTCAGGATGGTGTGTGACTTGGAGAGGAACATGCTGGTGGTGGTATTCCCATGCATCTGCTGCCCTTGTCCTTCTAAGTAGTAGAGATAGTGTGTTTGAAATGTGCTGTCAAAGGAACCTTGATGAGTTACTGCAGTGCGTCTTGAATATGGTACATAGCGCTGCTCTATGCGTCGGTGTTGGAAAGAATGAATGTTCAAGGTGGTAGGGTGCCAACCAAGCAGGCTGCTTTGTCCTGAATGGTGTTAAGTTTCTTGAGTGCTGTTGGAGCTACTCATCCAGGTAAGTTGAGAGTGTTTCATCACGCTCCTGATTTGTGTATTGCAGATGGTGGACAGGCTTTGGGGAGTCAGGAAGTGAGCTACTTGCCACAGGTTTCTGAGCCTCTGATCTGTTCTTGTAGCCACAGAATTTATATGGCTAGTCAAGTTATGTTTCTGGTCAATGGTAACCACCCCACCACCCTCCGCAGGATTTTAACAATGGGGGTTTCAGCAATGGTAATGTCTTTGAATGGCAAGGGCATTGGTTAGATTTTCTCTTGTTGGAGATGGTCACTGCCTGGCACTTTTGTGGCGCGAATGTTACCTGCCACTGATCAGTCTGAACCTGAATGTTGTCCAGGTCTTGCTGCATATGAGCGTAGGCTTCTTAAGAAAGTAAGAAGTTGCATATGGTGCTGAACATTGTACAATCATCTGCGACCATCCCCACTTCTGACCTTATGACAGAGGGAAGATCATTGATGAAGCAGCTGAAGATGGTTGTGCCTACAACATTCCTCTGAGAATTCCTGCACCAATCACCTGGGACTGAGATGATTGACCTTCAACAACCACAACTGTTTTTGCTTGTGCTAGGCATGACTGTACCACTGGATAATCTCCCCGATTCCCATTGTCTTCAGTTTTGCTAGAGCTCCTTGATGCCACATTCTGTCAAATGCTACCTTGATGTCAAGGGCAGTCACTCTCACCTCACCTAGTGAGTTCAGCTCTTCTGTTCATGTTTGGACCAAGGCTATAATGAGATCAGGAGGAATCTGGGGAACCCAAACTGGCCATCAGTGAGCAGGTCGTTGCTGTGAAAATGCTGCTCGATAACACTGTCCATGACACCTTCTATCACTTTGCTGATGATCGAGGGTAGGCTGGTGTGGCAGTAATTGCTTGGGTTGGATTTGTCCTGCTTTCTGTGGACATGACATACCTGAACAATTTTGCACGTAGTGTTGCAGTTGTATTGGAACAGCTTGGATAGGGGTGCAGTTAGGTCTGGAGCAAGTCTTCAGAACTATTGTTGGAATATTGTCAGGGCCCATAACTTTTGCAATATCGAGTGCCTTCAGCTGTTTCTTGATACCACATGGAATGAATCAAATTGGCTGAAGACTGACATCTTTGATGTGGGGCACCTCAAGGAAGCCCTGTTCAATCATTCACTTGGCACATCTGGCTGAAAATGGTTTCAAATGCTTCAGGCTTGTCTTTCACACTGGTGTGCTAGGCTCTCCCACCGTTGGGGGTTGGGATATTTGTGGAGGCTCATCCTCCAGTTAGTTGTTTAATTGTCCACCACCATTAATGACTAGAGCTGACAGGACTGCATGATCTGTGCAAGATTTGTACTGGAATAAATTTAAAGTAACCTCCTAGCACCTGGATTATACCAATAAAGAATGAATAGTCTCACTCAGCTGAATGTTATTTTTTCCCTGAGACTGATTTCCTTTCCTTTGAGAGTAAGGAATAAAGATGAGTGTCAGATGATTTTCTGCTCTTCTTCCTTTCCTACTTGTGACGATACTGTGCCTTTAAAAAATGTATTTTAGTCATGTTTCTGTGCTGAACATGTTTATTAGTTCCTTCCATTTTATCGAAGCCATTTTGTCTGGCTCCCGCAGCACTGTATTGTTTCTGCAGCAGCATAATTGATCTTAATGGATGCAATGTTTGTTTTAATCTAACATAATAGAGTTCTGGTGTTTTGGGTTTCCCCCTGGGATTGCAGAGTAGGGTTTGATTAGGTTGATTGACAGGTAAAGTCATATGACTGGGTACAGCTAGGCTTTCACAGAGAACTTAAGGCAGTTTACTTTTGGGATTTTTAAAGAGACGTTGCTTTCTCTGTATCTTTTGCTGTATTTGAAGTGGAGACTGGAATCTGTCAAGAAATAAGCCTTTTTCTCTGAGATTCTAATGTCTCGGGTGAAGCTTTCTTTGGACGGTGCTGCATGAGAATTAGAACAGTAAGAAGTCTCACAACACCAGGTTAAAGTCCAACAGGTTTATTTGGTAGCAAATACCATAAGCTTTCAGAGCACAGCTCCTTCGTCCTGGTGTTGTGAGACTTCTTACTGTGCTTACCCCAGTCCAATGCCGGCATCTCCACATCATGAGAATTAGAAGACAGGTGTCTATCTGGATCACTCTCCAGAAGTGTCAAAAGGCTGGACATCTCGTACCTATGTAAGCATCCTTGGTTTCTATGCTAACTGGTTCTAAATAAGGGATTCATGTCTGTGGGGATACTGCTAAATTGGAACAATGGAGATAGCTAGCTGTTAAGAATGATTCTTTGTCATGTTTAAGTATTTTAACTGGTAAAAGTTATGCTAATTCTTTTTGTTATAATCTAACTGTTCCTAAATAAAGTTTGTTTTGATAAAAGCTTCCTCGTGGGTCATTTGAAACATAGCTGAAGCGAAACACCTAATGCCAAAATCAAATGTAAAAGTTAGGACCTAGGCTAACTTCATAATATACCTTGGAGTTTCTGATCTGGTCCTTAATGTACCATAGAAAGCTGCAGGTGTCTCCAAATCATAACATAAGGGAATCCAAGGAATATTGTATTACCTTCCCTTTAATGCAACTGATTAAGATATTGTGCAAAGTATTTCAAAGAGCCCTGAAATATCAAAAAGAGAAGCTGGCCTCCACAAAAATGTGATCCAGTTACATTACAGGGCAATTTAATTGTAATTCTAACATCCAGATTTAGCCTTTCAACAGGTTATTTTCCAGAATATTTCCAATGAATGACCAGAAACCTACAGTCCTCTTCCACTTAAATATCCACCTATAAAACAGATAGATGCAGATATCAACCAAAAATTGAGAACAATTTACATTAATATCAATTTTAAAATAACTGATTGTAATATCTTAAGTGCTCTATTTTGGGCAGAAACAACTGTATTTATTATGATATTGCATTGCGAAGTATGCATGAATGTATATATATATTTATATATGGATCAATTTTTTCATTATATCTGCAAATATAAAATAATTAGGGAAATACATGGAGGACAAATGTTGTAAAACCTTATTTGTAATATCCTAGAAAATTAAACAGAACAAAATCTAAAAAAAACTATTCAAGTTGGTTTCTGTTTTGACACCATGCCTATCATTGATATGATTCAGTTCCTCTGCCCTGGTGAAGGACCTGCTTATCGTGATTCTGATTTTGAAGCATTACTGTTTAGTATTTGTCACAGTTTAGTATTGATTTGTCCTTCAGATGCAAGACATCAAAAAGATAGTGAAAAAACTGCCTTGCTGTGATTTTGTTTGGAGCAATAGAGTGATGCTTCTTGGTCACTGGAGAGCCACAGCTCCAGTGAAAGTTAAAAAGAATTGAAATAAGCAAGCTCTTTGTCAAGTGTCAGGTCCAATATTAAATATGTTTGATCAAGTAGAGGTTTAGGGCATTGTGGATGCTGATGAGCAAGAACTATATAATGTATAATATAGCACTCTTCACAGATACTGCCAAACCTAAGTGCTTCCAGCATTTTCTGTTTTCATTTTAGATTTTTAGCACTCACAGTATTTTGTTATCTTAAATATATATAGCTTTATCGCATTATACCAACCATTATATATAGAATGGGCAGATTATGTCTGCACAAACATGCCCATTATTAGTGGGGGACACTGTATTACATGGGAGCTCATGTCAGTCAGTAATTGGACATATTTCCTCCACAGATATCGTTTCTCACTAGCTGTGAATGATCAATTGCAATTTAACTTTTCCATAGACAGTTGAATACAATCTTTTTTTTATTCATTCATGGGACATGGGCATTGCTGGCTGGCCAGAATTTATTGCCCATCCCTAGTTGCCCTTGAGAAGATGGTGGTGAGCTGCCTTCTTGAAAGGCTGTAGTCCACATTCTATGGCTTGACCCACAATACCATAAGGAAGGGAATTCCAGGATTTTGACCCAACGACTGTGAAGGAATGGTGACATATTTCCAAATCAAGATGGTGAGTGGCTTAGAGGGGAACTTGCAGGTGGTAGTGTTCCCATGTATCTGCTGCTCTTGTCCTTTTAGATGGAAGTGGTTGTGGGTTTGGAAGGTGCTATAAAAGGATCTTTGATGAATTTCTGCAGTGCATCTTGTAGATAGTACACACTGCTGCTACTGAGCATCAATGGTGGAGAGAGTGGACGTTTTTGGATGTGGTGCCAATCAAGCAGGCTGCTTTGTCCTGGATGGTGCCAAGTTTCCTGCGTGTTGTTGGAGCTGCACCCATCAAGGCAAGTGAGGAGTATTCCATCACACTCCTGACTTGTGCCTTATAGATAGTGGACAGGCTTTGGGGAGTCAAGTGGTGAGTTACTCACTGCAGTATTCCTAGCCTCTGACCTGCTCTTGTAGCCACTGGCGTGTCCAGTCGAGTTTCTGGTCTATGATAACCCCAAGGATGTTGACAATTATGACTATTAAAATATATTTCTTGTGATCTTATGTAACAGTGATCTTACAAAAATGCATTGGTAAAGACATAACAAATTATGGAACAGGAAAAAGCAATTTAATCCATCAAATTCACTCTTTCCATTGATCAGTATATAAATACTCTGTGTACCTCTTTTTAATTATCTGGTCAAAATGTCTGCATAATGCTCCCAAGGTACTGAAAATAAATTGTAGAATACCCATTCATCTCTGCAATTTGTATATGAATAGGGTCAATCAAAATATAAATTCTCCAGTGAAGTTCCATGTTATAGACAAGAAATATCTGTATCATAGCTCAATTTTTATTTTTATTCAGGTAAAGTAGAGGAACATGTATGCAACCAATGGGGATGGGGTTAAAACCTTAAAGATAGATCTATCTCTACTTCAAAATCCATTCAAAATGCTTTTGGGGTGGAATTTTCTCATTTCTTCGACTGACGTAGTGGACAGGAAAAACCATGTGGAAGCCGCCGGCCCCAAGGATGGCTTCCTCTGCGGCATTTTAGGCACTCAGCGACAGAATGGTAAGGGGCGGATCCCATGACAACCCTGTCAGCAATTTAGGTTTTGAAAAGATCTACCCTGATTTTAATAAGTAAAACCATGGAGCCCCCAACCACAGAACACTCCTCCCCCTACTCCCCCACCATGGAGACCCCCCCCCCCCCACACCATGGAACTCCCCCATCGCCCCTGACTACAGAGACATCCCCCCTCCCCCACTCCATGGATACAGAATCCATCCCCCGCACTGTCCTGATACTGCCCCTGGCACTGCCTGAATAGTACCAGTAACAGTGCCAGGCTCCTGCCTGGGAATGACCTTCTCTTCCCAGGGGCTGTACTCACCTCTGGTGGGTTCTGTTCGCCACGTGCACCTTATGGGAGACCTGTTCTGATTTATATCAGTGTGAGGTCATGCGGATGTGAATGGACAGTTTAGGGTGGGGGACTATCAGGTGTAAAGATCTTATAATTATATTTAAATATATTCAAATGGATAAAGTTCCAATATCCTTTTGTCATTGGCGGGGGGTGGGCGAGGACAATCACAACGGGAAATCCTGCAGTCGTAAAATCAATTCTGGGACTCCCACGGGATTGCCCGCACCGATTCCACGCCTCAAAAATGGGAGTGGAAAATTCCCCCTTGTTTACGTGGAGAATCTAGAGAAGTTGAGATTGCTCTCCTGAGAACATAGAAGGTTAATGGGTGATTTAATAAAGGCAATCAAATCATGAAGGATTATGGTAGAGAAAAGAAAGGAGGAACTGTTTCCACTGGCAGGATAGGAATGTTATTAACCAGATGACACACAGGTTTAAGGTAATTTTCAAAAGGCCAGAAGTGAAACAAGGTGATTTTGTTTGTTACACAGTGGCTTATTATGCTCAGGAATGTATTGTCTGAAAGGGTGGTGAAAGCACCTTCACTAGTAGTTTTAAAAAGGGAATTGGATAAATATTAGGAGAGAAAATTATGGGGCTATGGGGAAAAAAGCATGGGAGTAGGACTAAATAGATAGCTCCTTAAAAGAGTGAACACAAGCATGATGGACTGAGTGGCCTTGTTCTATTATATATGATTCTAACTTATGTAGCAAGTGAATATATAATTAAACAGTAAAACCATCCATGCAAACCATCCCTGGAGTTTTCTCTCAAAACAAACTTATATTCAGCCAGTCTTTTATTAGACCCACTAGAGGATATCTAGCCTTCATATTTTCAAGTGTGACAACATGATACAAATATGAAACATCTCCAAATTGTCAAAAGTAGAATATAAAATAAACAAAATCCATTCCATTCGCTATACTTAGTTTGACAGGTTCTCAGTGGCACCTTAAAATAAAGTATTTTCAACATTATTTCAGGAAGATGACCTTGTGATCATCATCAGTTTGCCCTGAGCTTTAAGTCTAACTGCCTGAGAACCTCTGGGAAACAAGGTAATGTGAACACAACTTCTACATATTAATAATTTTAATAGTGCAGGTGCAAAACAGCTGACTGAAAGATCTTACTTTGATAAAAAGGAATTTCCCAACCCTTTGGAGACAAACTGGGAGGCAGAGGGCAATAAAACATGGTAAGGTGCCGTGGTAAGGTGCCAGGAGGGGACTCTGACTCCTTTTTGAGACCATGGCATAATGCCAGTCACAGTAACCTTAGTGGCGCAATCAATCACTGGACAGCCAATTTGGGTTATTAATTGCTCAATTAAGTGACACCTCCCTCCACCACGCCCCCCCCCCCACCCCACACACACACGTGCCCCACAGATTGTCATTGAAGAGCCCTTTTTTCTGATGATCCAGCATAAGCATTCACAACCGCTAAAGATGGCACTACTGAGGCTGCTGAGCAGTTGGCCGTCTGATTGGGTTGGCAGTGCTGGGTGATGGGTTGTCATCCTCAACTGGATGCCAAACCCAGTACAGCCTGTTATTTGGCTGTCGCCTGCAAAATACCATCTCAGGGCCTGCCAGAGCGGAGTTGTCTCCTGTTTTTGATTCTGGTGCTGGACTCATTTGAAAAATTCAGCCCTACAAATGACAGAACATATTTTCAACTCTGAGCAAAGTTATTTTGTACCCCACCTTATTTTACACCCCACTAGCTTCAATGGGGATTAAAATTACCCCAATGTATTGTTTCTAGTTTTGAAAAACAAATCTGCATGAACAGTGAAAAGAAAACACGTCAAATAGAGGGAGACCATAATTGCAATCAACCATCTATATATTACTTCAAAATTTTTTGAACATGTGTATGTTGGATCATTAAGTTTCTTTAATCAGACACATCCCAGCAGTAGATTTTCAAAGTTAAGTCAGATTAGCATGCTAAGATCCCAGAATAGCATATTCTGTCCCACCATCCATTCAGATATTGTAAACCACTCAACAATTTATATCCCTAGATCATTGGAGTTTGGGAGACTCCACTTTCTTAAGTGTCAATGATTTAACTAAGAAGAAGTACATATCATTAAAGTTATTATGCTTGCTAACTATTAGGTTACCTTTCCTTTATTTTCCTTCTCATTGTCTTCTACCTCCTTCTCCAATGCAGTTTTATCAGGATCATGTAATTTTCTAGGAGGGCTGGGAACGAACTCCTCATGAACCATGTACTCTGGCAAATACCATTTAGGAACACTGTAAGTAAAGTGACATTCAACTTGTTTACATGGCTGCTTTTAAAATGGATGCATTATATTTTATCCATTACTATACATTTTGACAAACATTGGGGCGAGATTCTCCTAAAAAAATGTTAAGTGTCGAATTCACGTAAAAATTGGAGTAAATCACGCAGGTTTATTCAGCAGGAGTTTGAAAATGAACCTCCCACACACTGTGCACTGCTGAGTGCACTGATGTGAATCACTTTAAAAAGCTGTGAGCAGGGCCTATTCCCACTGGAGTGCCAGCAGCATAGTGCTGAGTTGGCCACTGCGCATGCGCCGATCTGTCAGTGCTAGGATCGACACATGCACAGTGTGTTCATGCCCTGTCTGCCGGTCTTCCTGAACCCGCCCCGCCTCCCCCGCACCCCCCCCTCCCCGCCCCCGCCGACCATCTTCCGCAGGCAGCCCCGATTGCTGGCCTCCCTCCCTCTGTCACTCAGTCCAAAGTGCAGAGTGGCAGCGGGAACCCCCAACCCCACAGATCGCCCCCAGAGGCCCTGCCCCATCAGGCCCTGCCCCTATTAGGCCCTGCTCCCTTGGTACTACCAGATGCCCGATGAGCAGTGCCAACGTATCCCCCTGGGCATTGGCACTTTGCCCCTTAGGCAGTGCTGGGGGCCCAGGCTGACACTGCTGCAAGTGGCAATGCCAGGTGACATCCCCCCCATCCCCCCGGCACCCAATTCTCTGGGGGCCCTCGATTCCTTCCCCTTCACTCCAGCGGGATTGGGCAACCAGCTTCCCGCAAGTGGGGAGCTATAGTAACCCCGCTGGATAAAATACCCCTCGCGGAGGAGAGAGGCTAGCGGGCCTTCGAGATTTCAGTCCCCGGCCTTCTAATGGGATTTAAATTGTGTTAAAATTAGACTCTGCATACGTTATGCAGCTCTGCGCCAGTAATCAGTGCGGAGCTGATGGCGCCGGAAATCCGGCGCTGGGAGACACGTGGAGGCCCGGATGCCCAGCGCGAGTCGGCCACCGCTAGAGTCTCCTGGCCCGCTGCGCTAAAGAAGCAGCGCAGCGGGATGGAAAATCGGTCTCCCCACCCCCCCTACTTTAGCCACTTTAGCAATGACACCAAATACTGTATCTTAAGTTTGCTCTGTGTTTTAAAATTAGCACAAATTCTAAGTATCACTGAGTGATAATAATTTTGTTCATAGGAACATCTTTTAAAGGAGGAGAACAAGTTGATAAAAATGTTTGGGATCCTAGTTTTTACAAATGGGTGTACAGAGTAAAAAGCAAGGTGGTAATGATGAACCGAAGCAATCATTGTTTTTGAGCCTGTACTTTCGGAAAAAATACAAGGTTGTGAAGTGGATGCAAAAATAATTGACTACGATGATAGGCTTGATCTTTCCGGCCCGCTGTGCCGGTTGATCGGCGCACCAGACCTTGATGCTAGCATGCGAGGATTTTGTGCCGGGTGTGAACCGGTCTCGCACTGAAAGCCCTCTTCCTGGCCCTGTTTTACCGCATGTTCGGCTTTGCGCTGAAGCCAGTTTAACTATTAATGTCATCACTAACATGACCTTAATGCATATGGCACAGCCATTTGTGGCCTCCTGGATGTTTCCTTCCTCGTCGGGATCGGTGGCTTTTGAAGCCATAGGGTGGTCAGGGAATGGCCAGCCAGTGCCCATCTGGCATTGCCAGCCTGGCATTGTCCACCAGGCACCCAGGCAGTGCCCACCAGGTACCGTAACAGCGCCGGAGACAATGCTAAGAGGGTGGGCCTGAGGGGGTGGGCTATAACAGTGGATAAAAACAAGATGGGGAACTCTGTATGTTAGCCAGGCAAGCAGGGAGCTCAGCAGGGGGGGAAGGCAAGAGAGGTAACTCTGTGGGGGGGGGGACAGGTGGGGAGGTGGGAGGCAAGGTGGGGAGGTCCGCAGGGGGCCAGACAAGGGGGGGAACTCTGCGGTGGGGGGAGGCAATGGGGGGAGCTCTACAGAGGGGGAGGCAAGGTGTGGGGGGCGGGGGGGGGAGGGAAGGAGCTGGGCCTGCAAGGGAGGTGGTGGGTGATCAACAAATTGGGGTCTGCGGAAGGGGTGGGCTGTGAAGGGGTTTGACAGGGGACTCATCGGGAAGGTCCTGATGCCCCGATGCTGGTAATCTGTGTTGCCACAGGGGGGTTACACTGCTGCTGATGATGGGGGGAGCAAGGGCTGGGGAGTGGGGGGGGGGGGGGGGTGGGGGGGAGCGATCCTATGAAGAAGGATTGTATTACAGATAGTGAGTTTGCACAATTATTGAGTTGCTGCTTGCTAAGGGCAGCAACCCGATCAGGGCTGGCAGGATGGGCTAGGGAGCATCATGATCAGTTTGGCATCCAGCACAAACCCATTTTTTGACCAACGCCCTATTCTCCAGGCTATCACGATTCTCGCCAGTAACTAGCCTGGAGAATCCCCCCACAAGTTGTTGGCAGGGCAGGTGCAAACAGAGTCCATCTCGCCAGTGTGATGTCATGGAATCCACCTTTGCCATTTTTTTCTGCAATGTTCCCAATGATACAGCAGAGAAAGCGACTGTTGGTGCCGGTGGCTTTATCCCACTTTTCCCGCCCACTGTCACACACTGCCAAATACAGGTAAAACTCCGTTCCGTGATTGGATAAAATCAGCTCTGATTGTGGTGTCAAGTCCACTTTGCCATCTACCTTCCATAATCCCTGACTCCCATGGCTATCAAAGCTCTGTCTAACTGGCTTGAATAAATTTAACAACCTAGCCTCCACTGCTTTCTGGGGAAGAGAATTCAGCATACTCACGACCCTTTGAGAGAAAACAATTCGATGATTTCTCCTCACCTGTCTTGAACTTTTGACCTCTTATTCTTAAACTGTGTCCCTTGCTTCTAGTCTTCCCCACAAGTGTACATATTACAGAGAAAGAGGTGCTGGAAGTCTTAAAGCACATCAAGGTAGATAAATCCCCAGGACATTGTGGGAGGCTAGGGAGGAAATTAAGGGCCCCCTAGCCGAGATATTTGAATCATTGATAGTCACGGGTGAGGTGCCTGAAGATTGGAGAGTGGCAAATGTTGTGCCTTTGTTTAAAAAGGGCTGCAGGGAAAAGCCTGGGAACTACAGGCCAGTGAGCCTCACATCTGTGGTGGGTAAATTGTTGGAAGGTATTTTGAGAGACAGGATCTACAGGCATTTAGAGATGCAAGGACTGATTAGGGACAGTCAGCATGGCTTTATGAGTGGAAGATCATGCCTCACAA
The DNA here is from genome assembly GCF_964213995.1 of Mustelus asterias. Classification (NCBI taxonomy): domain Eukaryota; kingdom Metazoa; phylum Chordata; class Chondrichthyes; order Carcharhiniformes; family Triakidae; genus Mustelus; species Mustelus asterias. The sequence goes on along the minus strand of NC_135802.1, from coordinate 140,733,035 downwards.
ATTTAACTGAATTTTTTGAAGGGGTAACCAAGAAGGTAGATGAGGGCAGTGCAGTTGATGTTGTCTACATGGACTTTAGCAAGGCCTTTGACAAGGTACCGCATGGTAGGTTGTTGCATCAAGTTAAATCTCATGGGATCCAGGGTGAGGTATCTAAATGGATACAAAATTGGCTTCTTGACAGAAGCCAGAGGGTGGTTGTAGAAGTTGTTTTTCAAACTGGAGGCCTGTGACCAGCAGTGTGCCTCAGGAATCAGTGCTGGGCCCACTGTTATTTGTCATTTATATTAATGATTTGGATGAGAATATAGGGGGCATGGTTAGTAAGTTTGCAGATTACACTAAGATTGGTGGCATAGTGGACAGTGAAGAAAGTTATCTCCAATTGCAACGGGATCTTGATCAATTGGGCCAGTGGGCTGACGAATGGCAGATGGAGTTTAATTTAGACAAATGCGAGGTGATGCATTTTGGTAGATTGAACCAGGGCAGGACTTACTCAGTTAATGGTAGGGCGTTGGGGAGAGTTACAGAACAAAGAGATCTAGGGGTACATGTTCATAGCTCCTTGAAAGTGGAGTCACAGGTGGACAGAGTGGTGAAGAAGGCATTCAGCATGCTTGGTTTCATCGGTCAGAACATTGAATACAGGAGTTGGGACGTCTTGTTGAAGTTGTACAAGACATTGGGAAGGCCACACTTGGAATACTGTGTGCAATTCTGGTCACCCTATTATAGAAAGGATATTATTAAACTAGAAAGAGTGCAGAAAAGATTTACGAGGATGCTACCGGGACTTGATGGATTGAGTTATAAGGAGAGGCTGAATAGACTGGGACTTTTTTCTCTGGAGCATAGGAGGCTGAGGGGTGACTTATAGAGGTCCATAAAATAATGAGGGGCATAGACAAGATAGATAGTCAATATCTTTTCCCAAAGGTGGGGGAGTCTGGAACTAGAGGGCATAGGTTTAAGGTGAGAGGGGAGAGATACAAAAGTGTCCAGAGGGGCAATTTTTTCACACAGAGGGTGGTGAGTGTCTGGAATAAGCTGCCAGAGGTAGTAGTAGAGGCGGGTACAATTGTATCTTTTAAAAAGCATTTAGATAGCTACATGGGTACGATGGGTATAGAGGGATATGGGCCAAATGCAGGCAATTGGGATTAGTTTAGGGGTTTTTAAAAAAAAGGGCGGCATGGACAAGTTGGGCCGAAGGGCCTGTTTCCATGCTGTAAACCTCTGTGACTCTCTGACTCTAAGTGGAAATATCTTCTCTGTATCTAATCTATCAGATTTCCTCAGGATGTTATATGTTTCAATAAAATCACCTCTCATTCTTCTGAACTCCAATAGGTATAGGTCCCACCTGTTCAACCTTTCTTCATAGGATAGGCCTCTCATCCCAGGAATGTGTTGAGTGATCAGCCTCTAATGCAATTATATTGATTTTCAAATAAGAAGATCAAAACTGTACAGAGTACTTTAAATGTGGTTTTACCAAGGCCCTGTGCAGCTGCAGTAAAACTCTTCTATGTTTATATTCCATTCACCTTGCAATAAATGCCAACATTCATTTGCCTTCCTAATCATTTGCTGTACCTGCATACTATTTTTCTGTGATTCACCTACCAGGATACTCAGATCCCTCTGTCCCACCGAGTTCTTCAATATCTTTGCATTTAAATAGTATACTGCTTTTCCACTCTTCCTTCCAAAGTGGACAATTTTACATTTTCCCACAATATACTCCATCTGCCAAAATTTTGCCCACTCACTTAACCTGACTATATCCCTTTGCAGACTCTCTACCTCCTCTGGACAACATACTTTCCTACCTTTCCTGGTGTCATTGGCAAATTTAGATATGAGACATTCGGTCCCTTCATCCAAATCATTGATGTAGATTGTAAATAGTTGAGGCCGCAGCACTGACCCCACTAGCACTCCACTTGTACAGCTTGCCAATCCAAAAGGACCCATTTATCGCTGCTCTCCACTTCCTGTTTGACTTCTGGAAATCCAAGTACACCACATCTATAGGTGTCCCTTTATCTGTTAAGAATTCGCTGATGTTAAATGTGAGGGTATCCTAAAACTCAGAAAGGTAACTTGGAACACCGGTTCTTAATGGTGTATATTTTCAATTTGATACACTGTGGGAAAAGAAGTGCAAACCAGGGAGGAATGGTCTTTTCGTTTTGTGACCAATTAATAAAGAATATTTATCAACTTAAAAGAAAAAAAAATAGTGCTATAATACACTACAACGGTACACTTAACTACCCTGACGGCTATACATAGGCTGTATCACATGAAGTTACCCCTCTGTTCCCAACTGCCTACATTTCCTGAAATCTGAGATGCCTTTTTCCCAAACAACATCTAACGTTATCCAACTCTATGAGCTAAATCCAGCAGATAGTTACCACAGACAAGTTATCTGTCCACATTTGGGATGATTGTCTTCGGATTCAGTGAAGGCATATTCTTCTTAATTCGAGTTTTGGATTTTAACTCATAGAATCATAGAAACCCTACAGTGCAGAAAGAGGCCATTTGGCCCATCGAGTCTGCACCGACCACAATCCAACCCAGGCCCTAACTCCTTATCCCTACATATTTACCCACTAATCCCTCTAACCTACGCATCTCAGGACACTAAGGGGCAATTTTAGCATGGCCAATCAATCTAACCCGCACATCTTTGGACATCTTTTCACAATCTAACCCGCACATCTTTTAACTAGCGCCCTATTAGCAATAACCTGTTTTCAAGGGAGCCAGTTTTCTGCAGCAGCGTGTGGCTGTGATAGTAGCTGTTTCTACTATGTGCCTTTCTCCAGTCATTGTACTATGGATATATCATTATTTTCCTTTGATGTTACTCACCCTGTGGATCTGGCCTTTAGCGTATAAGTGCCATAGGTAAACACTAGTTGTTCCCACTTGTATGCTAATTCACATATCAAAACACCCCTTCAGACAGCTGCACTTAACAATCCCCCTTTTTATTTTATGCCAATTTCATCTTTTAATCCTAATTTTCCCTAATTTGTAACATATGCACCATATTTGTTATTATTAAATTAGTTAAACACAATTTCCCTCTCACAAATCCATGTTGACACTGCCTGATCAAATCATGATTTTCTAAGTATCCTGCTACAACCTCCTGAATAATGAATTCTAGCAATTTCTTTCTGACAGATGTTAAGCTAACTGGCCTGTAGTTCCCTGCTTTCTGTCTCTTTCCTTTTTTGAATAAAGATGTTATATTAGCGATTTTCCAATCCACTGGGGCTCTTCTGGAATCTAAGGAATCTTGGAAGATTATACCCATTGCATCTAGTATCCCTGTAGGCACTTCTTTTAAGACCTTTAGCTGCAGGGCACTGGGGATTTGCCAGCCTCTAAATCTAATCGTTTTCCTTGCACTTCTTCCCTAATGATGGTGAATTTTTTAAGTTAATTCCTCTTGTTCACGTCTTGGTTTTCAAATATCTTTGGGAGGTTTTCTACAGTGAAGACAGATACAAAATATGTGTTCAACATCTCTTGCTTTTCCTTGTTTTTCATTTTCAATTCCTAGTGTTGTGTGAGTGTACCTTTAAGAAAGTTTTTTTAAAAATCATGCAGCTTACAGCTTCAGGGATGTCATTGGGTGATGGAGCTAAGCTGTGGCAGTCAGGTGATAGGGCTTTCAGTTTCGTTTGTGGCAGTCATGTGATAGGGGTTTTCTCCTTTGGGCTTTCAGTTTCGTTTTAGGGAGTTTTTGGAAGCAGTTTAGCAGCAAGCTAAGAAACAGTCTCTTCCTCTCCCTGTTTTTTTCCTCTTTGTTTGGTTCTGCCTTAAAGAAGCTGTGTTTTGGGAAACAGATTTGATTACAACCTCTTCTGAGTTTCTTCACAAGAGATTTTCAGCATTCAACCCAGGAGGCGGAATTCCTGTAACAAGTGGACATTAACCTATGCTGTATTGTGTTTATTTGAAGGGTTTTGTGTATTGGCTGTTGGTTTTGGTTGGAACACATTGGAGATATTTCCTTAAGAGTTATACAGTATCGTGGTTGCTGTTTCTTGTTTGTAACTGTTAAAAGTTCTTGCTAATTGTCTTACTAAATATGTCAACAATATTCTTAATTAAACTTTGTTTTTGATAAAAGCTCCTTGTGAGTCAGTTGAATCACACCTGGAGTGAAACATCTCATGCACATCCTAACCAAATTCTACGTAAAATGTTACAGGTCAGGCGAGCTTCATAGAACACCTTGAAGTACCCAACCTGACTTGTAACACTAGACTCGATCTCTAAAGAACAATACTAGTTTTAGTTACCCTTTTCCTATTTAAATACTCATAGAAACACTTTCTTTCTGCTTTTATATTACTAACGGGCTTTCTCTCAACTCTTCTTTCTCCCTCTTTTTTAAGTCATTCTTTGCTGATTCTTAAAATAAGGAATGAAACTGGATGAACATCCAGTATGGACTGTGGTACCAGAAATGATAATTTTGATTGGATTTATTATTGTCACATGTATTCGTATCCAGTGAAAAGTATTGTTTCTTGTGAGCTTTACAGACAAAGCATACCGTTCAAAGAGAAGGAAGCGAGAGAGTGCAGAATGTAGTGTTACAGTCATAGCTATGGTGTAGAGAAAGATCAACTTAATGCAAGGTAAGTCCATCCAAAAGTCTGATGGCAGCAGGGAAGAAGCTGTTCTTGAGTCGGTTGGTACGTGACCTCAGACTTTTGTATCGTTTTTCCAACGGAAAAAGGTGAAAGAGAGTATGTCCGGGGTGCGTGGGTCCTTAATTATGCTGGCTGCTTTGCCGAGACAGCGGGAAGTGTAGACAGTGGTCAGTGGATGGGAGACTGGTTTGTGTGATGGATTGGGCTACATTCATGACCATTTGTAGTTTATATATATAAAATGGCAAACCCAGCCCTGATGACCTTGTAAAGTCCACCTTCCTAACATCTGGGGCTTTTGCCAGAATTGGAAGAGCTGTCCCACAGATTCGTCAAGCAACAGCTTGAGATAGTCATACCCAAGGAAACATACCTTATAGACAATGTCCCAGACACTACCATCACCATCCCTGGGTATGACCAACAAATGATGGTGGCACAGTGGTATAGTCAGAAGTTAGTTGCCCTGGGAATTCTCAACATTGACTTGAGACCTCATGAAGTCTCATAGCACCAGGACAATGTCCATCACCATGAGTGGCTTGGTAGCATCACTTCTGACAGAGCTGGCCAAGTCCTAAATAACATAGCTACTAGACTGGGTCTGTGACAGGTGTTGAGAGAACCAACAAGAGGGGAAAACCTACATGAACTTGTCCTCAACAATCTACCTGTAGCAGGTGCATCTGTTCATAACTGTACAGATAATAGTGACCAAGGCACAGTCCTTGTGGAGATGAAGCCCCATCTTCACATTAAGGAAACCCTCCATCGTATTGTGTGGCACTACCACCATGCTGACTGGGTTAGATTTCGAACAGATATAGCAACTCAAAACTGGGCAACCACTGAGTGACATGGTGGCACAGTGATCCAGCACTAGGGACCCGGGTTCAATTCTGGCCTCAGATGATTGTTTGTGTGGAATTTGCACATTCTCCCCATGTCTGTGTGGGTTTCCGCCGGGTGTTGCAGTTTCCTTCCACACTCCAAGGATGTGCAGCTTAGCTTGACTGGCCATGCTAAATTGACTCTTAGTGTTAGGGGGATTAGCAGGGTAAATATGTGGGGTTGCAGGGATAGGGACTGGGTGGGATTGTTGTCGGTGCAGGCTTGATGGGCCGAATGGCCTCCTTCTGCCCTGTAAAGATGCTATGATTCTATGTGCTGTGCTGTGGGTTATCAACAGCAGCAGAATTGTATACAACCACTAACTGTAACCTTATGGCCCAGCATATGCCACCCTACTATTATAATCAAGCATGATAATCAACTCTAGTTCAATGAAGAGTACAGGATGGCATGCCTGGAGCAAAACTAGGCATACCTAAAAATGAGGTGTCAACCTGGTGAAGCTACAACACAGAATTGCTGGCATGCCAAATAGTGGAAGCAGTGTGCAACAGTCAGAGCTAAGCAGTCCCACGTCCAATGAATCAGATCTAAGTTCTGCAGTCCTGCCACATCCAGTCATGAATAGTGGTGAACAATTAAACAAATAACTGGATGAGGAAGCTCCACAAATATCCCCACCTTGAATGAAGAAGAAGTCAAGCACATAAGTGGAAAAGACAAGGCATTTGCATCAATCTTCAGCCAGAAGTGTCAAATGGATGATCCATTTCGGTCTCCTTCTGGGGTCCCCAGCACCACAGATGCCAGTCTTTAACCAATTAGATTCACTCCACAAGGAATCAAGAAGCGGCTAAAGGCACTGGATCCTGTCAACATTTGAGCAATAATGCTGGACACTTGTGCCCAAGAACCAGCTGCACCCTCAGTCAAGCTGTTTGAGTACAGTTACAACACTTTCATCTGCCTGGAAATGTGGAAAACAGGTATCGCCTGCCCACAAAAGCAGGATATATCCAACCTGACCAATTACTGCCTGATCAATCTACTCTTGAATATCAGCAAAATGACTGAAAGTGTTGTTGACAGTTCTATCATACGGCACTTAGTAATAACCTGATCACTGACACTCAGTTTAAGTTCTTCCAGGGTCACTCAGCTCCTGACCTCATTACAACCTTAGTCCAAAGATCTCAGAAGGTGAGGTGAAAGTTAGTGCTCTCAATATCAAGGCTGTATTTGATGTGGCATGAAAGTGTCAATGGGAATTGGGTGAAAACATTCCACTGGTTTGAATCTTACACAGCACAAAGGAAGATGGTTGTAGTTGCTTGAGGTCAATCATCTCAGTCACAGGATATCACTGCAGGAGTTGCTCTGGCTAGTGTCCTCGGCCCAACCGTCATCAGCTGCTTCATCAATGACCTTCCGTCCAACATAAGGTCAGAGTAGGGATGTTTGCTGATGATTGCACAGTGTTCAGCACCAACTGCAACTCCTTAGATACTAATCAGTCTTTACCCATATGTAGCAAAACCAGGACAACAGTCAGGCTTGGGCTAATGAGTTGCAAGTAAGATTTGCCCTACACAAGTCCCAGGCAATGCCTATCTCCAACAAGAGAGAATCCAACCATTCAATGGCAACACCATCACTGAATCTCTCAATATTAACATCCTGGAATTACCATTGACTGTGAAAATTCAAAGACTCTAAGCTTGATTGACAGTTGTGGTTTCTTCAAAAGGAATAAATAGTTTGTCTTTTACAAATCCCAAGTGAAATTAACATCTCCTTTCTGACAGAGGACTTCAAAGGAGTCTGTTCACACCTACAGCTTCTAACAGGGAGAAAGGAAAATCTCTGCTGCAGAATGGAGTGCTACCAGGTGACCAGGCAGCATGGAGATTAAAGTGACCTAGCCACTTCAGAATTTTCACAGCTAACAGGCAGGAATGAAGATGTTGATCACAGAGCTGCCTGAAAGCTTGTGTGGCTTTTGCTACCAAATAAACCTGTTGGACTTTAACCTGGTGTTGTTAAACTTCTTACTGTGTTTACCCCAGTCCAACGCCGGCATCTCCACATCATGAAAGCACTATGCCAGGGGGTGATTATTAGGTCTGCCAGGGAGAAAAGGGGCAGTCCAGCCATGAGACCTGCATCCCTGGGGAGAGAGATGAGGTCAGCACCTTGCCCCCAGCCTGAGCCCACCCAACCCCCAGAACTACTGAGGGACCCTTCCTCTAGAGCCTGGCAGTAATAGAGGGGCAAATAGCCACTGGATCTACCTCATTGAGCCCCCAAGGGGCTAGAAGAGTGCGTCAGTGCCAAGGTGCCAGGGGGCAGTGCACCGGAGTTTAAAGCCTCCCTTACTGCCTAGTTATGTGACTCACCAGAACATTGGTCCAACCACAGTTCAGGTGAAGCCCATCCCAAAGATACAGCTCCCATTTGGAGCTGGTGCCCCATGAATCGAAACCCATTTCACCTACACTAGTCTTTGAGCCATGCATTCATCTCTCTAATCTTATTTACACTATGCCGATTTGTTTATGGCTCAGCTAATAATCCAGAAATCATTACCTTTGAGATGCTGCTTTTTAATTTAACTGCTAGCTGCTCATAATCCCTAAAGAGAACCTCTTTCTTAATCCTATCAATGTCATTGATATCAATATGGATCACAACAACTGGATCTTTCTCCTCCCACTGCAAATACCACTCCAACATCAGACAGATGCCCCAAATCCTGGCATTGGGCAGGCAACAGAACTGTCTGGACTCTGGCTCTCAGCTGAAGAGAAATGTGTCTATGCCTCTGACTGTACTGTCCCCTGCTACCACTACATTTGTATTAACTCCCCCAATTTGAATGGTGGCTTGTACCATGATGCCATGGTCAGTTTGCTCATCTACCTTGCAGCTCTTGCCTTCACCCATAGAGGCTGCAAGAACCTTGAACCTGTTGAACAATTACTGGGACTGAAACCCCTCCATTCCTACCTTCTGGGTCCCTATACTTGCCTCACTCACAGTCACACCCTCCTGTTCCTGACCACTAACCAATTCAGAAGACCCTATCCTAAGGGAGTTGACCACCTCCTGGAATTAAATGTCCAGGTAAATTTCCCCCAGTTGATGCATCAAAGTCTGCAGGTTGGCATCCAGCTCAATAATTCTGAGACAAAGCTCCTCACGCCACAGACAGTTACTGCCGACGTGTTTGCCCTGGAACACACTGATGCCCAGAAGTTCCCACATTCTGCAGTTCCAACACATCACCTGCCCTGCTATTGTTATTGTGTTAATTAATTTATTTTCTAAATTAATTTATAATTAATATACCCTACTACACCCAATAAGCATTAATACTGCAAGTAATAAAATGTCACAATTGCTAATAAATTACACAAACTTTCAATGAAAGACTAAGTAAAATAAACAAAATACCCACCAATCAACTTTCCCTGTGATATCAGATTTTGATCTTTTCGTAACTTGGTTGGTCTACAGACTGGGATTGGCACTCTCTCTCTCCTTCTCCTCCTGCACGACATTAAGTTCTCACTGCTTGCTTGATCTGCCGTTCCCTCCTCTAAAGTGGCGTTTCAAGTTCTCACAGTGTTTTCTGTCTTTCCCCTCTCAAGCTGTTTTAAGTTCTCACCTTACTCTCTCCCTCTCGCACTACTTTAGATTCTTATTGCCCTTTCTGTCCCCCTCACACCTCGATAAATTCTCATTGTTCTCTCTCTCTCCACCTCACACCACTTTAAGTTTTCACTGCTCTATCTCTCCCACATTGTTTAAAATTCTCACTGCATTATCTCTCTCCCTCTCCCCTCACTTTTTACATTCACACTGCTCTCTCACTCTCCCCATTCCCAGCACTTTAAATTCTCACTGTTGTGTTTCTCCTTACATCTCACACTTCTTGAAATTCTCACTGCTCTCTCTTTCTCCTCACATCTCTTTATGTTCTCACCACTCTCACTTTCTCTCTCTCTCCCACACACGTGTTTAAGTTCTCACTGCTCTCTCTTACTCTATCTCACCCTCATGCCTGTTTAAGTTCTTACTGATCCTTCTCTCCCCGTCATACCTGTTTAAGTTCTTACTGCTCTCTCGCTCTCTCTCCCCCTCACAACTGTTTATGTTCTCACTGCTTGCTTTTTCTCTCACTCTCCCCCTCACAGCTTTGTAAGTTCTCACTGCTCTCTCTCTCTCACTCCCACTCATACCATTTTACGTTCTCACCAGTTTCTCACTCTCTCCCCTTCCCAACACTTGAAGTGCTCACTGCTCTCGCTCTTTCCCCCTCACACCGCATTATGTTCTCACCACATACTCTCTCTCTCTTGCATTTTAAGTTCACATTGCTCTCTCTTTCTCTCTTTCCCCCTTACACCTCTTGAAGTTCTCACCATCTCTCTCGCTCTCCTCCAGCATGGTGGCACAGTGATTAGCACGCTGCCTCACAGCTCCAGAGACCCAGGTTCAATTCCGGCCTTGGGTGACTGTCTGTATAGAGTTTGCACACTCTCCCAATGTCTGCATGGGTTTTCTCCGGGGTGCTCTGGTTTCCTCCCACAGTCCAAAGATGTGCAGGTTAGGTGGATTGGCCATGCTAAATTGCCCCTTAATGTTCCAAGATGCATAGGTTAGATGGATTAGTCATGATAAATGTCTGGGATAGGGTGGGGGAGAGGCCCTGAGTAAGATACTCTGTCAGAGAGTCGGTGCAGACCTTGATGGGCCAAATGGCCTCTCCTGCACTGTAGGGATTCTATGATTCTAAGTTCTCACTGCTCTCTCTCTCGCACTCTCACTGCTTTAAGTTCTCACTGCTCTCTCTCACTCCCACCTCTGTAAGGTTCTCACCGCTCTTGCTCTCTGGTGCAGGAGGGAGGGGTTCAGGTACTTAAGCAATTGGGGCTCGTACTGGGGAAGGTGTGACCTCTATGAGAAGGATGGTCTACACCTTAATCAGAAGGGGACCAATATCCTGGGGGGTAAATTTGCTAAGGCCATGCAGGGAGGTTTAAACTGATTCGGGGGGGGGGAGGGATCCTGAGTAGTGGGGCTGAAAGTGAGGGATGCATGGATGGGGACTGCAATGCACGGCATTGCAGAGGTGGGGTGGAGCAGGGTTTGAAATGTGTATACTTCAATGCCAGGAGTATTCGCAATAAAGTGGGTGAACTTGCAGCGTGGATCAGTACCTGGGACTTCGATGTTGTGGCTATTTCAGAGACATGGATAGAGCAGGGGCAGGAATGGATGCTGCAGGTCCCGGGGTTCAAATGTTTTAGTCGAAGTAGGGAAGGAGGTAGAAGAGGGGGAGGGGTAGCATTATTGGTCAGAGATTGTATCACAGTGTCAGAGAGGAGGTTTGATGAGGACTTATCTGTTGAGGTAGTATGGGCGGAGATTAGAAATAGGAGAGGAGAGGTCACCCTGTTGGGAGTCTTTTATAGACCTCCTAAAAGTTCTAGAGAGGTTGAGGAAAGGATTGCGGAGTCAATCCTGCTTAGGAGTGAAAGTAATAGGGCAATTGTTATGGGGGATTTTAACTTGACTAATATTGACTGGAATTGTTATAGCTCTAGCTCGTTAGAGGGGTCAGTTTTTGTTCAAAGCGTGCAGGAAGGTTTTTTGACTCAGTATGTAGACAGGCCAACTCGAGGTGAGGCTATATTGGATCTGGTGCTGGGAAATGAGCCAGACCAGGTGCTAGACTTGGAAGTTGGTGTGCATTTTGGTGATAGTGACCACAATTCGGTTACGTTCACCTTAGTGATGGAAAGGGATAGGCATGAACCTCGGGCCAGTGGTTTTAGCTGGGGGAAGGGTAATTATGAGGCTATTAGGAGAGAATTAGGAAACATAGGTTGGACTAGGAGATTACAGGGACTGGGAACGTCCGACATGTGGAGTTTTTTCAAGGAGCAGCTACTGCGAGTCTGTGATAGGTATGTCCCTGTCAGGCAAGGAGGAATTGGTAGGGCTAGGGAACCGTGGTGCACCAAAAAAGTTTCTTTGTTGGTTAAAAAGAAAAAGGAGGCTTATGTTCGGATGAGACGTGAGCACTCGGGTAGTGCACTAGAAAGCTTTAGATTGGCTAAGAGGGAGTTGAAGAGCGAGCTTAGAAGGGCTAAAAGGGGACATGAGAAGACTTTGGCGGACAGGGTGAAAGAGAATCCTAAGGCGTTCTATAGGTATGTCAAGAACAGAAGGTTGGTTAGGGCAAGTTTAGGGCCAGTTATAGATGGCAGAGGGAAGTTATGTGTGGAACCGGAGGAGATTGGTGAAGCATTGAACCAATATTTCTCTTCGGTGTTCACGCAAGGGGACATGAATATAGCTGAGGAGGACACTGGGTTGCAGGGGAGTAGAATAGACAGTATTACAGTTGATAAGGAGGATGTGCAGGATATTCTGGAGGGTCTGAAAATAGATAAATCCCCTGGTCCGGATGGGATTTATCCAAGGATTCTCTGGGAGGCAAGAGAAGTGATTGCAGAGCCTCTGGCTCTGATCTTCAGGTCGTCGTTGGCCTCTGGTATAGTACCAGAAGATTGGAGGTTAGCGAATGTTGTCCCATTGTTTAAGAAGGGGAACAGAGACTTCCCCGGGAATTATAGACCGGTGAGTCTCACTTCTGTTGTCGGCAAGATGTTGGAAAAAATTATAAGGGATAGGATTTATAGTTATTTGGAGAGTAATGAATTGATAGGTGATAGTCAGCATGGTTTTGTGGCAGGTAGGTCGTGCCTTACTAACCTTATTGAGTTTTTTGAGAAAGTGACCAAGGAGGTGGATGGGGGCAAGGCAGTGGACGTGGTATATATGGATTTTAGTAAGGCGTTTGATAAGGTTCACCATGGTAGGCTTCTGCAGAAAATGCAGATGTATGGGATTGGGGGTGATCTAGGAAATTGGATCAGGAATTGGCTAGCGGATAGGAAACAGAGGGTGGTGGTTGATAGTAAATATTCATCATGGAGTGCGGTTACAAGTGGTGTACCTCAGGGATCTGTTTTGGGGCCACTGCTGTTTGTAATATTTATTAATGATCTGGATGAGGGTATAGTTGGGTGGATTAGCAAATTTGCTGATGACACCAAAGTCGGTGGTGTGGTAGACAGTGAGGAAGGGTGTCGTAGTTTGCAGGAAGACTTAGACAGGTTGCAAAGTTGGGCCGAGAGGTGGCGGATGGAGTTTAATGCGGAGAAGTGTGAGGTAATTCACTTTGGTAGGAATAACAGATGTGTTGAGTATAGGGCTAACGGGAGGACTTTGAATAGTGTGGAGGAGCAGAGGGATCTAGGTGTATGTGTGCATAGATCCCTGAAAGTTGGGAATCAAGTAGATAAGGTTGTTAAGAAGGCATATGGTGTCTTGGCGTTTATTGGTAGGGGGATTGAATTTAGGAGTCGTAGCGTTATGTTGCAACTGTACACAACTCTGGTGCGGCCGCACTTGGAGTACTGTGTGCAGTTCTGGTCCCCACATTACAGGAAGGATGTGGAGGCTTTGGAGAGGGTGCAGAGGAGGTTTACCAGGATGTTGCCTGGTATGGAGGGGAGATCCTATGAGGAGAGGCTGAGGGATTTGGGATTGTTTTCGCTGGAAAGGCGGCGGCTAAGAGGGGATCTTATTGAAACATATAAGATGATTAGAGGTTTAGATAGGGTGGATAGTGATAGCCTTTTTCCTCTGATGGAGAAATCCAGCACGAGGGGGCATGGCTTTAAATTGAGGGGGGGTAGTTATAGAACCGATGTCAGGGGTAGGTTCTTTACCCAGAGGGTGGTGAGGGATTGGAATGCCCTGCCAGCATCAGTTGTAAATGCGCCTAGTTTGGGGGCGTTTAAGAGATCCGTAGATAGGTTCATGGACGAAAAGAAATTGGTTTAGGTTGGAGGGTCACAGTTTTTTTTTTAACTGGTCGGTGCAACATCGTGGGCCGAAGGGCCTGTTCTGCGCTGTAATGTTCTATGTTCTATGTTCTCCCTGTTACAACTCTTTACGTTCTCACTGCTCTCTCTGTCTTCACAAACTGCTTTAAGTTTCTACTGTTCTCTCTGTCCCCTTGCACTACTTTCAATCTAAGGAGAATTGAATAATTCCCTCAGGAACTTCCATCCTTACTTCACTCATTATGCTTAGGTACATCTCATCCGGTCCTGGGGACATTTCAAATAAAGCTATAGCCAGCCTTTCGAATATCTCCTCTTTCTCTTTTAGCCAGTAACAACCAACTCCACTTTCACTGTGATTTCCACACCATCTTTTTCTTGGTAAGGACAGATGCAATGTGCTCACTTGGTACCTGAGCTATGCCCTCTGCCTCCATTCAATGGTTCCCTTTTTGGTCCCTACTTAGTCATACCACTTCTCCTATTACCCATTTACTATTTATATGCCGATACAAGACTTTTGAATATTCTTTTATGTTAGCCCAGTCTGTTCTCATACTCTCTTACTGTCTCATTTATTTTTTTACTTCCCCTCTGAACTTTCTAGATTCATCCTTCTCCCTGCAATCCTGCCTACCACCACCATCGCCCCCCCCCCACCACCACCCCCCCCCCCCCGCCCCCCTCCAATACACATACAGGGAGATTACCCCCTCCTTACCAGGGGCATCCCCTCCCCCTCTCTGGGACCCCCGGTACTTACCAGCATTGTGATTCCCGGGACTTCACCTCAGGCAAGGCACTGTAGTACTTCTTCAAGCCACTGCGTGGATGGGCTGGAGAGCTGTCAGCCAATCTGATTGGCCCACAGCTCTCCAAAGAGGGACTTCCTTCCAAGTGCGGGCCAAGTCCAAACTGTTGTCAAACAGCACTCATTTCAGCCTGAAATGGCAGCAGGCCGATTGAAGTCAGGTGGGAATACGAGCACCAAGTGCTCGTCATTCTGAAAATACAGTTCCAGGTCTCCACCACCGCCACAACGTGATATTCTCTGATGACAGTAGTCATTGAATGTCTTCTGGACAAATAATGTCCAGAATGTCCAAAGATATTCTACTTTAGTCACCTCTTCAAAATATTCAATCACCTTCATCAGGAATTGACTCCCATTTACTAATCCATATTAGCTCTCTCTGGTCAGCTGAAAAGTTTCAGAGTTTAGTATCTTTATCTTTAATTACAGTCTCTAAGAATTTCTAGTCAATAAGTGTTAGACTAACTGATCTATGGTTCTATGACTCCTATCTCTTTCACCTTCCTTAGATAGCAGACTGGCATGGCAAACTAAGGGGACAGTCCTGAATCCAAAAAATTTAGGAAGATTATAGTTAGAACATTGACAATGTTCTTACCAACCTCCCCTAAAACCCAAAGATGGAAGCTTTCGGGTCCTAGAGAATTGTCATTCTTTTGTGGCATTATTTTCCTCATATACTCAGAAACAATGCACCCTTACACTCCTGGATGTTCACGTTATATATGGGTGGGTAGATACTTGAATACCATGCATGCTGTAGACATTGGAAATTGCATAATGTTGTGATTGAGAGCTAATTTTAATAGAATTAATTGCCAATCACTATCTGTTTCTGATATTAGCATAAAATTGGATGGGAGACTAAATGGGAGGTCTGTGGCGGCAGATGTGTTCCCATTTTTCCAATCAGTTTCACCTATTTTATGTCAGTTAATCAAGCATCATGAGTAGAAAAACCCGCAAAAACATCTCCACTGGAATAATTAAATTGGCATTTTCTTTACAATGCTGATGCACCTGCTGCATATTCCCAGTATTTTCTGATTCAAATTTTACATTTTCAACAAGTAACATTCATTTTTAGCTGTTACTTGTTCTTTCCAGGTCCTCATTTTTATTTATTAATTTCCTTCTTCTTTGAAATTCCCCTCTACGCACTATTTTCCAACAAAAAAAGATAGATGGACAACCTTGTTAATTGTCTTTAAGAGCAACTCAGAATAATTCATCCCTTAGGTTGTCATATACCTGAAGGTGCATTGATTAAATGTTGTACTTTTTCACACAGTCATCTGAAATAAAGCATTAATATTAACACATATTTATCCAAATATTAGATCTTAATTTTTTTTCCAACCAAAATAGGCCAAAAATGTTTCTGAACTTGCATATTTCTCCAAATTCAAAGCAAAGATCGTACACAGGAAAACACTTGTACTTACTCCTTGTTCTTCGAAGATGGTGGTGCATGCACAAACCATTCTGGTTGCGAGCAGGGAACTGGGGGTGACTTCCTTGGGGGAGGGGAATGATGCTTCAGCAAATCTAGACATTTGTAAGAATACAAAATACTTTTAGTTTGCTTAAAAGCCAAACAATTAATTAAAAGATGAAAACACTACTTAAGATCAGAGATGTTTTTGACAACAAACTGAAATCTGGATCATGCACCTAGGCATATTGGATCATCCGGGCAGAGATCACAGGAAAATCAGTGAGACAAAACTATACACCTATACATAAACATGCTGAATTTTGCATCCATTTAATTAATGGAAAGGAGATTAAGTAGATTATTTTCCTGCTTGACTTTTTGCTATCCAGTATTCCACCCTGGCCCAAGCCTAGGAACAACAGAACTTTCTTTTTCAGCTCTTAATGTGATATGGGTACACATCTGACACCAAGCTGCTTCTTGCCTGGATATAGTGCCATTAAGAGAGACTGGTAATTCCATGCCTATGAAGTGGCAGCTATATGTTATTCATCCAAGATCAAAGCCAATTCTGAGCGCTAATAGACAGATCAGTGTCTGAAAAACTCTGACTATGACAAAATGTTTGGAGTGATATAGAAGTTATGACATCCTTACTCATCTATCTTTGGCCTGTTGCGATACCCTATCGGGGATCACAGTGAAAGTTGCTTCAGATATCTGAGACAGGAGGCTGAGAATTTTGTCTCCTCATTAGCATGGCGCTCTACATTACAACAGTGGCCACACCCGTAAAAAAAAGTATTTTACTATCTGTGAAGCACTTGGATGCCATGAAGTCATGAATGGTACAAAATAAGTGCAATGAACTATTTTCTTCTTTCTTTCAAAAGGCTTAAGTCTACTTATAGATGCAAGAACAAAAACTTGGAATCAAGACAAACTTCTGTATAAGATATAGTCTCATATTTGAACTAGGTAGGTCCTGAGTACAAAAATACTATTAATAATTGACCATCTGATGTGACTCAGTGATGCTGAAGAAGCAGATCTGCCAACATTGAGTTGGCCCACGAAAACCTTGAAAGACAAGCCTTCAATGGATAAGGGGTTCTAACTGGAAAAGAGGGAGGCCAGTTTATTTGGTTAGCTAGGTGGCTAGCATGTGGTTCAGGATAGTGCCAAAAGCATGGGTTTGATTCACATTCCAGTTGAGGCAAACTTGGGACCTGCCTCCTGGCCCTGAGAATGGAAGGCAATGACAAACCACCACCAACAAAAATGCCAAGAAAATAGGACAGAATGAAGTATCAATAGACAATAAGCCAAGAACTTCCCTTTGGGCAGAGAGCACATGAATAATGAATGAACTGGAAAAGGCAGCAGGTAGCAACATTATCAACGGATTATACTCCAATAGTGTTCCTGTCCACAATTGATGGATCTCTGAAGCCTTGGTTCTGTCAATGTTTGTCTACATTCTCTGGACTCAGACAAGTAGCATGTATCCAGATAGCAAGAGTGTGGACAGTTCATATTGGGAACAAACATAGTGGTATGTTTTTTTCCCTTAGGCACTGAAGAACCTCCAAAATGGAGAATTAAATGGCATATAGGTTTAGCCAATGTTTAGTGCAGAATACCATCTTGGAAAAAGGAGTTGACGCTTGCTGTAGCAATGCCTTCTGGATGATCATTAAGAGACTGGAATTGTTGCCAACCCTCATTAAGAAGCTGCACAGAAATTTGGTGGTAGGCTTAGCCAATGCTTGGAGGTGATGCCATTATACAATGTGGAATACCTATTGTAATCCATATTGTATAATGGTAGATACTGGATATCAGGTTTTATGCTGAGTTACAGTATTACCCTTGATTTAATATAGATCATTAAACTAAATGGTTCACTTATGTAATTGGGAGTGTTTCTGAAACTGTTCAGATAAATGACATCTCGCTGTACTTGTGTTTTTGTGCCTCTGTATTTATATGAGAATGACAGATTTTCATGTTGAAATCATACTCAAATATGTAAAGACTTAAGAAGGATATTCTTGTGTTGAAGAATCAAAGATTCTTATTTGCTGCATCAAACTACATAGATTATTTTAATTTCATTAGTTGCAAAGCGCAGCCAAATTTAAGCACTGCTCTCCCAAACACAACTTTGGAATTACAAACTAGTTTTATAAACATCCTAATAGGGTTGATTTTTGGTGGCTTCTCTCACATCGGGGCACCTAGTCTAGCATGATCAGAAAATTATGGATATGCTGGCTATATATTTATAAATTGCACTTACGGTGAAATAGGCACATTCACCAGAGCGAGGGCTTGGAAAATCTACACTATGTCTTTTTTAAATCATCCAGGTGCCTTAGGACTGATTTGCCAGATTTCCCCTTTCCATCTGACACTGCAGCTTCACTGACTGAAAGGGCTACATCCCCTTTTTACGCAGAAATCAGGATCATACATAATTGTGCCTAAGACTATTTGGTGCTTAAATATGACCCTTCCCCACCCTTTATATTTTGAATAATTACTGTATAACTGAAAGAAAAGCAATGAATTATGCCTCAAATATCTGCATTTCATGTAGGTGCTCGTATATATTCATTGTGGGGATGACAATTAGCCCAACTATGGCAGATCAATTCTGCCATCTGCTGGTTAAGAAGCAATCATGTGGTTATTTTATACTCACAGTAAGAGTTTTAATAACACCAGGTTAAAGTCTAACAGATTTATTTGGTAGCAAATGCCATTAGCTTTCGGAGCCCTGCTCTTTCGTCAGATGGAATGGATATCTGCTCACAAGCAAGGCACACAGAGACACAAAATCAAGTTACAGAATACTGATTAGAATGTGAATCTTTACAGCTAATCAAGTCTTAAAGATACAGACAATGTGAGTGGAGGGAGCATTAAGCACAGGTTAAAGAAATGTGTATTGTCTCCAGACAGGACAGCCAGTGAGATTCTGCAAGTCCAGGAGGCAAGCTGTGGGGGTTACCGATAGTGTGACATGAACCCAAGATCCCGGTTTAGACCATCCTCATGTGTGCGGAACTTGGCTATTAGTTTCTGCTCAACGATTCTGCGCTGTCGTGTGTCGTGAAGGCCGCCTTGCAGAACGCTTACCCAAAGATCAGAGGCCTAATGCCCGTGACCGCTGAAGTGCTCCCCCACAGGAAGAGAACAGTCTTGCCTGGTGATTGTCGAGCGGTGTTCATTCATCCGTTGTCGTAGCGTCTGCATGGTTTCCCCAATGTACCATGCCTCGGGACATCCTTTCCTGCAGCGTATCAGGTAGACAACGTTGGCCGAGTTGCAAGAGTAGGTACCGTGTACCTGGTAGGTGGTGTTCTCACGTGAGATGATGGCTTCCGTGTCGATGATCCGGCACGTCTTGCAGAGGTTGCTATGGCAGGGTTGTGTGGTGTCGTGGTCACTGTTCTCCTGAAGGCTGGGTAGTTTGCTGCGGACAATGGTCTGTTTGAGGTTGTGCAGTTGTTTGAAGGCAAGAAGTGGGGGTGTAGGGATGGCCTTGGCGAGATGTTCATCTTCATCAGTGATATGTTGAAGTCTCTGGAGGGGATGCCGTAGCTTCTCCGCTCCGGGGAAGTACTGGACAACGAAGGGTACTCTGTCCACCGTGTCCCGTGTTTGTCTTCTGAGGAGGTCGGTGCGGTCTTTCGCTGTGGCGCATCGGCACTGTCGATCAATGAGTCGAGCGCTATATCCTGTTCTTATGAGGGTATCTTTCAGCGTCTGGAGGTGTCTGTTGTAATCCTCCTCATCCGAGCAGATCCTGTGTATACGGAGGGCTTGTCCGTAGGGGATGGCTTCTTTAATGTGTTCAGGGTGGAAGCTGGAGAAGTGGAGCATCGTGAGGTTATCCGTGGGCTTGCGGTACAGTGAGGTGCTGAGGTGACCGTCCTTAATGGAGATGCGTGTGTCCAAGAATGCAACTGATTCCGGAGAGTAATCCATGGTGAGTCTGATGGTGGGATGGAACTTGTTGATGTCATCATATAGTTGTTTCAGTGATTGTTCACCATGAGTCCAAAGGAAGAAAATGTCATCGATGTATCTAGTGTATAGCATCAGTTGAAGGTCCTGTGCGGTGAAGAAGTCTTGTTCGAACCTGTGAATGAAGATGTTGGCATATTGAGGTGCGAATTTGGTCCCCATGGCTGTTCCATGTGTCTGGATGAAGAACTGGTTGTTGAAGGTGAAGACATTGTAGTCCAGGATGAAGCAGATGAGTTGTAAAATTGCATCTGGAAACTGGCAGTTGTCGGCGTTGGGTACTGAGGCCGTTGCAGCAATGCCATCATCGAGGGGGATGCTGGTGTAGAGTGCCGAGACATCCATTGTAACGAGGAGTGCTCCTGGTTCAACTGCTCCATGTGTGTTGAGTTTCTGTAGGAAGTCCGTAGTGTCGTGACAAAAGCTGGGGGTTCTTTGTACAGTGGGTTTCAGGATGCCCTCGACATAGCTGGAGAGGTTCTCGCACAGGGTCCCATTGCCCGATACGATGGGACGGCTGGGTGTGTTTGCCTTGTGTATCTTCGGGAGGCAGTAGAGATCTCCAATGTGGGGAGTACGTGGGATGAGAGCACGGAGGGTGCTCTGAAGGTCAGGATCAAAGGTCTTGATCAGAGTATTGAGTTGACGGGTGTGTTCTTCAGCAGACAAAGGAGGGGCCATCGTCATACTGAACAGAACGGATTCCTGCAAAGAGGTGTACCGACAACTGAACAACGAGGAACATTACAGTTACCCACAGATCTGACCAAAGAACACACCCGTCAACTCAATACTCTGATCAAGACCTTTGATCCGGACTTTCAGAGCACCCTCCGTGCTCTCATCCCACGTACTCCCCGCGTTGGAGATCTCTACTGCCTCCCGAAGATACACAAGGCAAACACACCCGGCCGTCCCATCGTATCGGGCAATGGGACCCTGTGCGAGAACCTCTCCGGCTATGTCGAGGGCATCCTGAAACCCACTGTACAAAGAACCCCCAGCTTTTGTCACAACACTACGGACTTCCTACAGAAACTCAACACACATGGAGCAGTTGAACCAGGAGCACTCCTCGTTACAATGGATGTCTTGGCACTCTACACCAGCATCCCCCTCGATGATGACATTGCTGCAACGGCCTCAGTACCCAACGCCGACAACTGCCAGTTTCCAGATGCAATTTTACAACTCATCTGCTTCATCCTGGACCACAATGTCTTCACCTTCAACAACCAGTTCTTCATCCAGACACACGGAACAGCCATGGGGACAAAATTCGCACCTCAATATGCCAACATCTTCATGCACAGTTTCGAACAAGACTTCTTCACAGCACAGGACCTTCAACCGATGCTATACACTAGATACATCGATGACATTTTCTTCCTTTGGACTCATGGTGAACAATCACTGAAACAACTATATGATGACATCAACAAGTTGCATCCCACCATCAGACTCACCATGGACTACTCTCCGGAATCGGCTGCATTCTTGGACACACGCATCTCCATTCAGGACGGTTACCTCAGCACCTCACTGTACCGCAAGCCCACGGATAACCTCACGATGCTCCACTTCTCCAGCTTCCACCCTAAACACATTAAAGAAGCCATCCCCTACGGACAAGCCCTCCGTATACACAGGATCTGCTCGGATGAGGAGGATTACAACAGACACCTCCAGACGCTGAAAGATACCCTCATAAGAACAGGATATAGCGCTCGACTCATCGATCGACAGTTCCGACGTGCCACAGCGAAAACCGCACCGACCTCCTCAGAAGACAAACACGGGACACGGTGGACAGAGTACCCTTCGTCGTCCAGTACTTCCCCGGAGCGGAGAAGCTACGGCATCTCCTCCGGAGCCTTCAGCATGTCATTGATAAAGACGAACATCTCACCAAGGCCATCCCCACACCCCCACTTCTTGCCTTCAAACAACCGCACAACCTCAAAAAGACCATTGTCCACAGCAAACTACCCAGCCTTCAGGAGAACAGTGACCACAACACCACACAACCCTGCCACAGCAACCTCTGCAAGACGTGCCGGATCATCGACATGGATGCCATCATCTCACGTGAGAACACCATCTACCAGGTACACGGTACCTACTCTTGCAACTCGGCCAACGTTGTCTACCTGATACGCTACAGGAAAGGATGTCTCGAGGCATGGTACATTGGGGAAACCATGCAGACGCTACGAAAGCGGATGAATGAACACCGCTCGACAATCACCAGGCAAGACTGTTCTCTTCCTGTGGGGGAGCACTTCAGCGGTCACGGGTATTCAGCCTCTGATCTTTGGGTAAGCGTTCTGCAAGGCGGCCTTCACGACACACAACAGCGCAGAGTCGCTGAACAGAAACTGATAGCCATGTTCCGTACACTTGAGGACGGCCTAAACCGGGATCTTGGGTTCATGTCACACTATCGGTAACCCCCACAGCTTGCCTCCTGGACTTGCAGAATCTCACTGGCAGTCCTGTCTGGAGACAATACACATTTCTTTAACCTGTGCCTAATGCTCCCTCCACTCACATTGTTTGTATCTTTAAGACTTGATTAGCTGTAAAGATTCGCATTCTAATCAGTATCTAAGACAGAGTTGAGGAGGAACTTCTTCTCCCAGAGGGTGGTGAATCTCTGGAATTCTCTGCCCACTGAGGTGGTGGAGGCTACCTCGCTGAATATGTTTAAAGCGCGGATGGATGGATTCCTGATCGGTAAGGGAATTAAGGGTTATGGGGATCAGGCGGGTAAGTGGTACTGATCCACGTCAGATCAGCCATGATCTTATTGAATGGCGGGGCAGGCTCGAGGGGCTAGATGGCCTACTCCTGCTCCTATTTCTTATGTTCTTATGTATTCTGTAACTTGATTTTGTGTCTCTGTGTGCCTTGCTTGTGAGCAGATATCCATTCCATCTGACGAAGGAGCATGGCTCCGAAAGCTAATGGCATTTGCTACCAAATAAATCTGTTGGACTTTAACCTGGTGTTGTTAAAACTCTTACTGTGTTTACCCCAATCCAACGCCGGCATCTCCACATCATGTATTATACTCATGCATTGGTGGTATGGCAGTGTGTTATATATTTCTCCATACTAAATGCTGAGTTATCAAAAACACTCCTGTGGTCCTATCTTTCGGTTTGTCTTTTTAATTTTGTCCACTAGGTGATGGTGTGTGTCCAAAATAGATCAACTTTTGCTGTCCATGAGGATGAAAATTCGAGCAGTCAATTCAGGCTGTTTTACCTTGCCACTGAAAATTCTCAGAACTGACTATTGTTCAGATGAGCTCAGTTGAATAGCAGAGAGAAACTGCCTCTCAAATTCATCAATGAATTGAATTACACATAAATTATGCATGCAATTTATTGATGCAAACCATTAAGCTGTCATGCAATTAAACTCATTCAAGTTGGGTCCTGTTTCTTTAACATCCAAAAATCTGCTTTACCAAACTTCAAATTAAAGATTTGCACATTACAAAAGAGAACCTATTCATTATAGCAATTTCCTAAGTTTTATGTTTAAACTTCAATAGTTGTTTGTCTATCTACTTTCAATTAATTTGTAAATACAGTTCTTCTGAGATTTAGAAAATTCCCTGCTGTAACCTCTGCAGTCCAGAATCCTTGGGATAAAGCATTTCTGGATTTGGGAATTTTCTGGATTATCTTTTTTAATTTTATTTTAGAATTTAATTTTAGAATTTAATTTTAGAATGCCTAACCAAAAGTGTGTGAACCAGATATAAATGTCTCTGACATAAAGCATGCAAGAACTAGTGCTAAGACATGAAAGTGTGCATTATCAAATTCATTTGAAAACATGGGTGAATGCACAAAACAAAATTAAGTATCGTCAACAGTGCTATAGACAGAGTAGAGATAACAGGCTGACCTCTTGGCTGACCAAAGACAACGAGGGCGATCTTACCAAAGAAATTCGAAGTCCAGGATAGGCATGAAAACAGGAGAGTTTCAGATCCGTTTTTTGGGCGAGTTCAAATCCGTGATGTTAGGCACTCAATGCATGACAAAAGAAGAAAAATGTTTTTTTGTCTGTAGAGGGAGGAGGCAGGGCTTAAGTCATGCTGGCTTAAGAATGCTGGCTGAGAGCAGCAGAGGGTGCCATTGCGCATGTGCAGGTCTGTAGCAGCAGAGACATGTCACTTAGCCTCTGCTGCTCTCAGCCAGCCTCCATGGCCTGCACAAAGCACCTTCCCCAGCTACCGCAGGGACTCGATTGTCCCTCTCCCCACCAATCCCTAGTGCAGAGTGCGAAGTGGGTCCCCCCTCCCTCCTTACCCCTAGGAGGGGTAAGTTGCCCTTTAAGATTGTTAAAAGTAGAGCTGTGCATAAAAAGCAAAAACTAATTGGAACTGTCAAAAGGAACTATCTGAGAGCTATGTCACAAGATATGGTAACGTTATCTGCGAGGGTGTCCCAACTTGAAACACTGGTTCGTGGTGATGTATAGTTTTGTTTTTGGAATGGTGTGAGGAGTCAACATGTAATCCCAATGTGAATAACCAGTCCAGTCATCATGCAACAATTATTAAGGACTATTTATTCAATTAAATAAAGGACAAATACACGAACAGGACTACAATACTGTAAGACAATTAAGTATACAAATTACTAAACAAAGCTTATGTAAAAATTACCCCTTGTTCCAAAATATATTTGCAATCTCTGAGGCTCCTTAAGACTTCCACCTTCTCAAACAACATCCAAATTAAATAGATCTACAAGTCTAATCCAATTTACAGTTACCACACAACACAGCTGAGGATCAAGTCTGGGAAAACGTATTTTCCTAGTCCAGCAAAGATATTTAAACTGCCGTTACAAAGGTTTCTGAACTGACTTGGCTCTAAGACTTAGATGCAGGCTTAGCCTCCTGACTGTGAATTGTGAACTGGCTTCTTGACTGCTAGATGTAAACTGGCCTCTGGGCTGCTAGATGTAAACTAGTGTGCCTGCTTCTTAAAAGCAAAATACTGCAGATGCTGGAATCTAAAACACAAACAGAAAATGCTGGAAAATCTCAGCAGGTCTAATAACATCTGTGGGGAGAGAATAGAGCCAACGTTTCGAGTCCAGATGACCCTTCGCCAGAACTGGACCCAGGTTTTCCAGCATTTTCTGTTTTTGTGCCTGCTTCTTAGGGTGCCTGCAATAATACAATTTTTCCTCTTTGATTCTTCATTCTGTATATTTGTCTGTCTGCGTCTCTCAAATTCCTGGGCTCTAGAAATTAGCATGTGTATGCATCCAATGATCTCTGAGTCATCCAGGTAAGCTGTTTCCTACTCATACGGCAATTTACACCTGGTTTTGTCTAGATGCCAGCTAATCTCATTGTTGAGAAAATCACATCCGCTGAATGCTTTTTCAATGTTGGCTACTGCTGCGGTTACTAGACAGATCCGCTTTTTAAAAATAAAATGATTTAATTTGAAAGACATTTCATTTCTCAACCCTTTTCTTATTAGTTCTATCTTATTAGACATTACAAAAGTCACATGCATTCATCAACATTGAAGATATCCCAGTTAATTCACATCCACTGTTCCCAAAAGTCTCTTTTATACTCGTTATAAAGCATCCACAATGATGTTTTCTCTCTCGGCCACATGAAAGATTTTTAAGTTAAATGGTTGCAATAGCAAACTCCATCAGAATAACTGGGTGTTCCAATCTCAAACCTTCTCCAAAAATTTCAAACGATCGTGGTCATATATATAATTTTCTCTGCTGGCAACATAAATCTTGAATGTTGCAATGCCAGTACCAGGCTTAACGTCTCTTTTTCAATGGTCAAATACTACTGCTGACAACAACTTAATTTCCTTGAGAAATATCCCACTGGCTTCTCAAGGCCAAGTTTGTCTTGTTACAATAACACCGCTCCTGCACCAATGTTGCTAGCATCCACCGCCATTTTAAACTGTGTTGTAACTGGGTACTGCTAACACTGGGTTTGTCGTCAACACAGTTTTTAAATGGTTGAATGCTGTTTGACAGTCCTCCATCCAGTTAAAGTGTTTGTTTTTCTTTAAGAGCACTGTGAGTGATACGACTGCACTACTAAAGTTTGGCACAAACATGAGGTGAAATCCGCTCATGTCCAGAAATCTTAAAATTTCTTTTCGGGTTGTGGGTTCCGGGAAGTCCCAAATGGCCCGTATTTTTGCATCTCATGGTGCCATTTGACTACGTCCCACTATGTGTCCCAGATATGAAATTTGGTAATAAGCAAATTCGCTTTTTGCTAGATTCATCACAAGATTGGCTTCTTGGGGCGGTACGGTGATACAGTGGTTAACACTGCTGCCTCGCACTGCCAGGGACCCAGCTTCAATTCCCGGCTTTGGTCACTGTCTGTATGGAGTTTGCACATTCTCCCCAGGTCTGCATGTGTTTCCTCCGGGTGCTCCGGTTTCCTCCCACAGTCTGAAAGATGTGCTGATTAGGTGGATTGGCCATGCTAAATTCTCCCTCAGTGTACTCGAACAGGGTCCAGAATGTGGCAACTAGGGGATTTTCACAGTAACTTCATTTGTGTTAATGTAAGCCTACTTGTGGCTAATAAATAAACTTTTCTAAGCAATCAGTTTCTTTAGGTGGTGCAGATGCTTTTCTCAACTCTGGCTGAACACCATTAAGTCATCAATCTAAACTGCACAGTGACACAATCCTCAAATCACTTTGTTCATGAGCTTCTGAAAAGTTGCGGGATGCTGTAAATCTCAAACGGCATAACTTTGAATTGATAAAGTCCTTCTGGCATCACAAAAGTGGAAATCTTCTTTGTCTTCTCAGTCAAAGGTGCTTGCCAAAAGCCCTTTAGCAAGTTTATTTTGGTGATGAATTTCAACCATCCAATGCTTTTAATACAGTCCTCCAAATGTGGAATAGGAAACAAATCCCCCTTGGCTACGGCACTCACCCACCTGTAGTTCACACGCAATCTCTGGGTTCTATTTGGTTTAGGCACCATGACAATAACTAGAACTCAATTCAATAATGTCATTCTGGAGCATTTTTAAAAATCCAATTCAATCAAATCAAGTCCAATTCAGAGTCTCAACAAGTGAGACATTCCCAATCCAAGCTGACAAGACAGGGCTCTCATCTCCTGTCTTGGGCTTGATCTACATGATCCAAGCTGATTGGAGTAGGCATTGCACCTCCTCCAAGGCTTGATCTCATTTGCATCTTAGCCAAAAGGCCGAGATGCCGCTTTTAAAAATTGTTTCAAATGAAGCTAAAATGTAACCTAATGACTTCAACCAAGTACAGCATGTCGATACTACACTTGATCTTAGCCAAAAGGCTGAGAAGCGTCATTCTGGAGCATTTTTTTTTCTGGAGCATATACTCAATTTCCTTTTATATCTGCAATAACCTATCTGGACTTAACCTATATTGATGTTTGATTGGAACAGTGCCACCCACACCTACATCATGCTTGGCTAACCCCGTTCTACCATTCCCATCCATTGACTCTATCTACACTTCCCACTGTCTCGGGAAAGCTGCCAGCAATATCAAGGACCCCAAACACCCTAGACATACTCTCTTCCATCTTCTTCCATCAGGAAAAAGATACAAGAGTCTGAAAACACATACCAATAGACTCAAGAACAGCTTCTTCCCCGCTGTCATCAGACTTATGAATGGTCCTATCATATATTAAGCTGATGTTTCTCTTCACCCTACCATGCCTCCAACCACCCAGGAGTTTCAATAGTCTCCGGTCACCCAGCATTGTCATGGTGCCTGTTCTCCGCTGGTTCAGACCAGCAGTGATTCTTGCCGGCGAGGGAAGATTCCAGAGGCCAGAAGATGCCGTGCAGAACACAGTAAAGGGATTGAAAAATATTCAATCCATGCAAATATCACCATCAAAACACAGCTGGGAGGATTGCTTGTGGGACCAAACCAGTTCGCACCTGGTGTGAACCGGATTTCTGGCCCCTCAAACAATCTTACTGGCTCACCACCGACCAACCGACACGGTGAGCAGTAAAATCACGACCAAAATCTTTAAACACATCCGCCACCTGCTAGCCCCTGAACAAGCTGTGCACACATTTCTTTCCCTAGTGTCAACCCTTTCTACACGGCACGGTAGCACAGTGGTTAGCACTGCTGCTTCACAGCTCCAGGGTCCCGGGTTCGATTCCCGGCTCGGGTCACTGTCTGTGTGGAGTTTGCACATTCTCCTCGAGTCTGCGTGGGTTTCCTCCGGGTGCTCCGGTTTCCTCCCACAGTCCAAAGATGTGCGGGTTAGGTTGATTGGCCAGGTTAAAAATTGCCCCTTAGAGTCCTGGGATGTGTAGGTTAGAGGGATTAGCGGGTAAATATGAGGGGGTAGGGCCTGGGTGGGATTGTGGTCGGTGCAGACTCGATGGGCCGAATGGCCTCCTTCTGCACTGTAGGGTTTCTATGATTCTATGATTCTTGGTGTACCAATATGACTGGCTTCTCTTGTTCTCCAGTGTCTAAGTTCACTTTTTTCTGTTTAAGGTTAATAACCCCAACTATCCGACCATTTAATCTCTAGCATAATGATTTTGTGTGGCCCATTTTATTACAGTGAAAGCATCTAACCCTTTACATAACTCTCAGCCTCTAAAACACTGGTTTATTTTTTCGTGAAATCACCTTCAAGTTTCCGACCACTCCCTCTCTTGCTGACCTGTCCTCTCTCTCACCTTCCCAGTCTCTAGCTTTCTCTGATTTAAAAGTGAGTCTAAAGAAAGGTTTTGGGGTCTATGAACCAACTCATAGTCGTCCGCAAGCTCCGTGGCTTGTCTGGAAGTTTTAACTTTCTGTTCCTCAACATGAGTTCTAATCATTCTAGGCAAAGAATCTTTAAATTCCCCCAACAAAATTATCTTCTATTTTTATTGCCTATCAAAATGAGTTTATTTAACCCTTTCGAATTCCATGAAAGTCTGTCCAGCCTGTTTTCTTACAGCTCGAAACTTTAGTCTGTGAGCCTCCCGTACCAGCTCTTAAGCTCTCTTCATTTTCTCATAATCCCTCTGACAGGGACGCACAGAATTCACTAGCCTTATCTACATGTTTAATCTGTACGAGTCGGGTCCAAATGTCTTGTGGCCATTTCATTTGTTTAGCTATTTTCTCAAAAGCACAAAAAAATGTCTCGGTATCCCTTTCGTCAAATTTTGGGAGAGCTTGTACATATCTGAACATCTCCCACTAGTTTCCCACCTAGAACCACCTTACTCCACAGTCTGCTCTAACCTTTCTGTTTCTGCTGCCTGTTTGTGAAGTTGGAAGTCTTTCTCTCTCTTTGTCCCTTTCTTCCCTTATGGCTTCTTACATTTCCCTTTTAAACTTCTTTCTTTCCTTTCATTCCTGTTGGAAAGCTTTCTCCTTTTCTCTTTCCTCCCTTTCCCTCTTTTTCCTGCATCTCTAACTTCTTAATATCTATGTCTCTTTGTAATTGAAGCCTAGCTAATTCAAGTTCCTCACTTCTCAAACGAATGGGTCTGGCTAACCCCTCTCGTATATTAAAATACGTTGCTATGTTTTCAATGATCTCAGCCTCCTTAGCCCCTGGAGCTGATTGCTTCCAATGTATCTGCCAATTCCATCAATTTAGTTTTAGGCACACTTTTCAAACTTGCTACAGTTATATTGTCTACTTCCAGGTAAGATCGAGCTAGATCAAGAACCATTATTTCTGACAGCTTTCTTCCTTTAAATAACACGTTCTCACTTAGTTCCACGTGGTCCTCACTCTCATTATGTTTAAAAAGTCAAAATTCCCCAAGGAATTAAGCTTTTTTTTAGGATCCTGGACTCAAGCCCCAAATTTTCTGTCACAAACCACGCTGATGTTATCTGAGAGAGTGTCCCAACTTGAAACATCATTCATTGTGTGAATAGTTCTGTTTTTGGAATGGTGTGAGGACCCACGTGAAACCCCAGTGAAAATAACCAGTCCAGTCATCCTTTAACAATTATTAAAAACTATTTTTTTTATTAAATTAAAGCCAAATACACAAGAACAAGACTACAACACTCTAAGACAATTAAGTATATGAATTATGAAACACACACCCTGTTTATGTGGAAATTATCCCTTGTTCCAAAATATATCTATGATCCCTGAACTCCTTAAGACTTCCCCCTTCCCAACCAACATCCAAATTAAATAAATCTAAAAGTCAAATTCAGCTTATAGTTGCCATACATTACAACTGAAGATCAAGTTTGGGAAAATATCTTTTCCTGGTCCAGTGAAAAAATTTAAACTGCCTTTACGAAGTTTTGGCTGTGAATTGTGGACTGACCTCTAGCTACTAAATGTAAACTGGCCTGCGGCTTCTTAGGTGCCTACAATTATATAATTTTTCCTCTTTGATTCTTCATTCTGTGTATTTGTCTGTCTGCATCTCTCAAATTCCTGGACTCTAGAAATGAGCATGTGTATGCCTCCACTGATCTCTGTGTCATCTAGGTAAGCTGTTCCCTACTAATAGGGCAATTTACACCTGGTTGTGGCTAGATGCCTGCTAATCTTGTTACTGGAAAATCACATCCTTCAAATGCTTTTTGAAAGCTGGCTACTGCTATTGCTAGACAGAGTTCTACCTGTTGTGGGACAGGTAACATCCTAGCATGCCTTGTTAAATTCTTGTTACTGATGTTACCAGACAGATCCATGACAGCTATCCAAAGGTGCTGCCAAGAGAGCTGTCAAAGGGAGCTGTCAAGCTGTCAAAGCATTAAAAATCCCTTTAAATGTTTTTAAATGAAAATGAATGTAATGCGAAGCAAATCAGTACTTATTATTTCACTCTGTCTGTTGACATAAGCCTGAGGGCAATCATTGCAGGATTAATGCTACATGATTGATTTCACAACCTTTCCTTATTACAGTGGGGTGCCTGCCAATTCACATTTTATTGATAGCTCTAAATCATTGTAAACTCTTTGAAATGAGACCACAGATTCCAATGCTTGTTTTTTTAAAGAGATTAAAGTAAGTTAAATGTTGTGAATGGGTTTTTATTAATGGTAGTGATTTTTTTTTAAACGATGAATTAATCAATAGACATTTAAGAACTTTATTTAATCTCAGTATGGACCCTCAGGTCTATATATGGTGGATACAGAATGAGCTGGCATGGTAGGTGTAAGGGCAAAGATTGATGGGTGAGGGGCATAGATTAGCATGAGTTGGCACTAAATTGGCATTGGGCTATAAGGAGGTTTGGGGTGGGTGGAAGGGCATAGGGCAAAGAGGTATTGGGGGATTGTTGGAGTTGCTTAGATTGGCAGTGAAAATATGAGGGGGTGGGTGCAGAGGCAGTGGTTGGCCTAGGGATTATAAAGGGAGAATTGTGTTCCAGTATCACTCATCCACATGCCATCTTGATAAGCTGGAACCTTTTACACCCAATTTCTAGCTATCAACTTTGGAATCAAAGGGTCTGAAAACAGTATTGTGAAACCAGTCCCTTAATTAGTTTGAGAAATGCAGCCAATAACCACAGGAAGGAGCTTGCCTTTTGTTGACTTCCCAAAGATATGTTCAGAAAGGTCATTTGCATTTTAATAAGTTCATCAAGTCTTGTCTAGATGTGGAGGTTAACTCAGGGTCTTTATAGTTCCGTGTGCATTGGACTCCATTTGAACTGCATTTTGTTTAGTGTCCATTTTAGGTCTATACTTCGTCATTTCATATTTAGCTCATATATTCGTATGGCGTGAGCATAACAATAGTTCAGCAATACACTCTTTTACAAATATTCTTTAAGACTTATGAATCCCAATGCATTCGTGTTGTACATCAGTTATTCCTGCACTCTGGACACATCAGTCAGTGATGTGTGACGGGAGTGCCCTGATGCTTGCGTGATGGAGGGCAGAGAGTAGGGAAATGCCCCGATGCTTGTAAAGTTGGGAGTGGTCACCCCAATGTTTGTGGGGGTCCTTTGTGTCCGTGGGAGGGGGATTTTATTTTATAGTGCTGATCGGGGTGCCCTTTAAAGATGGAGCCCCAATATTTGTGGAGCCTTGCTGGCTTTATTAAACTGTGCCCAGCCAGAGTGACAAGGCAAAGCATGCTCCCATGCAGATTCTCTGCACACTGGTGCCAGAAAATCTGGAGTGAACACTCAGCTTTGCATCTAGAGATACACGCCAGTTTTCAGTCTGAACCTGACACTCTGCCAGATTTTGGGAAATTTCCACCCTGTGATTTGCAGGGCCTTCTGTAATGAACCCTAGCTAACTAGTATTGTGACAGCTGGAGAGGTAACAGTTTATTAAATTTGGTTATTATCAGCATCTCCTTGTCTCACAAGATAAATTTAAGTTTGCAAAAGAGGAAGTTAACCACTTATTCCTTTTGAAGAAACCACAGCTGTCAATGAGGCTTAGAATCTTCGTAAACATTGTGGTTAGGATCAATAGAGGTACTTGAGGGAAATTCAAGCGTGAAGGGAAATGAAAATAAGAACAGCTGACTGGGCATGAGTAGAAATCCATTAAGGTGTCAATGCAGGACTATTTTAAAGCACTGCATGCCGAAATTGACAGAGATCAAGGGTTTCCAATGGCCTAGAGAGGGTTTCAAATGTTTCAGCTTGCTAGGAAGCCTCAGAGACACTGAATCTAAGTTGAGTGAATACATTGGGGCTGAGTACACAGCTGTGCAGAATGGAACCCTCCCCCTCCCCACCAACACCACCAGGTGAAACTGACATCTCCTCTATGCTAGAGCACTTCAAAGTGGTCTGCTCACACCTGCAGCTTCTGACAGGAGAAAGATAAATCTCTGCACAATGGAGTACTGCAGTGATTTAAAAGCCTGACAGTTGACTAGGGGGCATGGAGATTAAAGTGACCTGGCCACTTCAACATTTTCACAGCTGACAAGCAGGAATGCAGATATTGATCACAGAGCTGCCTGAAATTATCCTGCCAGGGTGATCTTCAGGTCTAACAGGACTAGAAGGGGTAGTCCTGCCACGAGTTCCCATCCCAAGTGACAGTGGCAAGGTCAACCCCTTGCCTCCAGCCTGAGCCCACTCAACCTCCAGGAACCTTGAGTGTCCCTTCCTCTGGAGCCAGGCAGCAGCAGAGGGGCAAATGGCCTCAGGGACCAAGGCACCAGGCCAGGGTGTCAGTGCCAGGGTGAGTACACCATTGTGATTGCCATGGCTCATAGTGTGAATGGGGCACCTGAGTTGGGATCTGATGGGGGAGAAGGCCTGAATGGGGTTTCTGAGGAGGAGAGGAGGCCTGTGGGGTTCTGAGGGTGGAGAGCGGGCCTGAGTAGGGGGTCTGAGGATGGAGGGGGCCATGTAGAGGGTCTGAGAAGAAGGGGGCCATGGAGGGTCTGAGGGGTCCTGATAATGGAGGATCTGAGGAGGAAAGAGGCCTGTGTTGGGTGGTCTGAGAAGGGAGAGGGGCTGAGGGAGGGGTCAGGTTGGGTCATCCTGTTGTGGGATGGGTAACCCATGATTTGAGTGGTGGGGGGAAGATGCCCCTCATTTCCAAGGGATTGGTGGGTCCTTCACACCGTGTCCCGACTTAGCAACACCAAAGCCCAACAGGTGCCGTTCTCACTGGGAGCAAGGGTGCATGGTGAGACAGATGAATGAACAGTCAAATCCATTAATTGTATCACAATTAGCAGGTGTGCATAATTATGGGGTTGCCACCTGCTATGGGCGGGAATCCAATTGAGGCTGGCGGGTGGGTCAGATGAATCCCAATTGCTCTGACGCCTGTCGGGAATCCTGAATTTTGGCCGGGCCCCATTCTGCAGGGCATCAGAATTCCTGCGGGCTGTCTCATGAGGCTGGAGAACTCAGCCTAAAGACCCTTCAAATTCTAATCAGGAATCACCATATAACGTTCCAACAAAGTGGTCATTAAAAAGAAAATACAGTAGAATTCTTATCTGTAGTTACCTTAGAATGCATGTCTTCTTACCTGCCCTGCCTCCTTGTTTGGCTAATTTTACATAGTCTGAGTCTGAGTCCTTAATCCATAATCTACGGCTCGCAAAGGTGGCCTCCTTGTGAGGCTCTGCAAGTTTACTCAAGCCTGGGATCTGTGAAGTTGGAGGAAGCTGTACTTGACTCTTGTCTGTTTTGGTTGGTTTCTGGGGAATGTGGTAAAACCAATCTGCAAAAAGTAAAGAATGTTAGAACATTGTAGCACAGTGTTGTCAGAATTCTTTTCCAGTTGGCTCCAAATTTGAAATAAATTGAAAATCATCTTCTCAAAATGTTATCGTAAAAATTGTTCCGCTTTGGTGATGTTTTGCAACAAATAATCTTACTATTCTGTCAGCTGTGGCTCAGTTGGTAGCAAACTCACCTCTTGAGTCAGAAAGCTGTCAGTTCAAGCCACACTCCAGATTGAGCACAAAATCTAGGTTGGGAATTTGACAGGATGGGTGGGGAAAGGATGTTTCCACTTGTAGGACAGTCTAAACTAGGGGACACAGTTTTAAAAAAGGGGTCTCCCATTTAAGATGGAAGTGAGAACATTTTTTTTCTCTCAGAGGGAATCTTTGGAACTCCACCCCCGAGTGGCAGAGCAGGATATTGAATATTTTTATGGCAGAGGTCGATAGATTCTTAACTAACAAGGTAATCTAATCAGTTCAGCCATGATCTTACTGAATGGCAGCTTCAGCACAAGGGACCAAACTGCCTACTCCGGCTCCTAAATTACATGTTCATATGACACTCCAGTGCAGTACTGAACGAGTGCTGCACCATTAGTCTTTCAGATGAGATAGATGCAAACAATCCCATGGCAGTATTAAGAAGAACAACAGGGAGTTCTCCCTGGTATACTGGCCAATGGTTATCTCTGAACCGTCATCACTTAAACATATTTTCTGATCATTATCATCATTATTGTTTTGGTATCTTGTGGTGCACAAATTGGTTGCCAGATTACCTACATCATAACAGTGACTTTATTGGCTGTAAAGCTCTTTAGAATAAGTTGACCATCAATTGTATAGATGGAAGCTTTTCTTTCCCTTTTCATAATTACCTTAAAATCCATTGTGGAAAATTGTTCATTTTACCTGGTATCACTGGAAGCTTCATTAAAGACAAGAATTCAAATCTCAGTAAGATGACTTTTGATTAATTATTTTCCTGCTTATTATAAAGCTGCAATAAGCTCACTCAATTGGATTCTGGAATTTTATTCTTATAATCCTGAAAATATGCAATATAAAAGCCAAATAACAAGATAAATACATTTTTCTTTAAATCCTGGCCACATTAGCTATTAAATTTTCTTCAAAAACTTTAAAAAACAAAGCTATTGAATAATTAAATATATCTTTTAGATATATCTTTTAGATGGACAGAAGAGGGGAATGATTTAATATCTGAAAAGGCGGTGTACAAAGCTTAGGGCGTGATTTTCCCATTTGTTTCCCACTGGCGTTAGCAGTGCCTGTCAGGTAGGATGTAAAAGCATGCACTGCACAAATGACTCTGGCCAGCCCAGCTTCACAAAGATCCGGTGCACTTTTAAAACATAACGTCAGAAAAGAGGGAGCGAAACCTCCAGTCTGGTGTGTAATTGATCCAACCTGTCAATCGGAATAAGAATGTTTATAAACATTGAAGTTGGGAAGAAAACCAAGTATTTGAGATACATTCAACTGTGAAGGGAAAGAAAAACAAACAAAGCTCCTGCCTGGTATGTTACTGATCCAATCTGTCAATCAAAAGCTAGTTAAAGGCACTGGTGCACAAAATTGAATGAACACAAAGCTTTTTGAGACACTTGAACTTTCCAGGAAGGTTCAGAGACCTACAAAAAAGGCAGTGTTTACAGAATGGGGCTGAATGAGCAGGTCTGATGGAAGGAGGAGCTTCTTGAGGCTTATTGAATTGCATCAGCAAGGAACAGTCTGATTTGCTCTGGAGATGTCAACCAGAGCAGTAGGCTGCACCTACTGTTCATTCAGGCAACAAAAAGGAATCCCCCAGTGAAGCAGATATCTCCTGTCAGTTAGAGACTTCAAAGGGGTCTTTTCACACCCGGATCTTCTGAGAAAGAGAAAGTGCAATCCCTTCTGCAGAATGGAGTGCTGCTGAGACTTTGAAGGCTTCCAGGTGTCCAAGGGGCATGGATATTAAAATGACCAGGCCACTTCAAAGATTTCACAGTATACAGACAAGAATGAAGATTTTGAACTGAAAGCTGCCTGAGATCTCCATTCTAAAAGTGATCTTCACCTTTACCAGGGATGGAAGAGGCAGTCCCGCCATGAGACCCCCATCCCAGAAGAGAGTCCCAAGATCAACCCCTTCTCCCCAAGTCTGAACCACCCAAATCCCAGGTCCCTTGGGAGACTCTCCCTCTGCAGCCTGGCAGGACCACAGGAGCACATGGGCACAGCATCTATCTCTTTTCTCCACCCCCGCCCCCCCCCCCCCCCTCGGAGTCCAAGGCGCTAGGTCACATTTGTCAGGACCTGTATCAAATCCTGTCCGCTGGATTTCAAGCTGGGGGGGGTAGCAGCATATGAGGAGGCCGGAGCATCCAGACTCAAACTCGTAATATCAGGCAAATTACATTTTTTAGCATATCAATTAGATTCCTGCCTGTTCTAGGCAGGAACTTGATTGGGCCAGCCAGTAAAATGGCAATGAGTTTAATGCCCAACGCGATCCAATTTTAGCCCTGACGCCCAATTCAATGGGCCAGTGGCAATCCCCCCCTCCGGCTAGCGGGAGCAAAGAATCGCCCTCCCTACACTTAACTTTCAATTGCCCAAAATTGTAGGACACTGCTGTGTAAATAAATTATATTATAATGAGGCAGATTATCTGCAAACCCACCATCATAATACAAACAAGCATTAACATTTCTAACAGGTATTGGACTTGATTTTTGCCAACCATTCACAGTCAATGAAGCAAATCAGTATACTCAGACAAACTTCAAAGCTGTCCTTACAATTCCAATAATAAACTGCATTTCCTCCAAATTCTGGCTAAAACATCATAATTTGAAGTAAGCATATTAACAAAATCTCTCATGCCAGTTGAACACAATTACTCCTTTACACATTTTCCTCACTATAGGAATATTTTCTCTTTGCATGCCATTGAAAGAACATATAGCGATAAAAATAATGCCACAGAACACTTTATTAGAGTTTTCACAATATGGATTATGATAACACTAATATCCAATAATCTAGCAATTTACAGTCAGATCTCACTGATCCACACGTGGAAAGATGCATGAGCTTATAAATCAATCAGTGCTTCATATTTTGACTAAAAACTCAATGTAAAAAGAACCTTAATCTCAAGAACCTTTGCTTACCAACATACATTGACTTTCAGTCCAACAATGCTTCAATTTTAAAATTCTCATCCTTCAGTTCAAATCCCTCCACAATCTCACCCTCCCTTTCTCTATAATCACTATGTTAAATATGCTATACAAATGCAAGTTGTTATTGAACTTGAATACTACCTCTCTACAAGTGAATGCCTTAAGTGAAGGAAGGAAAGCATAGAATGAGAAAAGAGCAGGTGGTCAGTTAATCCATTCACAGATCATGTAAAGAGGTCTGTAGCCAACCCAGTTAATTTCTTTAAGTAGACAACCAACTACAAGTGAAATTTCTAAGGCAAAACTCTTGTGAAAAATGTTGTTACCTTGAAATTAAACAAACGAAACTCCAAGAGGTTAATTCAACTTAAATGTAATAGTGCACCCTACTGTGCAGCTCAGTTGCTTCTAGGCATTAATTATCATGAACTGTACATTATTCTTTCTACTGAGGTTAATATTTAGATTTTCTGTCCTGTTTACATTTGTTTAACTAACTGTTGATATAGTTTTTTTTTATTCCTTCACGGGATGTATGGGCATGGCTGGTTAGGCCAGCATTCATCTAATTGCCCTTGAGAAGGTGGTGGTGAGCCACCTTCTTGACCTGCTGCAGTCCATACGGTGGAGGTACACCTGTTAGCAAGGGAGTTTCAGGATTTTGATTCAGTGACAGTAAAGGAATGTCGATATAGTTCCAAGTCATGACGATATGTGGCTCGAAGGGGAACTTTTGCAGGTGATGGTGTTCCCATGCATCTGCTACCCTGTTCTTCTAAATGGTCGAGGTCACAGGTTTGGAAAGTGTTGAAGAAGGAGGAAAGAAGGTGTTGAAGAAGGAGGCCTGGTGAAATGCTGCACCTATACCATACACACTGCTGCCACTGTGCATGGGTGGTGGAGGGGGTGAATGCTGAAGGAGGTAAATTGAGTGCCAATCAAGTGCATTGTTTTGTCCTGGACAGTGTTGAGCTTCTTCAGTTTTGTTGGAGCTGCACTCATCCAGGCAAGTGAAAAGTATTCTATCATATTCCTGACTTGTGCCTTGTAGATGATGGACAGGCTTTGGGGTGTCAAGAGGTGAGTTACTCTCCACAGAACTCCCTGCTTCTGACCTGCTCTTGTAACCACAGTATTTATAACCCTAGTCCAGTTCAGTTTCTTGTCAATGGTAATCCCTAGGATGTTGACAGTGGGAGATTCAGTGATGATATTGCCATTGAAAATCAAGGGAAGGTCAGATTCTCTCTTCTTGCCTGGCACTTGAGTGACAGGAATGTAACTTGCCACTTATCAGCCCAAATCTGAATGTCGTCCGGGTCTTGCTGCATCTGGATATGGACCTACATCAGTATCTGAGGAGTCATGAATAGTGTTGAACTTTGCATCAGGGAATGTCATTGATGAAGCAGCTGAAGATAGCTGGGCCTAAGACACTACCCTGAGGAACTCCTGCAGTGATGACCTGGCACTAGATGATCGGTCTCCAATAACTACAACTATCTTCTTTTGTTCTAAGTATGATTCCAACCCATGGAGAGTCTTCCCCATGATTCCCATTAATTCCCACTTTGTTTAGTTTCCCTGATGCCACACTTGGTCAAGTGCTGCCTTGATGTTGAGGGCGTCATACTCACCTCAACTCATGTGTTTTTAAGTTTTAGCTCATGAACAATTGAACCAAACGTTTTGACTATGTTCCTTGACCACACATACAATCAGACTACCCTACACTAGTCAAGCTAGATAATATTTTTTAAATGCTGTACGATCTGATAACTTCTAGGAAGTATTCTAGTCCAAAGTGATTTGTCATAATTTAACAGTCTGAAAAATCAAAACGATGAATTGCTGATTGTTCATCTGAGGTCTGTGATGTTTGAAAGTCATTTGTAGCTTAATGCAATTCTGTTTTTAATAATCTGTGCAAGGATGCAAATGGCCCAAAGTCAACCATACAGCAATATAAATAAGTGTTTTGAAAATCAACACTTTTCTCATTAGAGTGAAATTGAAGCATTTGCGTTTTGTTTAATTCATTTTATCACACTGGTGTATTCATTCATAATCTCTATAAGGAGAATTATCATGTACAGGTATGATTGAGGAGCAGTATTAGTCAAAAATTTAATCTCCTGTATATGCCTTTCTCTGCTGCCTATAAATCAATGTGTTAGAACAGCATTTTCCAAACAGAAACAGATCAATCCAAGAATTAGGAAACAAAGGTAATGTGCAGAAAAATGGCTTGATTGGAATGTAATGTCAGAGATACATAATTCTAAAGTGGCATCATGTTTTCAATGTAGCACCATGCAGACTGCACTAACAAATTACACTAATATCAAATGTTATCCTATTGTGCCTCTGATGGGGGGATCAAATTTACATTTAAATGAATCAACAGTGCATTTAGCACTTGTCTGGATTTTAATCTGGGGTCTGTTCCAAGGTAGAGAAACCCAGGAGAATGGGTTTTCTGTTTTTTTGGTTGGGTTTCCATCCACAGCAACAAGGCAGACTGCAATCCTGTCAAGAGCAGGTACAGAAGCCTATAGCAGAACATCCCAGGGTTGGGAGAAGGTAGGTCTGTGGTTCTTTACCACACCCATGGCATTAGCATTTCGCTTCTGAGTTTGCTGACCAATCATGGAAGGTGAGTGTGATAGATCTGACAAAAGATGGAATTCTAACCAGGGCCAACACAAGTGTATCTGTAA
Source organism: Mustelus asterias (assembly GCF_964213995.1). NCBI lineage: Eukaryota > Metazoa > Chordata > Chondrichthyes > Carcharhiniformes > Triakidae > Mustelus > Mustelus asterias. The sequence continues at coordinate 140,693,155 of NC_135802.1, read as the reverse complement.
CTCTAGGCAAACCCAGTGAACCTCACCCCCAACACATGTAATTAACTTTGAAAATGATTTACTCCCGGGCTGTTATCTGCAGCCTACCCTCACTCTGATCTCAGCCTCCCACTGTTCTGTACCATGTTCCGTCAGCGCCACTCACTGGATTCTTGTGGTCCTGCAAGAGATCAGCTAAGAATTCTCTGATTGGTTGTAAACATGGAACCAACATTTTTGATAATCGACACTAACTCAATTTCCCAAAGAGGACCTGACTACAGTTTTATATGTTGGGTCCCTTCAATTTTTCTCTCTCCCCCGACTGATGTACCCCAAACCTTGAGGCAACTCTCACTTGAGTGGTATTTCAGTCTTAATTGAAAGCAGCCAACAGCAACATCTATCTCGTCACCTTCAGAGGAACATAGGAACATAGGAATTAGGAGCAAGAGTAGGAAATTCAGCCTTTCGAGCCCGCTCTGCCATTCTATATGATCATGGTTGAACTCCATCTCATCCTAATTCCACTTCCCTGCCTTTTCCCCATAGCCCTTTATCCCGCTTTTGATCAAATATTTATCTAGCTCTTTTTTGAATCCATTGATTGATTCTGCATCCACTGCACTCTGGGGCAAGGAGTTCCATAGATTCACAATCCTCTGAGAAGTGGCTGCTCCTTATCTCTGTCTTGAACCTCCCCCCTCTTACTCTGCAACAATGGCATCTTGTCCTAGACTATTCTAGAAGGGGGGGAACATTTTGTTAACATTTACATTATCAATCCCGTTGAGTATTTTATATATTATATTGTATATACCTCAATCAAATCCCCCCCTCATTCATACTGATAGATACAACTTTGTTTTAATGTAGAAGTTCTTTGTTAGATGTAAATATATATGAAGCATTCACTTTTACTAATTAATGGATTTCAGTCTGCTGATATCTTGGTAAAGTAATGCAGGCAAACTAAATAGATCACCCATGCTTTAATGGCTCTTTAAAAAACATTCAAACATTGTTACTTTTAGTATTTTTTATTGCTATGCTTCTGTTGTTGTTCTGAGAACATGATTTCAGCACCATTTAACACAAATGATTATTAATATTTTCTCATTTGTTCATGGATACTTTCAGACAGCAAATGATCACTTCCATAAAGTATGGCACATCAAATTATTCCAGGGTTTTTCACACAGATTTTAATAATAAACATTTTAATATAATAGCACACAAGTTTGCTCTAAAAAGTTATCATATGAGCAATATTTAATTTCTGTGGCAGAATATGTACCTATAGCAAGTCCATTCAAAATTATTTTATTTAATAACTAAACTTAATAAATGGAAGTGATTGAGCTGTGATATTAGTGAATGATTCTGAGGGATAAAAATGGCCTGTATTATCCTGATAATGTAAGGGCGGCACGGTAGCACTGTGGTTAGCATTGCTGCTTCACAGCTCCAGGGTCCCGGGTTCGATTCCCGGCTCGGGTCACTGTCTGTGTGGAGTTTGCACATTCTTCTCGTGTCTGCATGGGTTTCCTCCGGGTGCTCCGGTTTCCTCCCACAGTCCAAAAATGTGCGGGTTAGGTTGATTGGCCAGGTTAAAAAAAAATTGCCCCTTCGGGTCCTGGGATGCGTTAGAGGGATTAGCGGGTAAAATATGTGGGAGTAGGGCCTGGGTGGGATTGTGGTCGGTGCAGACTCGATGGGCCAAATGGCTTCCTTCTGCACTGTAGTGTTTCTATGATTTCTATGAATCCAACATATATATTTTTTCAACAATTTGTAATTGTAATTTCAACAGGGACAGAAGTGTTGTAGATGTAATTGCCAGGCTAGGACAATAAGACTAAACTATTGAAAATACAGTAAGTAGTCTCACAACACCAGGTTAAAGTCCAACAGATTTATTTGGTAACACAAGCTTTCAGAGCACTGTTCCTTCATCAGGTGAGTGGCTTTGAAAGCTCACGCTACCAAATAAACCTGTTGGACTTTAACCTGGTGTTGTGAGACTACTTATTGTGCCTAGCGTACCCCAGTCCAACGCTGGCAACTCCACATTGTCGAAAATACAATATCCAACATCAAGTTTCTTGGATTAAATTTATATTATCCCAACTAAATTAAGAAATTATTATAGCATCAGAATCCAGACCACAATTATTTTTCAGGTTAAAATGTGAAATTTATAAAATCGGTTATTTCGATTAAATGAATCAAATAAAGTAACCCCGATAGTCACAGTGCATTATATGCAGCGTTCAGCAAATGTCTGTGACCAATATTGTGTATTCAGCATCACAGTTTATTGAATAGACCTAGGCATTGCAAGAAATCTGTGTGAAATAGAAACTCCCTGGACATCACTTAAACTTTATCATGCATAAAGTGGAAGACGCCGAGAAATCAAACTAAATTGTTCATAATCTTAAGCATGTTACTTTCAATAATCATGCCATCTACATTTAATTTAATTGCTGAGTCCTCTCTGAAGTGAAATGAAATGACTGCATAATTCATAATGTTCAGATGGACTGTCTCTATGTTCTGTATATGTTACTTTTGCTCCTATCCAGAATCATCTTTGCAACCCTTTCCTCTACATCTCTGGAACTTTTCGGAGGCCTATAGAAAACTCCCAACAGGGTGACCTCTCCTTTCCTGTTTCTAACCTCAGCCCATACTACGTCAGTAGATGAGTCCTCATCAAATGTCCTTTCTGCCACCGTAATACTGTCCTTGACTAACAATGCCACACCTCCCCGTCTTTTACCACCTTCCCTGATCTTACTGAAACATCTAAACCCCGGAACCTGCAACAACCATTCCTGTCCCTGCTCTATCCATGTCTCCGAAATGACCACAACATCGAAATCCCAGGTACCAATCCACACTGCAAGTTCACCCACCTTATTCCGGATGCTCCTGGCGTTGAAGTAGCCACACTTCAAACCACCTTCCTGCCTGCAGGTACACTCCTGCGACCTTGAAACCTTATTCGTGACCTCACTACTCTCAACCTCCTGTACACTGGAACTACAATTCAGGTTCCCATCCCCCGGCTGAATAAGTTTATACCCTCCCGAAGAGCATTAGCAAATTTCCCCTCTGGTTCAGGTGTAGACCATCCCATTTGTAGAGGTCCCACCTACCCCAGAATGAGCCCCGATTATCCAGGTATCTGAATCCCTCCCTCCTGCATCATCCCTATAGCCACGTGTTCAACTGCTCTTTCTCCTCGCTAGCACGTGGCACGGGTAACAAACCAGAGATAACAACTCTGTTTGTTCTAGCTCTAAGCTTCCACCCTAACTCCCTGAATTTCTGCCTTACATCCCCATCCCTTTTCCTACCTATGTCATTGGTGCCTATGTGGACCACGACTTGGGGCTGGTCCCCCTCCCCCTTAAGGATCCTGAAAACACGATCCGAGACATCACGGACCCTGGCACCTGGGAGGCAACACACTAGCCGCGAGTCCCTCTCGTTCCCACAGAATCTCTTATCTGTCCCCCTAACTATGGAGTCCCCAATGACTAATGCTCTGTTCCTCTTCCCCCTTCCCTTCTGAGCACCAAGGACAGACTCTGTGCCAGAGACCTGTACCCCATGGCTTACCCCTGTTAAGTACCCCCCCCCCAACAGTATCCAAAACGGTATATTTGTTATACAGAGGAACGGCCACAGGGGATCGCTGCTCTGACTGCTTCTTACCCCTTCTAACAGTCACCCACGTCTCTTCATTTCTAGGAGTAACTACCTCCCTGTAGCTTTTATCTATAGCTGTCTCTGCCTCCCGAATGATCCTGAGTTCATCCAGTTCCAGTGGCTTATCGCTGTTTGTGGGAGCTTGCTGGGTACAAATTGGTTGGCATGTTTATTGTGCCTCAGAAATTACTTCATTGGCCTCAAAGTGCTTTGGTAGGACCTAAGGTTGTGAAAGGCACTATATAAACACATCTTTATTTTTTACTTCTTCTAATGGTGTTGGTTGAGGGAAAAACATTTGTTAGGATCGCTAAAGAACCTCCTACTCATTTGTGTACAGTGTCATGGATCTTTAAAATTACTAGAGCCATTGAATATACTGGAGAATCAAAAATACTTGGGTGTTAATGAACAATACTGCAATGTAGAGTTTGGAGGAATCAGTTTACAAGCATGCGCTACCAATTCAGCTGCAGAACCTAGCAGAAATTCAGATGTGTACTAATTTTCACATATAGCCAAATCCCACAAAGAGATCAATGACTAATTAATTTAATTCTGGTGATGTTGGTTGAGGGAATGATGTTGGCTAGTATATCAAGATAACTTGCTGCTTTATCTTGAACAGTCCAATGGAATTTTGATGTCCATTTGTGCCATGGAAAAATACAGATGGAACCACATTTCATTGAAAGGACACCATCTCTGGCAACACAATAATCCCTCAGTACGGTATTAGAATATCAATCTAGATTATGTGCTCAATTTCTGTAGAAATTAAAGATTAAAAAATTATTGGCAGAGCGCAGTCGAATTTCTGATATGTGCTGTCAATGGCCAAGACCCTTGTCAGTGGTGAAGATTCATTAAATTATCCCTCAGTAGGGATATGCTGTAAAAATAGCACACATCTTCAAGTGGAGCCTGATAAAAATGATTCAGAGTTCAGATCTGCTTCATAAATGTTTAGAAACCATTGGGAAATAAGACTGGGCAAGAGGTTGAAATAATTACAAGAGAAAAGATAACTGATAAGTGAGTACAAGCTATAATCATTCCATGGCAGCCCAAGAGAATAGCATTCAGCAAGTACATTAGCAGAGAGATAGGTGATATTAGAAAACAGATAGACAAATGGTAAACAAAACAAAGCGAGACTAGAAAATAGTTACATAGATCACAACAGAATTAAGGTAAGAGAGAAATACAGCTAGGATTTTTTAAACAGGTTTTGGGGAGCACTGAAACAAAAAGCACATGGTCAAAATAGAAATCTACTGGAGGAATCAGAACATAAATTAGAGAGCTGGGGAACACATAGTAGTGACAAAAACATAGCTGAGACACACACACAGCTGGAGCACTTCTGTAATGAAGTCACAAATGAGTAATATAGTTATTTCAGATGAGTGAAGTGAGATCTACAATGCAGCATGAATATCTACAGATGAGCAAATTAGCTATTTTCCAGTCAGTCAATATACAAATCATGCTAAAGGTTAACCCTGTCTGCCTGGCAGAAATTGGTTAAGTGACCAGTTATAATCACCTGAGAGATGATACTGATATCCTGCTCCCTTGCCATGGCCTTTATTTTTAACTTGCCCTTAAAGCAAACAACAAGGATACTAACAGGAATCTGGTGTGGTTCTTCTTTAAAAGTGAAAATTGGGTTCCAATTACATTATCAATACCCAATGTTATTTTAACCAGTGGCCTTAACGGGGAAACAATTGTTGCTTTCCTGCCAGGTGAAACTAGCAGTAAAAACATTGAGATGATTCAGCAGACCATCCTCCACTAATATTTGTTTCCACTGCCCATGAAGAATATATTCAAGTCTGTTAATAACAACCCAATTCTCCTTTCACAGTCTCATACCTTCCCTTCCCTCTATCACTGACCATCATAATATGCATTTGGTTACAATGCAAATATTCAACCCATCACAAAATAAACGTCCCATACAAACTTTATAAATCAAAACATTTAATGTTCCATACAATGGTCAACAAATTACACCTCTACATTCTCTTAGTGCCTGTTTTCCATGACTGTCCTAGTGCTGCTACAAAGTGCTACCCTACTGGCTGGAGCATGGCTGCTGGAGAATGCTAACTTTCAGTGGAGGAGATTACAGATGGTCTTGGAGAACAAACTTGAGTAGCTCTGGACCTAGAAGGCCTGGCTGGAGACTCTACTTCTCACCATTGGCAGTAGAAGTCTGGGCTGGCTGACTGACAGAGCAACTGCAAAGGTGGGTGGTATACCAGGGATGGAAGTATGAATGTTGTCTCCCTGGGAGAGAACAACAGGTTTGTGCTCCAAGGCACCACTACCCCAAGGTCATGTGTCAGTAATCCTAGTAGTATGTTAAAAGATAGATTGCTGGACAGTCTGTAAACTTTTTTGCATACTATAATCCACAGACATGGTGGCAGCAGGCTGTATTTGCATAGCATCAAGTTGATCTTGCATCACAGGTGTCTGAACATTCGTTGGAGAACCCAAATGCTGGATAGCTGCTGCTAATGCTGCATTGGCAGCTACAACAAGACACTATGGAAGGGATTTTCCGGCTGTTCCTATCAGCAGGATTGCCCAGTCCCGGCAACGGCAAGCCACTACTGCGGGTCCCTGGCTGGGGAGGGTGCAAATAACGGGAAACCCCATTAACAGCGGAGGACCAGAAGAATGGCAGCCAATGGTGGGCCACCTCTGCCACCACAAAACGCACCACAAGGGTGTGTAAAGTCCCACCCACCCACCATCACGGTTGGATCCAAGAGTGTGCAAAATGCTGTTGCCCACTATTTCCATGCTGGCAATGATGGATTCTAATTTACATGCGAAGTTCTGTGCCAGTATGATGCTGGATGCCTTCATACTCCTTGATATTAATCACAAGTTGTCTGGCAAGCTTTCCATTGAACATTTCGGTTTTCATTCCCATCAGTGATCTCCTGCTGCTGTCTCATCAATGTTGTCATCTGCATACTCTGCAATGGAACTCAAGTGTGAAATCTTCCCCAGGTAAACTGGCACCTACTCTATCCTTTCCCCCTACCCTGGTTGCAGCCAATTCATATCTGGTGTCTCATCACATGCAGATCCAGCCTCAAATTTATCCCCAAGATACACACACTGTCAGAATTCTATTCTGAGCTGGTGGCTGTGAATGTGAAATCAAATTATGATGCTGTCATCACTCACTGTTCCTCCTCCACCTGTCCAGGCTGCACCTCTTGACTATTAGAAAGTAGAAAGCATAAGACTTCAAAAGTGAGGCAGTAAAATGTGCATATTTAAACTATCTGCTGCTTAAAGAACAGACAAGAATGTTAGATGAACGGGAAGTGAGAAGGTTGGGATGTGCGAAAGAAGATTAGGTATGACAATACCATCATCCCTGATGGTTTTAGCCTCACTGCTCACCAGGGATTCTGGAATGGGTATCTCAATAATGGCCACCACGGTCCCCTCCATGGAAGTTAGGAAGTGCAGATGAACAAAATGTGAACCAGTCTTCTTCTTCTTTGCTGACTGACCATGTATTGATGTGTTTGTTTTGTAGCCTATTGAATTGTATTACTATTAGTGCTGTGTTCCCATGCATATGTTTGTTTCATGATATGGTTAACTTTTATTGGATGCAAGGTTAGTTTCTGCTCCCTCCAATTGTGCACCACCTTGTCCTGCAAGTGAGAGGGAGGTGTACATTGAGTGTAATGCACCATCTATTTGAGGGATTTGCTGTCATGGGTGAATAGCCAGCAGCGTGCACAATCTATGAAATGTGGGTGTGGGGCTTGCAGCAGTTCTAAGTGTGAGAAGGTGAGGTGATACATATGAATGTTAAGCTTGAGCCCTGATTGATAGATATTGTTGTTAGATGTATGATGGGGTATTGTGAATTGATCAGTGGCTGAAGTTACTGGTGCAGTTGATAGGATATGGCATTTGAAAATTCATTCACCTACCTTGATAAAGCAAGTGAGACCATTGAATTTCTTGGGGCACTGCATTCAGGTCCTCAGGGCTTGAGTACTGACAGTGGCTTCCACATCTATCTACTTCCATTGCTTTCTGATGGTGTGTCTAGAGAGCTTCCCTCTATGCCATCTCTCCCCTTTCCACCTCTTCCATCAAAGCCTCCTGTGTAGCATCTGAAAACCTTGAAGCCCCTGTGGTATCATTCCTCATCCTTTTGCATATCAGATTCTCTTCAACAACCACTCCCACCCAGCACCTGCTAGCTACAATGCATCTCCCATAACTTTAAGTGGTGTAGACTACTATTAATGATGCTAACCATTCAACATATTGCCCCCTACTAAATGCCTCATTGATTAATCATAACTGTAGGGCAGAAATCTGGATTTTAAAAAAAGTAATTTATTTCCTGACATTGGGTGGGATTCTTCAGCCTCATGAGATGGCCTGCAGGAATCCTGATACTCCATAGATTGGGGCGTCGGGTAAAAATCAGGATTCCCGACAGCTGTCAAGGCAATCAGGATTCGCCCAACCTACACCAGCAACTCCAATCGGGTTCCTGCCCAGAGCAGCGGCAACCCAATAATTATTCAAAACCCCTTGCTTCAATGTCATTAGCAGGCCAGTCAGCCCATGTAGTGTCCTCCAGCCATGCACCCCGCCTCTCTGCCGGAAGTCATGCAGGCGTTATTTGGTGTTGTTTTTCAAAAGCGGGGACCTGGCAGACATCTGAGGGGGAACAAGGAGATAAGTGAACATTTAAAAACTGCTGGGGGGAGTTCTGCATCTCAACTGAGGCAAGGGGGGGGTTTGAGTTAAAGGGAAGGGGGTGATGTTTCAGGGGGGCGCCCCCGCCCCCGCCCCTGTAATGGGGAAGCCTTGGCAGACCGCGTTCATTCAGTTTCCGAGGTTTGGCAGGTACCCCATCCATGTTTGTTTCAATAGTACTTAAAATGGTATCTTCTCTCAGCTCATTGCTATAAGCTCGATATAAACCTATATGCACCAAGGCCATCTGCACCCCTGTAAACTTGTACCAATTCTGTACTCAGAGTATGATCTAATCTTAGCCTCAAAGAAGCCCTGAACTCAGAGCAGCTCTCCCTTAGCAGGTTTGCATATTAATCAGCTTGCCACCTGATCCGGGCGGGAATCCGATCTGGGCCGGCGGGGCAGGTCGGGTGAATCCCAGCGGGAATCCTGTTTTTAGCCCTGACACCGATTCAGCGGGCGATCGGGATTATGGCCATCAGCAAACGAGGATCGGTGAGTCCCCCCCATTATTTTAGAGGTAGAATCCTAGGATCTTGAGGAGTAAAACCTTCCATGTTAGTCTTTGCTAATTTTTGTGGTGTATATATTACATCTTGCTTAATAAATTCTACTTGATTCATGAATACAAATTATTCATACTTTGTTAAGTCAGGTACAATTAAAGATCACATTGCCATAAGTTAAGAATTTGGAACTTAAGTTAAAGGGTTTTATACTTCAAAACCGCTAAAACCTACAGCACTGCCAATACTTGACATAATGAGGGTAATTTCTCACAGTGAGTTGTGCTACTGTTACACTAAATAAAAAAAGAAATGGTGGTGAACATAGAGATTTTTACTGGAGTCTTTCCTGAGGTTGCTTAGTACCATGCCCATTGAAGTAGTGATTAACATACATTCTGTGAACAATGGATGGATTCTGCTGGAGTGCATGACAAATATATAAAAATAAGTAATTCTGGTGAACTCTTCAACATTATACTGCAAGACAACCATGCAAGACATGGTTGTCTTAGTCAACTGACCCTCAGATAATTTCACTGTGTGTTTCATCAATCTTTTCCTCAAATCTTTAAGAATATTCACAACAGGTGTCATAGCTGGAACAAGCAGCTAAACATTTTTACATTTTTTGTATTATTTATATTGGTTTGATATGACTGACTGGCTTACTAGGTCATTTTGAAGGGTTGTACTGTGTATAAGGTCAATTTATAATCAGGATTTTTATTATCTTTCTAAATGTAGAAACAATCTGCAAGTTTAAAGCCTGAATAGCAACTCAATATTGTTATAGGCTCTCAACCTCATTATAACCTTGGTCCAAACAAGGAAAACGATTGATTTTCAAGATGAGATTGAATTCCCTTGATATTAAGATAACATTTGACCAGGTGCAGTATTAAGGAACCCTCTAAAAAACCAAGGGGATCAAAAGGAAAACTGATGGGAAAAAGGGGGCAATCAGTTAGTTGGAGTCATACCTAGCACAAAGAATGATTGTATTAATTAAGAACCAATCATTTTAGCCCCACAGTATCATTGCAGGAGTTCCTTAAGGCATTGTATTAGGCTCAATCATCTTTACCCGCTTCATCGATGATCTTCCCTCATTATAAGGTCAAAAATGTTCAGCAAAGACTGCGCAATGTTCACTTCCACTCTGAACTCCTCAGGTAATGAAGTAGTCTGTGTCCACATGCAACAAGATCTGGACAGCACCCAACTTGAGCTGATAAGTAGCATGGAACATTTATGTCATATAAGTATCAGGCAATAACCATGCCCAGCAAGGCAGAGTTTAACTACCTCCTCCCCTTGATATTCAATGGCATAATCAGCATCAAATATCCCATATACCCGGGAGCCACTATTGAGCACAAACTGAACTGGACCAGTCAAATAAATACTACAACTACCAGAGGAGGCTGAAGTGACTCACCTCCTGATTCCAATAGTCACCTACATGGCCAAACAAGTGCGATAGAATAATCTTGCCTGGATGAAGGCAGCTTAAACAATATTCAAACATACCATCCGGAACAATTAAACAGTGCCATTGATTGGTACCCCATCCAAAATTTAAACATTGACTCCCAACACTATACAATGTGGCTTCAGTGTGTACCATCCACAAGATATGTTGCAGCAATTTATCAAGGCTTTTTCATCAGCACCAAACACTCCTACAACTTCTACCATCTAGAAGGACAAAGATAGTAGGTGCATGAGAACACCACCACCTGTAGGCTCCCCTCCAAGTAACACACCATTCTGTCCTGGAAATGTATCGCTGGGCCAGAATCCTAAAATTGCCTACCCTAGCAGGATGCTGGAAATGCCTTCACTATTCTATAGACTGTAGCTGTTCAAGAAGGTAGCTCGCCACTATTTTCTCAAGGGCAATCAGAGAGAGGCTATAAATGCTGGTCTTGTCAGAGGCATCCACATCCAATTATTGAATTTTTTTAAAGCAATTTGTCATACCCATTATGTGAGAATGGACAGGGCAGGCTCCTATCAGCTCTATCAACAAGATGGCTCATTTCATCATGCTCAACTGCATTTTCTGCCAAAAATTACTCTGTTGGATGCTTGGGCCAATTTGACTTTTCAAATGCTCGTGCAGAAATGGTGTGAAAGTGTGGTCTAGTCACGCTAATTATTCATTTGGCTCAAATAATTAATTTCATTATAAGTGAACAAAATACTTTTGGAGTTTACCCCAGTCAATCAGGACATAATTTAAAGTAGAACCATTCCCAGACAAGTTCAAATTGAAGAACAAAAGAGACATTGCAATAAAAGAAAGACACATTTAAAAACTTTTGTTGTCATTTCTTGGCAATTTTTCACTTCCTTCCATTCTAACGCATTGAATTCCTTCCCGAGAAACAGTTCCAATTCATAACCACATAGCTACAATTCATGTGTAAGCAGGAGTGTCAGTAGGTTTCTGGGGGAGGGAAAATCATAACCAGATTTGATTCTGTCATCTATCTAGTGCTGTCTTGAAGAGTGTCACTGGACAATAACTGTGGCATCCCAACAGATTTTTCCCAGCCTAATCCAGGGACAGCAAATAAGCCAGCTGCAGAACATACTGCCAATCAAACTGGTATCAAGCAGCTCAAGAGGGAACATCAATCTTGGTGCCTCTTTGGTTCATGTTCTCCAGATATTAGTAAAAAAGACCTCAGTGAATCAAAAGGAAACCAGGTATCAAAACTTAAAGTAAATAATTGAAAATTCTCAGTGAAAGTGCAGTGGAGCAGAAACAAAGGAAGAGGGGCAGCAAAATGGCAAGTGGTTAGCACTGCTGCCTCACAGCTCAACGGACCTGGGTTCGACTCCTGACTTGGGTCACTGTCTGTGTGGAGTTTGCACATTCTCCCCATATTTGTGTGGGTTTCCTCACGGTGCTCTGGTTTCCTCCCACAGTCCAAAGATGTGCAGGTTAGGTTGATTGGACATGCTAAATTAACCCTTAGTGTCCTGGGATATGATCGGTTAGAGGGATTAGCAGGGTAACTAAGTGGGGATAGGGCCTGGGTGGGATTGTTGTCGGTGCAGACTCAATGGCCGAATGGCCTCCTTCTGCACTGCAGGGTTGCTATGTTTCCATATGCATATGGGCACAGCCTGTCAGCTCCATCCCAAAAGGTACTGCTCTCTATGTACCCCATGTATAACAATAAAAAGTGTAAAAGTGACATACAAAAATGTCAGCCTTGTCAGCAAAGCCCATGTGTAAAAAGTACATTTTATGTATACTGGTTGATTAATTTTCAGAAAAATATAGCTTCCAAATTTAATATAAAAGCCCTGCCTATTGTTGTATTATTGGAAATGTCTGTAAAGAGCTAGGAATGAACTGTTATGTGTGGGTATTCAGGGAGTCACATTTTATAGCTGCACTGGAGAATCATGCGATATGTAACAGTTCAAACCAACCCTTCTTCTGTACAAGGCATAATGGTAAATATTAAATATAAATAGATCTCATCTTTCCCAGCTTAAAGTGTGGATTATTACCAACATCAGGAATCCAAAAGACAACAAGAACACAAAGCACTGCCTCGATTTTTGGCTATTGAATAGACTTAGAAACTTTCACCAATTATCAACGTGTCAATGAGAATTGGGAGGGGGCCAAGAATGGATACTTGATACATAATATATCAGGATCAAACAATCTGCAAACCTTTGGTACAAGATGCCATTTCAAAAATAGAAAAAAAAACAGCCATAAAGAAACTTTCTGTTGAAATTAGATTTTTCAACCATCACACACAATTTAGTTCATTTTAGAGCCATCACCAATTCCAGCACATGCACATCTGTGATCAAGTACTCTATAATTGATATAAACCTTTCGATCATTCCATCTTACCACAGATTCAAAGCAAGCAAATTTTTAAAAAGGCAGGATGTATCAAGAAATCAATTGTGTGTGCTAATTTAACATGTTTGGAAAGACAGAAAAAGACTTACCGCAGTCACTGTATTGGCTAGAGGAAGACATCTGTCTCTTGCAAGTAACCCTGGAGAACAAAATATGGGTATTATTTTTTGGAGAACATTGCTTTATGAGTTTAGCCAAATATATTTTGTAAGTTACCTCAGATTTTTACAGTAGTCTGTGTTTACCCTTGTAAGGAAACATGCTCCATTTCCCTGTTTGACTAAGGCAAAGTATCAGTGGAGGAGCAATACAAAGGTTTCAACACTTTAACCAAACCTCCATATTTGTGTTAAGTTGTATATAATCGCAAAATTAGTCAGATACAAATTCAAGTCGGTTACAGGTATCTACTCATGTTTATAGCTCTCAGTCCTTCCTTAGGATCTGGTTGCCTGTTTTTAAGGGAAGTTGCCTCCCAGGGAAAATTTTTCACTAAGATCAGGAACAGAGGCAGACAGGATCCAAAAATACTATCGTCAATTCACCTGCAGGGTTCCTGACCATGCTTCTGATGCTGGTCATTTTAAGGGAGGTGAATTTGGGGCCGAGGAGCGCTGCATTCCCTATGAGCTGGGCAGAAAGTTAGGTTCATTAGAAACCTTGTTAACAATATTCAAAGAAGGCCAACTGGCATATTTCAGTTAACCTTCAGTTTCCAACACAAAGCTGGGGGAGAGTGGGTGCAGTTAAACTGTCCGGAGGCATGCACTTAGGTACAAGCCAGTGTGCTAGAATTCCAGGCAGGCCTACAGGCCTTCCCTGTCTGCTGCCCTGTAGAGAACTCCCTGCCCCAATCCCAACACCCCTCCCTGCCCCGCACAACCATTTGTCACAATGGTTGCCTTTCTGTTTTTTCTTTGATGTATTTTTAATTGCTGGCAGCTTCATGTTGAAGTGGTCTCTCAGTTGCTTCCCTTTTTATGCCTCTAATAGGCCTTCCAGTTTCAAGAGCCCACCTGCTTCTCTTAATTTGACAGAGAAGCTGTCTTCATACCAATGAAGGCTCTGCCTCAATAAAAATCCCAAAGAGTGGCTGTCTCCCCTCAGAACACAGAAACAGTCTCGACTCCTGTTTCCTTTCCTCAAAGTGAAAATTCAGTCCTTAATGTCCTGAAACAGCACATGACTTGGTAATCTTACAACAAATCCCCTTGTGATCTAGATTGGATTTCCATGTTTTAAGCACATGTATTCCTTTAATCTCTCTGAAACATGGTCTGAGTTAACATGAATTGATGCATCATTTGGCTGACTTTGAAAGATATTTTACAGCACAGTGGTCAAAACATACAGAACATTGAAAATGTTGAGATTTACTAGTAGAATCAGTACAATTTCAGTTCACGTACTGTTACAATAAATTAAAGAACACACATTCCACTAGACCAGTTCCAGAAATCTTATCCCAATTTAAAAATGATATTACTTTGTTACCAGTCCTAACAATCAGTACAGCGGTTGCTTCTTCACCAGTTTTTTTGGTGTCTTCACAGACTTCCTGGTATCTCTTGATTTTTAACAATCAGAGAATTAAGAAATTTGTCAACACCAAGGTGGTAGATAAATGTTGAATTATTAGATATTGCTAACAAAATAGCCTAATCAATAATTGGGAACTCTTCAAATCAGGGCTTAAAGCATCTCAGGAAGGATTCACCAGCCCCATTCGCTGATGGTGGGAATCCTGATTGCCTGCTGAATTGGGCGTCAGGGCTAAAAACGGGATTCTCACTGGCTGTGAGCGCTTTCAAGATTTATGTGACCCACCCCCATCGGCCCCGATTGAGTTCCTGCCAAGAGGGGGCTACAACCAATTAATATACAAATCCACTAATTGTATCATAATTGACAGTCACCGCACCCCGCCATTCAACCGCCTCTCCAGTGAGAAACGCACCAGACGGGCTTTGGTGTTAGTCATCACCACCATAGACCTGGCCTGCTGGACCCCATACCAATGACACCCTGGCACTCACAACCTCTATAGGGGTCAAGGAGGTAGGTCCAGTGGCCATTTGCCCCTCTGCCACTGCCTGGCTGCAGAGGAAGGGCCCTCAAGGGTCCTGCAGTGGGTGGGCTCGGGTTGGAGGTGAGGGGTTGGCCTCTCCACTTTCCCGCGATGTGGTCTGGTGGCTGGACTGCCCCTGCTAGCGCTGGCATACCTCAAGATCACCCCTGACATGCTGATTTCAGGCAATTCTGCCATTAACATCTTCATTCCTGCCTGTCAGCTGTACAAATTTGAAGTGGTCTGGTCACTTTAATCTCCATGCCTAGTAGTCACCTGACAGGTCTTTAAATCACTGTAGTACTCCATTCTGCAACAAAGATTTCCCTTTCTCTGTGTCAGAAGCTGCGGGTGTGAGCATACCCCTTTGAAGTTTGGGGCGGCACAGTGGCGACAGTGGTTAGTACTGCTGCCTCACGCGCCACGGACCCGGGTTCGATTCCCAGCTTGGGTAACTATCTGTGTGGAGTTTGCACATTCTCCCTGTGTTTGCATGGGTTTCTTCCGAGTGCTCCAGTTTCCTCCTACACTCCAAAGACGTGCTGGTTAGGTGAATTGGCCATGCTAAATTCTCCCTCAGTGTATATATCCCTTACCGGTGTGTGTTGGTGACTCGGGTATATATTCCTTACGGGTGTGTGTTGGGGACTGGGGTATATATTCCTTACCGGTGTGTGTTGGGGACTCGGGTATATATTCCTTACCGGTGTGTGTTGGGGACTCGGGTATATATTCCTTACCGGTGTGTGTTGGGGACTATGGTATATATTCCTTACCGGTGTGTGTTGGGGACTCGGGTATATATTCCTTACCGGTGTGTGTTGGGGACTCGGGTATATATTCCTTACCGGTGTGTGTTGGGGACTCGGGTATATATTCCTTACCGGTGTGTGTTGGTGACTAGGGTATTTATTCCGTCCGGTGTGTGTTGGTGAGTATGGTATATATTCCTTACCGGTGTGTGTTGGGAACTCGGGTATATATTCCTTACCGGTGTCTGTTGGTGACTGGGGTATATATTCCTTACCGGTGTGTGTTGGTGACTGGGGTATATATTCCTTACGGGTGTGTGTTGGGGACTCGGGTATATATTCCTTACCGGTGTGTGTTGGTGACTCGGGTATATATTCCTTACCGGTGTGTGTTGGTGACTGGGGTATATATTCCTTACCGGTGTGTGTTGGGGACTATGGTATATATTCCTGACCGGTGTGTGTTGGTGACTGGGGTATATATTCCTTACCGGTGTGTGTTGGGGACTCGGGTATATATTCCTTACCGGTGTCTGTTGGTGACTGGGGTATATATTCCTTACCGGTGTGTGTTGGTGACTGGGGTATATATTCCTTACGGGTGTGTGTTGGTGACTGGGGTATATATTCCTTACTGGTGTGTGTTGGTGACTGGGGTATATATTCCTTACCGGTGTGTGTTGGGGACTCGGGTATATATTCCTTACCGGTGTGTGTTGGGGACTCGGGTATATATTCCTTACCGGTGTGTGTTGGGGACTAGGGTATATATTCCTTACCGGTGTGTGTTGGGGACTATGGTATATATTCCTTACCGGTGTGTGTTGGGGACTCGGGTATATATTCCTTACCGGTGTGTGTTGGGGACTCGGGTATATATTCCTTACCGGTGTGTGTTGGGGACTCGGGTATATATTCCTTACCGGTGTGTGTTGGGGACTATGGTATATATTCCTTACCGGTGTGTGTTGGGGACTCGGGTATATATTCCTTACCGGTGTGTGTTGGGGACTCGGGTATATATTCCTTACCGGTGTGTGTTGGGGACTCGGGTATATATTCCTTACCGGTGTGTGTTGGGGACTCGGGTATATATTCCTTACCGGTGTGTGTTGGGGACTATGGTATATATTCCTTGCCGGTGTGTGTTGGGGACTCGAGTATATATTCCTTACCGGTGTGTGTTGGGGACTCGGGTATATATTCCTTACCGGTGTGTGTTGGGGACTATGGTATATATTCCTTACCGGTGTGTGTTGGGGACTCGGGTATATATTCCTTACCGGTGTGTGTTGGGGACTCGGGTATATATTCCTTACCGGTGTGTGTTGGGGACTCGGGTATATATTCCTTACCGGTGTGTGTTGGGGACTATGGTATATATTCCTTACCGGTGTGTGTTGGGGACTCGGGTATATATTCCTTACCGGTGTGTGTTGGGGACTATGGTATATATTCCTTACCGGTGTGTGTTGGGGACTCGGGTATATATTCCTTACCGGTGTGTGTTGGGGACTCGGGTATATATTCCTTACCGGTGTGTGTTGGGGACTCGGGTATATATTCCTTACCGGTGTGTGTTGGGGACTCGGGTATATATTCCTTACCGGTGTGTGTTGGGGACTCGGGTATATATTCCTTACCGGTGTGTGTTGGGGACTCGGGTATATATTCCTTACCGGTGTGTGTTGGGGACTATGGTATATATTCCTTACCGGTGTGTGTTGGGGACTCGGGTATATATTCCTTACCGGTGTGTGTTGGGGACTCGGGTATATATTCCTTACCGGTGTGTGTTGGGGACTCGGGTATATATTCCTTACCGGTGTGTGTTGGGGACTCGGGTATATATTCCTTACCGGTGTGTGTTGGGGACTCGGGTATATATTCCTTACCGGTGTGTTTTGGGGACTCGGGTATATATTCCTTACCGGTGTGTTTTGGGGACTCGGGTATATATTCCTTACCGGTGGGTTTTGGGGACTCGGGTATATATTCCTTACCGGTGTGTGTTGGGGACTCGGGTATATATTCCTTACCGGTGTGTTTTGGGGACTCGGGTATATATTCCTTACCGGTGTGTTTTGGGGACTCGGGTATATATTCCTTACCGGTGTGTGTTGGGGACTCGGGTATATATTCCTTACCGGTGTGTTTTGGGGACTCGGGTATATATTCCTTACCGGTGTGTGTTGGTGACTGGGGTATATATTCCTTACCGGTGTGTGTTGGGGACTCGGGTATATATTCCTTACCGGTGTGTTTTGGGGACTCGGGTATATATTCCTTACCGGTGTGTGTTGGGGACTCGGGTATATATTCCTTACCGGTGTGTGTTGGGGACTCGGGTATATATTCCTTACCGGTGTGTTTTGGGGACTCGGGTATATATTCCTTACCGGTGTGTTTTGGGGACTCGGGTATATATTCCTTACCGGTGTGTGTTGGGGACTCGGGTATATATTCCTTACCGGTGTGTTTTGGGGACTCGGGTATATATTCCTTACCGGTGTGTGTTGGGGACCCGGGTATATATTCCTTACCGGTGTCTGTTGGTGACTGGGGTATATATTCCTTACCGGTGTGTGTTGGTGACTGGGGTATATATTCCTTACCGGTGTGTGTTGGTGACTGGGGTATATATTCCTTACCGGTGTGTTTTGGGGACTCGGGTATATATTCCTTACCGGTGTGTGTTGGGGACTCGGGTATATATTCCTTACCGGTGTGTTTTGGGGACTCGGGTATATATTCCTTACCGGTGTGTGTTGGGGACTCGGGTATATATTCCTTACCGGTGTCTGTTGGTGACTGGGGTATATATTCCTTACCGGTGTGTGTTTTGGGGACTCGGGTATATATTCCTTACCGGTGTGTGTTGGTGACTGGGGTATATATTCCTTACCGGTGTGTGTTGGTGACTAGGGTATATATTCCTTACCGGTGTGTGTTGGGGACTCGGGTATATATTCCTTACCGCTGTGTGTTGGGGACTCGGGTATATATTCCTTACCGGTGTCTGTTGGTGACTGGGGTATATATTCCTTACCGGTGTGTGTTGGTGACTGGGGTATATATTCCTTACCGGTGTGTGTTGGGGACTCGGGTATATATTCCTTACCGGTGTGTGTTGGGGACTCGGGTATATATTCCTTACCGGTGTCTGTTGGTGACTGGGGTATATATTCCTTACCGGTGTGTGTTGGTGACTGGGGTATATATTCCTTACCGGTGTGTGTTGGGGACTCGGGTATATATTCCTTACGGGTGTGTGTTGGGGACTATGGTATATATTCCTTACCGGTGTGAGTTGGGGACTCGGGTATATATTCCTTACCGGTGTGTGTTGGGGACTATGGTATATATTCCTTACCGGTGTGTGTTGGGGACTCGGGTATATATTCCTTACCGGTGTGTGTTGGGGACTCGGGTATATATTCCTTACCGGTGTGTGTTGGGGACTCGGGTATATATTCCTTACCGGTGTGTGTTGGGGACTATGGTATATATTCCTTACCGGTGTGTGTTGGGGACTCGGGTATATATTCCTTACGGGTGTGTGTTGGGGACTATGGTATATATTCCTTACCGGTGTGTGTTGGGGACTCGGGTATATATTCCTTACCGGTGTGTGTTGGGGACTATGGTATATATTCCTTACCGGTGTGTGTTGGGGACTCGGGTATATATTCCTTACCGGTGTGTGTTGGGGACTCGGGTATATATTCCTTACCGGTGTGTGTTGGGGACTATGGTATATATTCCTTACCGGTGTGTGTTGGGGACTCGGGTATATATTCCTTACCGGTGTGTGTTGGGAACTCGGGTATATATTCCTTACCGGTGTGTGTTGGGGACTCGGGTATATATTCTTTACCGGTGTGTGTTGGGGACTGGGGTATATATTCCTTACCGGTGTGTGTTGGGGACTCGGGTATATATTCCTTACCGGTGTGTGTTGGGAACTCGGGTATATATTCCTTACCGGTGTGTGTTGGGGACTCGGGTATATATTCCTTACCGGTGTGTGTTCTGGACTATGGTATATATTCCTTACCGGTGTGTGTTGGGGACTCGGGTATATATTCCTTACCGGTGTGTGTTGGGAACTCGGGTATATATTCCTTACCGGTGTGTGTTGGGGACTATGGTATATATTCCTTACCGGTGTGTGTTGTGGACTATGGTATATATTCCTTACCGGTGTGTGTTGGGGACTCGGGTATATATTCCTTACCGGTGTGTGTTGGGGACTATGGTATATATTCCTTACCGGTGTGTGTTGTGGACTATGGTATATATTCCTTACCGGTGTGTGTTGGGGACTCGGGTATATATTCCTTACCGTTGTGTGTTGGTGACTGGGGTATATATTCCTTACCGGTGTGTGTTGGTGACTGGGGTATATATTCCTTACCGGTGTGTGTTGGTGACTGGGGTATATATTCCTTACCGGTGTGTGTTGGTGACTGGGGTATATATTCCTTACCGTTGTGTGTTGGTGACTGGGGTATATATTCCTTACCGTTGTGTGTTGGTGACTGGGGTATATATTCCTTACCGGTGTGTGTTGGGGATTATGGTATATATTCCTTACCGGTGTGTGTTGGGGACTCGGGTATATATTCGTTACCGGTGTGTGTTGGTGACTGGGGTATATATTCCTTACCGGTGTGTGTTGGGGACTCGGGTATATATTCCTTACCGGTGTGTTTTGGGGACTCGGGTATATATTCCTTACCGGTGTGTGTTGGTGACTGGGGTATATATTCCTTACCGGTGTGTGTTGGGGACTCGGGTATATATCCGTTACCGGTGTGTGTTGGTGACTCGGGTATATATTCCTTACCGGTGTGTGTTGGTGACTCGGGTATATATTCCTTACCGGTGTGTGTTGGGGACTCGGGTATATATTCCTTACCGGTGTGTGTTGGGGACTCGGGTATATATTCCTTACCGGTGTGTGTTGGGGACTATGGTATATATTCCTTACCGGTGTGTGTTGGTGACTGGGGTATATATTCCTTACCGGTGTGTGTTGGTGACTGGGGTATATATTCCTTACCGGTGTGTGTTGGTGACTGGGGTATATATTCCTTACCGGTGTGTGTTGGTGACTCGGGTATATATTCCTTACCGGTGTGTGTTGGGGACTCGGGTATATATTCCTTACTGGTGTGTGTTGGGGACTATGGTATATATTCCTTACCGGTGTGTGTTGGTGACTCGGGTATATATTCGTTACCGGTGTGTGTTGGGGACTATGGTATATATTCCTTACCGGTGTGTGTTGGGGACTCGGGTATATATTCCTTACTGGTGTGTGTTGGGGACTCGGGTATATATTCCTTACCGGTGTGTGTTGGGGACTAGGGTATATATTCCTTACCGGTGTGTGTTGGTGACTAGGGTATATATTCCTTACGGGTGTGTGTTGGGGACTCGGGTATATATTCCTTACTGGTGTGTGTTGGTGACTAGGGTATATATTCCTTACGGGTGTGTGTTGGGGACTCGGGTATATATTCCTTACCGGTGTGTGTTGGGGACTCGGGTATATATTCCTTACTGGTGTGTGTTGGGGACTCGGGTATATATTCCTTACCGGTGTGTGTTGGGGACTCGGGTATATATTCGTTACCGTTGTGTGTTGGTGACTGGGGTATATATTCCTTACCGGTGTGTGTTGGGGACTCGGGTATATATTCGTTACCGTTGTGTGTTGGTGACTGGGGTATATATTCCTTACCGGTGTGTGTTGGTGACTAGGGTATATATTCCTTACCGGTGTGTGTTGGGGACTATGGTATATATTCCATACCGGTGTGTGTTGGTGACTCGGGTATATATTCCTTACCGGTGTGTGTTGGTGACTGGGGTATATATTCCTTACCGGTGTGTGTTGGTGACTAGGGTATATATTCCTTACCGGTGTGTGTTGGGGACTCGGGTATATATTCCTTACCGGTGTGTGTTGGGGACTATGGTATATATTCCTTACCGGTGTGTGTTGGGGACTATGGTATATATTCCATACCGGTGTGTGTTGGTGACTCGGGTATATATTCGTTACCGTTGTGTGTTGGTGACTGGGGTATATATTCCTAACCGGTGTGTGTTGGTGACTAGGGTATATATTCCTTACCGGTGTGTGTTGGGGACTCGGGTATATATTCCTTACCGGTGTGTGTTGGGGACTCGGGTATATATTCCTTACCGGTGTGTGTTGGGGACTATGGTATATATTCCTTACCGGTGTGTGTTGGGGACTATGGTATATATTCCTTACCGGTGTGTGTTGGGGACTATGGTATATATTCCTTACCGGTGTGTGTTGGGGACTATGGTATATATTCCTTACCGGTGTGTGTTGGGGACTATGGTATATATTCCTTACCGGTGTGTGTTGGGGACTCGGGTATATATTCCTTACCGGTGTGTGTTGGGGACTAGGGTATATATTCCTTACCGGTGTGTGTTGGTGACTCGGGTATATATTCCTTACCGGTGTGTGTTGGTGACTGGGGTATATATTCCTTACCGGTGTGTGTTGGGGACTCGGGTATATATTCCTTACCGGTGTCTGTTGGTGACTGGGGTATATATTCCTTACCGGTGTGTGTTGGTGACTCGGGTATATATTCCTTACCGGTGTGTGTTGGTGACTGGGGTATATATTCCTTACCGGTGTGTGTTGGGGACTCGGGTATATATTCCTTACCGGTGTGTGTTGGTGACTGGGGTATATATTCCTTACCGGTGTGTGTTGGTGACTCGGGTATATATTCCTTACCGGTGTGTGTTGGTGACTGGGGTATATATTCCTTACCGGTGTGTGTTGGGGACTCGGGTATATATTCCTTACCGGTGTGTGTTGGTGACTCGGGTATATATTCCTTACCGGTGTGTGTTGGGGACTCGGGTATATATTCCTTACCGGTGTGTGTTGGGGACTCGGGTATATATTCCTTACCGGTGTCTGTTGGTGACTGGGGTATATATTCCTTACCGGTGTGTGTTGGGGACTCGGGTATATATTCCTTACCGGTGTGTGTTGGGGACTCGGGTATATATTCCTTACCGGTGTGTGTTGGGGACTCGGGTATATATTCCTTACCGGTGTGTGTTGGGGACTCGGGTATATATTCCTTACCGGTGTGTGTTGGGGACTCGGGTATATATTCCTTACCGGTGTGTGTTGGGGACTATGGTATATATTCCTTACCGGTGTGTGTTGGGGACTCGGGTATATATTCCTTACCGGTGTGTGTTGGGGACTATGGTATATATTCCTTACCGGTGTGTGTTGGGGACTCGGGTATATATTCCTTACCGGTGTGTGTTGGGGACTCGGGTATATATTCCTTACCGGTGTGTGTTGGGGACTATGGTATATATTCCTTACCGGTGTGTGTTGGGGACTCGGGTATATATTCCTTACCGGTGTGTGTTGGGGACTATGGTATATATTCCTTACCGGTGTGTGTTGGGGACTCGGGTATATATTCCTTACCGGTGTGTGTTGGGGACTCGGGTATATATTCCTTACCGGTGTGTGTTGGGGACTCGGGTATATATTCCTTACCGGTGTGTGTTGGGGACTATGGTATATATTCCTTACCGGTGTGTGTTGGGGACTCGGGTATATATTCCTTACCGGTGTGTGTTGGGGACTCGGGTATATATTCCTTACCGGTGTGTGTTGGGGACTATGGTATATATTCCTTACCGGTGTGTGTTGGGGACTCGGGTATATATTCCTTACCGGTGTGTGTTGGGGACTCGGGTATATATTCCTTACCGGTGTGTGTTGGGGAGTCGGGTATATATTCCTTACCGGTGTGTGTTGGGGACTCGGGTATATATTCCTTACCGGTGTGTGTTGGGGAGTCGGGTATATATTCCTTACCGGTGTGTGTTGATCCTGTCGCCTCTCTCTCTCGGGGTGGCGGTTGGTCTCGAGCTCTCCGTGTACAATCCAAACGCAGCGTCTCCATGGGAACGGGGACGCGCGCTCTCTCGCCGCGCTCTGTCCACCCGCCATTGCTCCTACTGCTTCCACTGCGTTACTGCCACTACTCCTGCTGCATTACTGCTCCTGCTGCTCCCGTTACTGCCACTGCTTCCGCTGCATTGCTGCTCCCGTTACTGCCACTGCTTCCACTGCATTATTGCTCCCATTGCATTACTGCCACTGCTCCGACTGCTCCCGTTACTGCCACTGCTTCCACTGCATTACTGCTCCCATTGCATTACTGCCATTGCTTCCAGTGCATTACTTCTCCTGCTGCTCCCGTTCCTGCCACTGCTGCATTACTGCCACTGCTCCTGCTGTACCCTTTACTGGCACTGCTGCATTACTGCCACTGCTCCCACTGCATTACTGCCACTGCTCCTGCTGTACCCTTTACTGCCACTGCTGTATTACTGCCACTGTTCCTGCTGTTCAACTTACTGCCACTGCTGCATTACTGCCACTGCTCCTGCTGCTCCCGTTACTGCCACTGTTGCATTACTGCCACTGCATTAGTGCACTGCTCCTGTTACTGCCACTGCATTACTGCTCCCATTGCATTACTGCACTGCTCCTGCCACTGCATTACTGCTCCTGCTGCTCCCGTTACTGCCACTGCATTACTGCTCCTGCTGCTCCCATTATTTTAGTACAGCATTTGACAAGGTCCCTCATGGCAGGCTGGTGCAAAAGGTTAAATCTCACGGGATCAAAGGTGAACTAGCTAGATGGGTACAGAACTGGCTTGGCCATAGAAGACAGAGGGTAGCAGTGGAAGGGTCTTTTTCTGATTGGAGGTCTGTGACTAGTGGTGTTCCGCAGGGTTCTGTACTGGGACCTCTGCTGTTTGTGATATATATAAATGATTTGGAAGATGTAGCTGGTCTGATTAGTAAGTTTGCGGACGACACGAAGATTGCTTGAGTTGCAGATGGTGTTGAACATTGTCAGAGAATGCAGCAGGATATAGATAAGCTGGAAAATTGGGTGACGAAATGGTAGATGGAATTTAATCCAGATAAATGCGAAGTGATGCATTTTGGTAGATCTAATGCAGGGGGGAGCTATACAATAAATGGCAGAACCATCAGGAGTATAGACACAGAGGGATCTGGGTGTGCAAGTCCACAGATCCTTGAAGGTGGCAGCACAGGTGGAAAAGGTGGTGAAGAAAGCATATGGCATGCTTGCCTTTATTGCAGAATATTAAAGTTGTCATATGATGTTGCAGCTGTATAGAACGTTGGTTAGGCCACATTTGGAATACTGCATCCAGTTCTGGTTGCCACACTACCAGAAGGACATGGAGGCTTTGGAGAGAGTACAGAAAAGGTTTACCAGAATGTTGCCTGGTATGGAGGGTATTAGCTATGAGGAGAGATTGAGTAAACTAGGGTTGTTCTTCCAGGAAAGACGGAGGTTGAGGGGCGACCTAATAGAAGTTTATAAAATTATGAAGGTCATAAATAGGGTGAACAGTTGGAAGCTTTTTCCCAGGTCAGAAATGACAAACACAAGGGGTCACAAGTTCAAGGTAAGGGGGGGCAAGGTTCAATACAGATATGCGGGGGACGTATTTTACACAGAGGGTGGTGGGGGCCTGGAATGCACTACCAAGCAAGGTGGTTGAGGCTAGGATCATTTAAGACTTATCTAGATAGCCACATGAACAGACTGGGAATAGAGGGATACAAACAGATGGTCTAGTTAGGAACACATGATCGGTGCAGGCTTGGAGGGCCGAAGGGCCTGTTCCTGTGCTGTATTTGTTCTTTTATTACTCCCACTGTCTCCTCTCTGAGTGAGAACAGACTGCAGGATTAAACAGAAAACTCTTCGCCCACTTTGGTGCCATGTGGTGACCCGGTAGCTCGAGCTCGGTTTCAATCAATTCTCATTGCAACTGGATCTTTAGCACCACTATATATACAAAAAAAACACGAGGAGGACATGTCATCAATAAAGGGTTGGTTATGGCAAGTTTCTCAGCGACAGGGTGGAGTAAGTTGACACAAGTTGGTGTTGAATTGGCCAGTCCAACTGGTTACCTACCCCCAGCCTTACCTACCTGGGGATAGGTAACCAGAGTCTATGCAGCTGCAACTGTAATGTCAGATCCTACATTTATTTAGCTTTGCATACCTTTCAAAGCGCAGAATTTAAGCTCACCAACAGTACAAAGACTGAAAATAGGTGGGATTCTGGTAGTAGAAGTAACAGACATATAGTGCTCTCACCCTTTACTTTGAAATCAAACAACTATTTTTTTTGCATTTTTTACTCCATTCTTAAAGTTACAAAGCCAAAGCTCAGAATGGATCGGGCAGATTCAAATCCATTTTCTTGCTTGCTCCAAATTCAAATTTCATGGTACCCACAAGAGAGACAAACAAGATCCAAGCTGACAAGGTAATGCATTGCACTTCATCTTGGGCTTGATCTTAGCCAAAAGGCTAAGGTGACAGTTTGCACCATGGTGGTGAACAGTGTATTAACAATGTCTTGGTGTGGCTTAGGACACCACTCCGGCAAGACAGTCTCTGCTACATTTGCTGCCGAGGAAGAGCTGGGCTTTTAATTTCTGTTTGCCTTTTTACAAAGGTGGTATCTGCTCAGCCTTTTCTCCTGCTTAGCACATGTTGTCCAAGTCTCACCACTGTAGATAGGTGTACTGAGAATACAGGCTTGGTAGGCTAAGTTTGGTGTTCACAGTCAAGTCCACCCTTTTATTTATGTGGACGTAACAGCTGCAGCCTTTGCGAAGCGTATGTGAATTTCAACATCAGATGATAGATTGCTGGTGATTGTGCAGATTAAATATGTGAAACTATCAACAACCTCCAATGTCAGATTGTCACTGCTGATTAATGGCTGCGGCGTCACTGCTGATTAATGGCAGCAGAGCAACATCCTGGATCATAACATTTATCTTCCTGATATGGATGGTCAAGCCAAACTTTTCATAAGCATGACAGTCTGTCCATTTGTCACTGCAAATATCCCTCCGTATGGACTGTTAGTGTGGCATTGTCAGCACAGGAAATGTTCTGAGGACTTGGCACACCTTTATCTTGGATCTTAGGCAATTAAGGCTGAATACTCCGTCAGTTCTGGAATGCAAGTAAATGACCTGAAGGCATGACAACAACAAGGAGAATATGCTAGAGAATAAACCAGAACAAAACCCTGTCTGACCCCACTACAGATCTCAAGTGTTCTGAAGTTGCACCATCAAAGTTTACCTTACCCATCATGTTGTCAAGGAAAGCGAGCACATTGCGCAGCAATGCCTCAATAGTTACTGCAATCACTATAGTCACCCTGCAGTTAAACGTGGAACTTGATGTCTGAGTTGCTCTGCTTATCAAAAAGCTGTATGACAGCATTTCACTTGCCTTCCAAATACACTAAATGGCAGGGAGCTGCTGTGGGTATCTCCTATACAATGGACCAAATTTGCCAGAGAAAGTTATGGCACATTTCTAACAGTGGTAGAAAATAGCATCTCTTACACTGAAAATTAATTTCCTTCAGATAGTTTATTCCTAATTTTTGTTTCCCATATCTAATTTTACATTGAATTCAACATTTCTTGAGTGGTGCTGACCACACACAACTTCTCAATTCAGGTATTTTTATATCATTCTGTACGAGCTCCGGAGGTGTAAAATTTCATTCAATTTCACCAGATCATTTTCCACTACTGGTGATTTAAGAAAATTATTTCTTAAGTGCTTAAAAACATTTTTAGCAAAGTTTTACTTCGCATAGCTTCAATTTCTTTGGGAAGTAGATTTAGGGATCCCTTATCAGCAAGGCCTTATTTTTCAGGAGTCCCCCACAGAGAAATGTTCACAAGCCTTTGCAGTAAATGGGACATTGTAAAAAGTGATCATTCCTAAAATACGTTGCAAAATTTAGATCAACCACAAATTATGTAGTTAGATTGTCCTTAATATCTGCCTGTCATAGTTCAGATGATGGATTGATGCATACAGACTTGGGACATCTACTTTTATGGTCTCATCGCTGCCTTGAATGAAAGCTGCCACAAAGATCTAGCAACCACTGTGATGTAGATTTCTAATTTATCTATGTTAGTTTGAATCTAGTCCTAATTCAAATGGATCTTCAGGTGTCCAGCAATGGTGATCTTCTCAACAGCTTAGCAGCCAAACACATGGAAGTATTCTCATACACAGCAAACCAGGAATTAAAATAAAAGCAAATTACTGTGGATGCTGGAATCAAACAAAAACAGATAATGTTGGAAAATCTTAGTAGGTCTGGAAGCATCTGTGGAGAGAGAATGTTGAGTCTAGATGACCATT
Organism: Mustelus asterias; assembly: GCF_964213995.1. NCBI lineage: Eukaryota > Metazoa > Chordata > Chondrichthyes > Carcharhiniformes > Triakidae > Mustelus > Mustelus asterias. The sequence goes on along the minus strand of NC_135802.1, from coordinate 140,665,114 downwards.
CATCCGAGCTGAGAGCAAAGAGGATCAGCAGAGATTTATATTATAAGGGCGGGGGGAGGAGGGTGGATGGGACAAAAATGTAAATAAGGATACAGAAGGCTGAGAAGGTGCTCAAAGTGTCCATTAAGTGACAGAACCAGGCAGTCCTTTACAGATTGTTAAAGGACTGCCTGAGGAATGTGGCAGGTACCCTGAGGGTTGTGGTGGGGAGTGGGGGTGGGGGGCAAGAAGGAGAGCTAGAATGGAGAAATGGAAGAGAGGAAGGAGGATGATGAACGGATCAATGAGATGAAACAAAATGAAATGAAATAAATGAAGTTGGGGTGATGGTGGAGAAGAGAGTTCATGCTCTGAAGTTGTTGGAACTCAATCTTCAGTCCAGAAGGCTGTAGTTTGCCCAATCGGAAGATGAGGTACTGTTCCTCTAGTTTGCATTGGGGTTCGCTAGAACATTGCAAAAGACCAAGGACAGACATGTGGACAGGAGAGCAGGGTGGTGTGTTGAAGTGGCAAGCGACAGAAAGGTCTGGGTCCTGCTTGCAGACAGACCAAAGGTGTTCGGCAAAGCAGCCACCCAGTCTGTGTTTAGTCTCTCCAATGTAGAGTACATTACATTCAGAGCAGCGAATGCAGTAGACCTGTTTGAAGGGGGTGCATGTGAAGCATTGCTTCAACCGAAAAAGGTGTTTATGACCTGGGACGGTGAGCAGGGAGGAGGTAAAGGGGCAGGTGTTGCGCCTTCTACAATTGCATGGGAAGGTGCTGGGTGTGATGGAGGAGTGGACCAGGGTGTCCCAGAGAGAACGGACCCCGTGGAATGCTTGGTTTGGGGGGGGGGGGGGGGTAGATGTGTTGAGTAGTGGCATCATGTTGAGTTGGCAGAAATGTGGAAGATGATCCTTTGAATGCAGAGACTGATGGGGTGAAAAGTCAGGATAAGGGGGATCCTATCCTGGTTCTGGGAGGAGGTGAGAGCAGTGGCCCAGGGGATGGGTTGGACGCAGTTGAGAGCCCTGTCAACCTGTGGGTGGAAAACCACAATTGAGGAAGGAGGAAGACATTATCAGCAGCACCACTTCGGAAAGTGGCATTAACAGAACAGATGCAGCAGAGGTGAAGGAACTGAGAATGTGATGGAGTCCTCAAGAGGATGTGGGGTGTGAAGAGCTGTAGTCAGGGACAATTGTGGGAATCGGTGGGCTTGTAGTGGATACTAATGGACAGTTTATCACCAAACATGGAGACAGAGAATCAAGGAAGGGAAGAGAAATGTCAGAGATGGACCATCCGAAGGTGATAGAGGGGTGGAAATTGGAAGCAGACTTGATAACTTTTTGGTCCAGACAAGAGCACAAAGTGGCACCGAAATAGTCGTCAATGTACTGATAAAGGAGTTGTGGGAAGCCGCCGGAGTAGGACTGGAACAGGGAATGCTCCACATAATCCATAAAGAGACAGGCATAACTGGGATCCATGCAGGTACCCATAGCCACACCTTTTACTTGGAGGAAGTGAGACGAGTTACTAGATAATCTAGTTTGGTGATCTTGGTCAGGAATTTAGGAGCACGCCAACTACTTTTCAAATAGTGCAACGGGATCTTTCACATTTATCAATTTAATATCACATGCAAAATGGCATTGCCTACAGTGGAGCACACGATACTCCAGTGCTAGATGAGAAACAAGTCCATCTGGTTTGCCTTCTACCACTGTGGCAGTCAAATGATACAATGATAATGGAGTTGTTGACTAACCATGGCAATCCTAAGAGACCCCAGACAAAACCAAGCGTACAAGAAAAAAAACCAGCAACTTTCGTCCACTTAGCCTGTCAATGGCAAGGAGTATAAAGTGGAATGAGGCAGTGAACACCAAGATATGAGCTGGTTAGGAATAGTCAACATAGATTTGTAAAATACATGCATGATTAATGAAATTCGTTTGAGGTTACTGAGCATGCTGACTAAAGAAATACAATGTACTCTGCAACTTAACTTCCAAAAAGCATTCCATAAACTATATGTGACATTTGTTATGAAAATTAAGGCATACAGTATTAAAATGGTGGCAATGATGAGGGATGGCTGAGGGTAGCATGCTGTGTATAGGTTTTACTAGTCAGATATGCACACTAAAATGATGTGCTATAGCAACCTGTGATGAGGTTTTGCTTGTTTCCTATTTTCATAAATTATTTTAAAGATGTGGACATAGCGATTATCAGTATTTTCTGACGGTACAAAATTAGGGACATAATGTGGAGGGCAAGTACATTGAGTGGCCACGTATCACAAATACAGTTTGCATAACAGAACAAATTTGGCTCGCTCTGTTTCAAATCAGTTAGCAAGCTGCTCATGAAACTTGAAAAATGGAGGTCATCTTCACTAGAGCAGAGTAAGTAAACATAGAACAGTACAGCACAGAACAGGCCCTTCGGCCCACGATGTTGTGCCGAGCTTTATCTGAAACCAAGATCAACCTATCCCACTCCCTATCATCCTGGTGTGCTCTATGTGCCTATCCAATAACCGCTTAAATGTTCCTAAAGTGTCTGACTCCACTGTCACTGCAGGCAGTCCATTCCACACCCCAACTACTCTCCGAGTAAAGAACCTACCTCGGACATCCTTCCTATATCTCCCACCATGAACCCTATAGTTATGCCCCCTTGTAATAGCTCCATCCACCCGAGGAAATAGTCTTTGAACGTTCACTCTATCTATCCCCTTCATCATTTTATAAACCTCTATTAAGTCTCCCCTCAACCTCCTCCGTTCCAGAGAGAACAGCCCTAGCTCCCTCAACCTTTCCTCATAAGACCTACCCTCCAAACCAGGCAGCATCCTGGTAAATCTCCTTTGCACTCTTTCCAGCGCTTCCACATCCTTCTTATAGTGAGGTGACCAGAACTGCACACAATATTCCAAATGTGGTCTCACCAAGGTCCTATACAGTTGCAGCATAACCCCACGGCTCTTAAACTCCAACCCCCTGTTAATAAAAGCTAACACACTGTAGGCCTTCTTCACAGCTCGATCCACTTGAGTGGCAACCTTCAGAGATCTGTGGATATGGACCCCAAGATCTCTGTTCCTCCACAGTCTTCAGAACCCTACCTTTGACCCTGTAATCCACATTTAAGTTTGTCCTACCAAAATGAATTACCTCACATCCGCCATTTTTCAGCCCAGCTTTGCATCCTATGTCTCTTTGCAGTCTACAACAGCCCTCCACCTCATCCACTACTCCACCAATCTTGGTGTCATCAGCAAATTTACTGATCCACCCTTCAGCCCCCTCCTCTAAGTCGTTAATAAAAATCACAAATAGCAGAGGACCAAGCACTGATCCCTGTGGCACTCCGCTAGCAACCTGCCTCCAGTCCGAAAATTTTCCATCCACCACCACCCTCTGTCTTCGATCAGATAGCCAGTTACCTATCTAATCGGCCAACTTTCCCTCTATCCCACACCTCCTTACTTTCATCACAAGCTGACCATGGGAGGACCTTATCAAACGCCTTACTAAAATCCATGTATATGACATCAACTGCCCTACCTTCATCAACACACTTAGTTACCTCCTCAAAAAATTCTATCAAATTTGTGAGGCACGACTTGCCCTTCACGAATCCTTGCTGACTATCCCTGATTAATCCGCATCTTTCTAAATGGTCATAAATCCCATCCCCAAGGACCTTTTCCATCAACTTACCAACCACCGAAGTAAGACTAACCGGCCTATAATTACCAGGGTCATTTCTATTCCCTTTCTTAAACAGAGGAACAACATTTGCCACTCTCCAGTCCTCTGGCACCATCCCCGTGGACAGTGAGGACCCAAAGATCAAAGCCAAAGGCTCTGCAATCTCATCCCTTGCCTCCCAAAGAATCCTAGGATATATTTCATCAGGCCCAGGGGACTTATCAACCTTCAGTTTATTCAAAATTGCTAGTACACCCTCCCTCCGAACATCTACTTCCTCCAGCCTATAACACTCTTCTCTTCCTCAAAAACATGGCCCCTCTCCTTGGTGAACACTGAAGAAAAGTATTCATTCATCACCTCGCCTATCTCTACCGACTCCATACACAAGTTCCCACTACTGTCCTTGACCGGCCCCAACCTCACCCTGGTCATTCTTTTATTCTTCACATAAGAGTAAAAAGGACATTTATATAGAAGTATTCAAAACTATGAAAAGATTTTAAGAGGGTGATTAGTAAAATTGGTTGGTAAATCATTACCAAGGTGGTATAAACTTAGAATTAGCATTAAAAGTTCAAACATTTTATTTTCCTTACCAGAGATTAAGATAATGGAATATATCACAATGGTTACTAAATTGCAGGAAATGTTGGAAGGATGACACCAGACCTGGAGACAGTCTCCATGAGACACAGAAATCAAGCCACCCAAAATCAGCAATGCATGGCAATGTAAAAAGGCCAACTTCTTCATTGAACAAGGTGAATTAACTGGAATCTCCGATTGCTGAGGAAGAATTGACTTCATCGTAAATTAAATGCAACCTTAAATGATGTTAATATTTCAGTTATTCAAATGACAAATTTGCTGAGGAGTACGGAGTAGAGTTCTGATCAGGATTCTTTGGGTTCTCTGCTGATTACACTACTTATTAACTGGTTGATCTCCTGCAGCATTACTCCTGGATAAGTCATTTAAAAAATAGATTCTCTCCTCCTGTGCTCTGTATGGCTCACATACTTCCTTTCAGTGTAGTCATTTGTCTCTGACTTTTTCCCTTCTTGTCTCTCCTACCGTGAAGGAGACACTACTTAAAATTCCTGCAATCTGGTTAAAATTGCTCAGGCAATGATTTTAAACACTGATATTTTTGGGGGCCAAAATGCACACGTCCATAAATGCTAAATTACTTGTATCAAATTACATAGTTTGAGATCTTGAATCCAGAAACAGATTGGAAACAATGGCCCTTCTAGGTTGAGCAAAAATGAACATATTCAGGTGGCTTATTTTATTTTTTTTACTTAATTATCTTTACAAAATAACACATTGAAATGTACCCTTCTCCAGTTCAGGTCCCACAATGCAATCTGCATGATCAATATTAAAAGACCCCAAATTTATGTGGTGCCTTTCACGACCTCAGTATTTCCCCATCAGGTTTAACAGCTGATGAAGTATAGTTCCTGTTGCAATATGGGAAACACAGCAGCCAATTTGGGCACAGCAAATAGCAGTGAGGTTCTTTTTTAAAATGTTGGTCAAAAGATATAATAAAAACCAGGAGGTTGTAGAGAACTCCCTACTCTTCAAATAATGCCATGGAATCTTTTACAAAAGGCCAGATTAGCCTTTACTGTAGTACAAAATCGCGCCAAAATGCTGGCACGGGCAATGATGTAGCATTTCCTCAGTACTGCAATGAGGTGAGAGCCTGGATTTAATTTAGATAACTAAAGTAACATGTCGAACGTAAAATGTGCATGTAGTGAATGATCATATTAAACTTGCATGAAAAGTTGTTTGGGTGACTAGCAGTACTGACCATGACTAATCATAAACGCTCTCATTGACCCAACAGTTAACAACAAAGCTATTCACAACAAGAATGCATACTTAAGCCAGACGATGAGTCAACGCAGATTTTGATCTTGTACCACAAATTGGGTACGGTTGTATTTAACAGCATAGTGAATATACTGGAAATCTCAAATTCAAAATGACACTGATACACGAAGACAAAATTAAAAAACAGTGGCAATGAGAAGGCTTGAAATGTTTTCAAAAGCAAGCCATGCAAAACTGAACTTGCTTCCAATCCAGGAAAAAAATTTGGAGTGGGGTTATATAACAGGTGCTTTGAAAGCCAAGGATTTCGATTTTATTTAAAAAAAAGCTCAACCTAAACTATATGTTTAAACCGTCGAGTTTAAAAAAACTAGCATTGGCCCAATTGGGCCAAATGACACATTGCTCGCTCTACTTCCTATCTAATTCTAGATTTGCAGAACTGGAGGAACAATACGAGATTTATAAGCATCAAACAAGACTTCTAGGAATTCTCCCTCCCTCCCAGAACGGTGTAGAAAAGACTCCAGTCAGAAACGGATTGGCAATCCCTTTCGCACATGGATAACTGCAAATCATAAATATTGTGGGGCATTTTTCTCTCCTCTTTCACGCATCTTATCCCATGACGAAAAATAAAGTTGGGCCAGAAGGCATGCAATTAAAAGCAGTGGCCTCATCAAGACAGAAAAATTGTGCAACTGTGGGAAATATAGACAATAAAAATGTATAAATTGTTTCATTGATATCATGTAAAAAAATTAAATGACAGCTTCACAAATTTTTCATTGCTAAAACAAGATTTATCAGATGCTTATACTTGTGCAACATAGTTTTACATTGTATTATCCCTTTAACCACTGCCAAAACAAAAGAGCGGAATAAAAAGGTTTTTAAATTGTAAATCAGTAGTTGACCAATATTTCTTCCAAATTTAAAAAAAAACTCATTTGAATAAATGTTAGACTATGGTAGCCAGATAGTCTTTGACTTCTGCTGGAGTGAGTCTGCGAAATCCCGCCTCATCACAAATTCCAACCTCTATGTTGTCTTCTGTCATCTGGCCTTCAAAACTTTCCTGTCAAGGAAAGAAAAGAATTCACGCCAGTCAGCATCACGGATAGTTTCTGTAGAACAATCTCCAGATAAACCATTATTGATATTTGAGCAACAGATGAGATACCTGACCTTTAATGTTAAGATTGCTGTATGAATGGCATCTTCAAGTTCTAGATCTTCATTGTACCTACAAGTACAAAAAAAAAGGTCAAATAAATGTTTTTTTTTTGTCCTGGAAGAATTTCTTACATTAACCGTTTCAAAAACATAAAACAAGAATAGAGAGGTTCTAAAATATTGTCCAAGCATGAGTGCACAACATATCCTCAGACATTTATTACAGAAAGATAATGAAATAATTACTCCATTAATGGTCACATCCCATTTACCAGAATTTTATGAAAACCTGCTGGCAAGCTTCTAAATTCTAATCAATTAGGCACCAGGGAAAAACAGAGAATACTAAATGAAGCACGTATATTTACCCAATATAAACAGTTGAAAACACCCAAGTAAAACCTCAATTTAAAGTCTGTACAAAATGCTTTGTGAACAGGACAAATAGGTTAATGATAAATTGCAAAAAATATTCAGCTTGAACTGACCTATCTGCCAATCCTGAGAAAAAAATATTCTGCTCATTGTGAACACAGGATTTATAATCTTCTTACATCTGATGTAATATAATGTCACCTACTCCTGTTCCCACAAGCCCCCCCTTTCGTATTTTAAGGCTTCGCAAATATAATTGGTATTTTACCTCTTTTCAAGGAAGGTTTTCCCATTTACGTAATTCTTCCCCATAGCTGTTGCTTTCCATGCAAAATAAGCACCCTATTGAAAAGGAAAAAAAGACCATAAGTTTAGTAGAAGAGCTTTTTTGCGTTGTCTCAAAATATGACAGAAATAGGACATCTCAGCCAGACAGTAATAAGGATACATGACTTAAATACTCAAATCTCCCTAGACTCAAAATAAAATATGAAATACTTCTAAGAGGAAAACAAAGCAAAGGCCAGCGTACTGAAATGATTAAATTGTATCAGTAAATTACAAGCTGGGGCATCAGGATGCTGAGTATGTTAAGTGCTAGGCAACTTTATGACTTCAACTTGTACTGACTCTGTCTTATACATAAGCAGTTGTTATTGTTCCAGAGTATTAAAAAAATTGAGTACATATTTCAATCGCCCAGTTATGAGAATTGTCTTTTGGAAAATACAAAATTGCTGATAATTGAATTTGTTTTACTACTATAAAACATAACATGGATGCAAAACTCATACATCATGGTTCTAGTACAGATCAAACAAGTGACATTGCTGGAAAGGAGAGTAAACCAGGCTATAAAATTATATACATCATCATCCTGATGACCAGTTGTTTGAAGTGTGTTGGCAATGGCTATCACAGAATTGTTACCACACAGGAGGGGGTCATTTGGCCCATTATCTGCGCACCAGCTCTCCAAACGATCATCATGACTTGGTGCCATTCCTCAATTCATACGTCATAGCCTTTCTGACGAAGAAATTTTGTGCCAATGGAGTATTCCACACTGACCTAGTGAGAATTTTCCCTTGCCTTTCAGCCTGGAAAATCTTTTGCCTCACAAATTGCGAGAAGTGAAATCTGACCAATTTAACAGGAAACCTGGGATCCTGGAGAATGAGGGGGCAGATAGTCCTTTACAAAGGAAAATAAAAGGAATGACGGAATGAATTATAGTCAATCCCGTTTCAAAAAAAGAATGGATTGCAAGAGAGCAAGAGACAAAGAAAAATATTTTACAAATCTGAAATAATTCACAACCTAAAGGAATGAGGCATCCCTATTTCATATTTTCCCTTAAGTTGGAGAGATTGTGTCATTTCAGGAACATAAATCCAGCAATTAAAAAATATTTTTCACTGTTGAAGTTCTAGCTCTAGATGACTGTGATCAGCCAGCAACTTGTGATTTGCAACTCGGACTATTCTCTTTCCTGCCAAATTGTTGGATGATTTGCAAACCAATTAATATTAATAGCAAGTGCAGTAAACTCATCATTACATTGCCAGCAAACTCGCACCCCAAAAAAATCACGACATGAAATCACTACGCTGGCTTACTACTTTCCTCTCTCAAGTGAAAATGTCAAACCAACCAGCACTCCAGGAACAATTCTTTTTAAATCATTCAAGGGATGTGGATGTCACTGGCAGTGACAGCATTTATTGCCATCCCCAATTGCCGAGATGGTGTAGTGAGTAGCCTTCTTGAATTGGTACACTCCGTGGGGTATAGGTTATTGCCACAGTGCGTTAGGTAGAGTGTTCCAGGATTTTTAACCCAGTGACAGAAGGAACAGTGCTAAAGTCAGGATGGTGTACAGGAACTTGCAGTTAGTGGTGTTCTTATGCACTAGCTGCCCTTGTCTTTTTAAGGCTGTAGAGGCTGGGAGTTTGGGAGATGTTGTTGAAAAAATCTTGACAATTTGCCACAGTGCATCTTGTGGATGTCAAACATGGCACACATGATGAGCTGGTGGTGGAAGGAGTGCTAATCAAGCAGGCTGCCAAGCTTCAAGTGTTCTTCAAGCTGCAATCATTCAAGTGAGTGGAGAATATTCCATCAAACTCCTAATTTGGACCTTTGATTGCGGACAGACTTTGTGGAGTCAGGAGGCAAGTTACTCACCACAGAATTTCCAGCCTGAGTTGCTCTTGTAAGATTTATATGTTGGCAAGCAGCACATCAATCTCATCATAGTTACCCACATGTAGGGTCTTTGAGCAAAAAAAAACTCTTTTTAAATGAAGATTAATGCCATGGAAAATAACTTTATTGCAGGCTGTGAATGATACTGGCAAGCAATTCAAGGCTAGGTAGAACAGAGTCAGGGACAGACAGCTTTCCTTTACTCTTTCCCAACAATGTGCACATTCCAAACCTCAGAACAATAATCCCAAATGCAATATTGTAGATTGTTTCTATTTCTCAGAGTACCATCCCAACAGCTTCTCTAGTAGAAGTGCCAATTTGGTGTTGTGAACCAATGTCTATGAGGAATTGAATTAGGACTGTTCAGACTTGTTTCATTTGGTGTTCTTAGAATGGAACTAGCTTGGGTGAAAATATGCTAAATTGCATGGCTCATCCAGTTCCCCAAAATTTCACTTCTAGAATGATTCAAGGGTTTGCATTACAATTGTGTCCAAGAATAGAGGTCACTGGAGTTCCAAAATGAAAAGCACACAGCACAACTTATACCATCCACAAGGAACCAATGAACACCACCTTCAGTTTCAACGTCTTACCAATTAGATAGCAATTTCAAGGGGCAGCATGGTGGCACAGTGGCTAGCACTGCTGCCTCTCAGCGCCAGAGACCCGGGTTAGATTCCCGGCCTGGGTCACTGTCTGTGCAGAGTTTGCACGTTCTCCCTTTGTCTGCGTGGGTTTCCTCTGGGTGCTCCAGTTTTCACCCACAGTCCAAAGATGTATAGGTTAGGTGGATTGGCCATGCTAAATTGCCCCTTCGCGTCAGGGGGTTAGTAAGGTAAATAGGTAGGGTTATGCGGATAGGGTCTGGATGGGATTGTGGTCGAAGACTCAATGGGCCAAATGGCCTCTTTCTGCACTGTAGGGATGTTATGATTCAACTTTGTATTGTTGTAATGCACGACCTTTATTTATTAAAGTGATAGGTTTATAATATCAGGATCAGCAGTAACATGGAGCTTATTTTATGTCCAGAAAGCAAAACCATTAACAAAAAATCGATAGCTTGAGAACTATGAGTTAAAAACTGCTTTTCTCCAGTACTTACAGATGGATCCGATTGGAACAAATATGGTCGCCTCTCATCCCAGCCAGCTATCAGCAGTGACACTCCAAATGGACGAACACCACTGAAACAAGACAAAGGAATGAGCTTTTATCCTCACCCTGCTGGGAGATCCTGTAGCCAATATAACCAGGAGAATTTGAGAGATCAAACTGGCAAGAAAAGTGAATCTCTCCCCCATAATCTGAAGATATTAGAAAGGGGCATTTATGTAGCAATTCTTCATATCTCAAAACATGACAGAGCATTCCACATCCAATGAACTGTTCTGTTTATGACAAATTAAAGACATTCTGTATTCATAGACTACAAGGCTGTGAATGTGTACTCATTATTTTTGGTTTTGCATATTCTTGATTCAGACCCTCCTTAAACTTATTTTCTCATCAAGCATTTGAGGATAAATTCTGTTTTCCTGCCCTATCATTAAAAACTGATAAAATATGATTACTAACATTTAACTATAAACAAATTAAATCACTCAAATGTGGGAGCAAATATATACAAGACGGGGCTGTTGGAGAAACTTACTTGGAATCTGGACAAAATATTAATATGATTAATTGAAAGACAGCAGAACTTGGACATGGTTGGGGTGGGGATGGCACCAGGTGGGATGATGCAAAAATAGCATTGGTTAAGTATATTAATCTAACCGCAAGTATTTAGTGGGTTTCTGCTAGTAGGTAATATTTGAAAGAAATTTAATTTACTCGTCTATGTTTTTCCCTCTGTTATTTTGCAACCTCCAAGTATTTGCAACTTCCTTTAAGTCAGGTAACAATCTTCCACAGATTTGCAGCTTCAGTCATGGCAGAATGTGTTGGGCACATTTCACAGCGATACTATTGCAAAGTAGCTCACCTCGAATGTTTCTCAGGTAAAAAACCCTTTGTTGAAACGAGGTTATCTCACTCAAAGTAACAGCAAGTTTCTCACTGCCATTCAATTCAGTCACAGAAGCGTATCACTGTGTCCAGAGAAGGCTGCTGATTTTGAATAACTTTGAACAGCAAGTGCCTTTTATACCTTGTCAGGGAACTAACCTAAAGTTAGTAAGTCCATTGTGGGTCTTGTATATGTGGTGACCAATTTATGTTGTAACCAGTGTTGAGTATAAGAATTCATATTACTGACTTACCCGGACTGTGTATATTCCTGCATGACAGAGGCCACTCTCTGTACAAGCTGGGCTGTGGGGATGGGCTCTTGATATACAAGGTAGTACTGCTGTGCCAACTTACGTGCCCGACGAATCAACACCCTGTGAGGATTTAAGAATATAGCACTATGAATGTTGCCTCATCAAATAGCAGTCTGAAGCTGAGACAAACCTGATTATTATTCAAACCTCAGTTATAACTGATGGCTTGTTCCCTCACCGTTGCCCCAGTACACTCTTTTGCCTTTGGTTCAACACTGCACTGATCAGTATCCTCTAGACGGCACTGCTTTAGTGGATGGAAGCTTCAGTGCAATAGCTGAAGCTCAATCATGCAATACATTTTTTTTCACTTCCTAGTTTCGCTCCAATGCAATCATTCTATCTAGTAGCTCAAAACGATCAAATTCCATCATCCTCTTGTCTTGCCACAATCAAAGTTTTAAAATCCCAAGCTTACCATCAATTAATGATTACTTCAATTTCTTGCTAATTTCAACTTTTTTTGTCCCACACTGTAGCACTTCAGTTTGTTATTAAGTTTAAGAGCAGTAATAAAATTATGTATTTCACATTTATGAATCACGTCTAAGCATGATAATCCTGGACATACATATACATGATAATCCTGGACATACATACATATATGAAGCATACATGCTATGCTTCAACATTCTTCTGCCAGCAGTGCCAGACAAAAGATTCCAGCTATGGTCATGATTTAGGTAGTAACTTTGAACCGTCTCTCTAACCACAAAAGTAGTCAATTGGCTTTCAATTTCTAGGATGGTGCTAACATTACTCTTGGATAAGTACTTCAATCCATTTCATGACATAAAACACAGGACCAAATATTTATAGTTTCATAGCCACCTTGGAATGTTCCCTGGTCATAATATTGCCACGGGCAGGGTGATGTATTTTAGTAACTGATCATATCACTACCCCCTCCCCCCCCCCAAAAATCCTCTAGCAAATCTGCTACACAGACTCTAAAATAATTACCGCCTCAAACTTAGATGCATGTCAGATACTAGTTCAAGTTGCAGAGAATTGCATTTTTGTTGGTGATGCTAGTTTTAGTTTCACAGCGTTTTGATTAAAAAATATAGAACTGGTTTTGCTCCAAAACCCTTGCCTCAAATCTGTATAGAGGAATGAATAGCCTTAGGTTTATCAGCTCTATCAACAGGACTCCGTACCATTCAGTGGTTAAACTTGCTAAATTCTGCAGCTGTTATCTCATTATCATCTCGCTTTGATTGGGCCACAGAATGGCCATGTCACATAGAGTACATCTCACTAGCTTGAAATAAATTCAATTGCATCGCTGGAAGTCAAATGCTGATGACAAGTAATTGACTGGAGAAAATAGTCTGATGCTGAGGAACCTGAGAGTTCTTGACCATTATCTGCAAACAGGACACCAAGAACAATCAAGTTCATGCATTTGTCTCACCTACCTGTAGTCAGGGCCCATTCCACTATACACCATTCCTATGTGCTTTGTGATCGGTTCCACTTTGTGTACACTCTGTTCATCATAAAGAATGGATTTCTGTTTCTTCTCTGTTGCCAAAACAACGCCATTGGAAGCTGAAAAGGTTTTTTAAAAACATATTTATTTAGAGACATAACAGTACTGGATACATACACATTGTCTCTATTCATTTGTGATGCTCTGATTTTGTTGAGCATTCAAGCATATCTACATATTTCAAATAACTAATTAACTTGCATTTAGCACCTTTCATGTCCTCAGGGCACCTCAATGTGCTTCAGAGAATTATTTTTGAAATGCATTCTAAGATGTTAATTAGCTGATCTCAACCATGATAGCACGATGGATTAATTTCAACACCCCCCGCAGCTAACTTGCACAGTAAATAGCAATGAGGTCCTTCAGGTATTTTTTGGAACGTTGGTAAGGGATCACCAACCGAACCTCTTGTTGAAAAGATGATACCTCCAACAATATAACAAGTCAGCCCTGCATGGGGCTAGAACCCACAACTGTCTGATTCAGAGGAGTTATCACAGAATTAATTGGCCATTTAATAAATGAGGCTCTATTTCACTGTTGGCAGTGATAAGGATGTGTCTGCATTTTCACTAATGAGGTGCCAGAACAACTAGGTTGCCATATAAACAAAACAGCATTCTCCTCACACATAAATTTTAAACATTGAAATTATAGAAATTTACAGCCATTTGTTCGATCATATGTCAGCCAAAAATGAACTACACAGCCTCATCCCACTTTCCAGTTTTATCATAGAATTCCTACAGTACAAAAGGAGGCCATTCAGCCCATCGACTCAGAACGGACTCTCCAGGTCCGTGGCCTTGTAGATTATGGCACTTGCACATTCAAATACAATGAGGGTTTCTACCAACTTTTCAAGCAGCAAGTTCCAAATTTCCATTGGCGGGGGTGGGGGGAGGGGCGGACAAATTTACTGAGCTTCCCTTTAATCCTTCCACCAATTATTCTCAATCTATACCCCCTTTAGTTACTGGACTCTAAGAGTAATAGGTCCTTCCTATCCACTGTATCCAGGCTCTTCGTTATTTTATACATCTGAATTAAATCTCTCCTTGGCTTTATCTGTTCCAAAGAAAGCAATGCAACCCAATAGCTGCCAACATTCTCATAAATCTTCTCTTTCGTCCTCTCTAGTGAAACCATATCCTTGCTGTAGTGTGGTAACCAGAACTGTACATCTGTGTCCTGACTATAGCTTCATTTTTGGCTATCCCTCGCTAGCAAGGATGATTGTCTTCCATTAGTTTGGGATCTGCAGAACTTATGGTATGTCGGATATTTATTGCCATGTGCAATGTCTGGTCGTGTGTCATCAGTTCAGGTCGTGCAGTGTTCTTTTTGTCATTTTCGCTTTTCGGCTTCACTTTGTCTCAACACTGGGATCCTTCCCACATACTCTGCCACCAACTGGTTCAATCCAAGGCAATGGTCTCCCAGGAATTGATGTCAATGTTGCATTTCCTTCGTGTTGGCTTTCAGCACATCCTAGAAGTGTTTCTTCTGTCCTCTGCTGCGTCTGTCTTGACTGAGCTGGGAGAAGATGACCTGCTTTAGGAAGCTGGTATCTGGCATCCGAACTATATGACCAACGCAACAAAACTGATTCTAGCATAACCTCTGTGCTCTTATACTATGCCTCAACTAATAAAGTAGTCTGTACATCTTAATTGCCTTAACATGGAATCATAGAATTAGAAAATGGTTACAGCACAGGAGGCCACAATTCGGCTCATCACGTTCGTGCTGGCTCTCTGCAAGAGTAACTCACCTTGTCCCATTCCCCACCTTATCCCATTCCCCACCTTTTCCCCTGTCACTTCAATTTTACTTGCTCAGGTAATTATCCAATTT
This sequence comes from Mustelus asterias, assembly GCF_964213995.1. Classification (NCBI taxonomy): domain Eukaryota; kingdom Metazoa; phylum Chordata; class Chondrichthyes; order Carcharhiniformes; family Triakidae; genus Mustelus; species Mustelus asterias. Next base: position 140,650,106 of record NC_135802.1, on the reverse strand, counting down.
TCTTTTGAAAGCCTCAATTAAATCTGGCTCCATCACACATTCAGACAGCGTACCCAAATTCTAACTGCTCATGTTCAAAAAAACTTTAATCATCTCACCAATCACCATAAATTGGTGAATGCTGCTCAGTCCTTATTGCAAGCAGTTGTGTCCTATCTACTCTGGCCAGACACTATGATTTTGAGCCTCAATCTCTTAATCTTCTCTTCACCAAGGAGAACCGCTTCTCCTACCTATGCAAGTGAAATTCCTCATACCTGGAACCATTCTCTTGAATCTTTTTCTTTGTACCTGTCTATTGTCATATCTATTTGTCCAGTCACTTTGGACAACACCTACTTACCATCACCCTGCAGTGAACTAATTACTGAAAGGAGAAAACATGCATTTCAGTGACTTAGACCCAGCTCCCCATTTTTGGCACTCTGCTGTGACTTCACAGGGCTGCAAGTTCCTTGGTACTTCAACCAAACAGTCTAAATACTGAGTATTGGTACCTATCACCATGAGGTCCACACATGCATAATTCACAGGAAGAGTCAGTAGATAGTCATCAGGAATTAAGATGATTTTTCAGGGTTTTGAAATTAACCATTGCACCCATTTCACTGAGATCAAGCCCAAGTCAGGAATCAAACCCACCATGGCTTCACAGTGGACACAAAATAAGACTCTGCTAATACTTGACTGTCTGATCTACCTTGAGAAAAGACTAAAAACAGTGAGCTTAAATTGTAGAGCAGGTGCACTGCAAAAGCCTCATGTAGTGCTCAACTGGTCTACATGCAACTGAGTAACTGGCTACAAACAGGACTTTATTGACAGCACTTGTAAATTAATGTAATCAAAGAAGGCTACTTGGATCTTTTTACCAGGAGTTTATTTGGCAATATTTCCAAACCCACAAACCATCATCTAGAGGATGCTATAGGTGCGTTGAAACACCATCAATTCCCAAGTCAGGTGCCACTCCAAGTTGGACAAATACAGCCATTCCATCCTAGGCATTGGAATTCCCTATCTAACAGCAGCGTGGGAGAGCACTTTCACCACATGAACTGTAGTGTTTCAAGGTGTCAGCACATCACCACCACAAGGGTGACTAGCATTGTGCAATGAACAACAACCTTGTTAATAATGCCCATATCCCAAGAATGAATATAATAGCTAACTCCTCACGTAAGACATTAACACAAAAATCGGAAAAGAAAATTCCTTCGCAGGAGTTGTGAGCCTTAAAATGGTTAAAAGTGCATGGTGGTATCACTGCTGTCCATACCTTTGATTCCCACTGCTGGAGCTCCGGCAGCTACAGCTGCTAAGGCATATTCAATCTGGACGAGTTTGCCTGAAGGGCTGCAAAATAAAATTCAAAATAGTATAAATGAAACTGAAATTAAGAGCACTTTGAAGATAATTTTTTACACAATACCAGAAACAGTCTCAGATCCAACAGCAATTTATCTTCAGTTTCTCTACAAAGCACAAACACAAACTGCTTTACATTGATCAAATAGAACATTTTGCATTCCTCAGTGCAAAGATCCTGCACCTTGGTGAAAATAACTCCCCTATATATAACCAATAAAATCAATATCACCTACACACGTAAACACAGAGGCACAATATTTATGCCCGATACTTTTCTTGCAGCAATTTCCACCATACTCAAAAGTGTCAATGTTACACTGAGTTATAATACTATGGCCAATGTGAACCTCTCCTAACCAGCTCAAACAATCGTTCTTCTAGGTGAATGGAGTGAGAACTGGCAGCTCATATGACCTTAGGCAGCACAGTAGAGCCTTATTTGCTTCCAGTAGGGAGTTCTCCTAAAATTTGCTTCCAGTAGGGGGTTATTGAATAGTGACCAGGATTGGACAGCAGGGTGGTTAGCACTGCTGCCTCACAGCACTAGGAACCCGAGTTCAATTCTGGCCTCGGGTGGCTGTGTATGGAGTTTGCAAATTCTCCTAGTGTCTGCGTGGTTTTCCTCCGGGTGCTCCAGTCCCCCCCCCCCCCACAGTCCAAAGATGTGCGGGTTAGGTTGATTGGCCACACTACATTGCCCCTTAGTGTCAGGGGGACTAGCAGGGTAAATATGTGGGGTTACACGGATACAGCCTGGGTGGGATTGTCGTCGGTGCAGATTTGATGGGCCAAATGGCCTCCTTCTGCACTGTAGGAATTTTATGCACTCTGTCCAGTTATTACCACCCGAATGCAGGAACACTGATGCCAATTTGTCAGACCCTATCTTCTTAGGTCATTAAAAATGTAACTGAGTGACAGGAAGAAGTCTGAAATGGACCGCCTCAGTGTTTCCATGTAGTGCTGCAACATTAATTTACCGATACACCTTCACGATACAGAAGAGGTAATATAAGGAACAAAAAATAAAGTTCTTGCTGATAACTGATTTGCCAATATACAGGAAAATATAACAAGAAATGACAAGACAAAGACCTGCACATCACCTTCAAAAGTCTCTGAAGATCTTAAATTGTGTTACAGCCAAGTGAAGCCCCGTAGTCACTTTTGTGATGCAGGAAACACATCAGCCAATTTGCTCACAATGCCCCACAAACAGTAATGTGATAACAACCAGATGTTCTAGTAATGTTGGTTAGGGGATAAAAATATTGGCCAGAGCACAGGCAAAGGAACATTAAAATTCAAAATAAATCTTACATCAGCTTGGAGGAATATAGTATTGCAACCAACTGACATGATTTGGATTTCATCTGCTGAAATCTGACTATACTCCATAAATGTAGCAGTAAATTATTTGCTTATTTTGTTTTTCCAGTCACAAAATTCAACTCTATGCTGTAAACTTAATTTTGCGACTTCCAATAAGAAAGCAGCTTTTGGTTTAATAAAGCAACAGGTTAAAAACAACACTGGGAATTGGCGAAAAAATTCATATTAAACAGCAGACAAATGCAATTTCATTTGATCAATTAGTGACCAGGTTTGAGTCCATATAGAAAAGCCTAAAAATAGACTTAATATTTAATTGGAACAAGTTGCTTTGAGTAAATTGAATTGAGTAAACTGATAACTTTCAGAGGCAAACAAGATCAGCGTCACATTGTTACACTCAAACACAGGGTCACCAACTGCTGCATAAAAACCTAAAGTTACGGGGAAGGTAAGTTTGTTTTGTACAAAGAAAAATTTGTGGCAGCATACCTAAATTAAAACAAATCTTTATAACTGATACTATTGCCATCAACTTATATTCCATACACTTTAAAGTTGGTTCTTTATCATCATAAAAATTAGAGAGGAAAAGCAATTTGGACACATGATGTTACATTTTTATTGTAAACACCAGAACACCTTCACCCTCCATCAATACAATCCCAGAACTGTCATCAAGTTATATCCATCAGTAGCCACAAGCACCAACATGAATCAACGGTTAGTGGAATAGCATTCAACCAGGCTTTGACATCCACCATCTAAGCCAAGTGAAATAAGCCAGCACCAAAAGCATTAGCTACTTCCTTTCACATTACAAAACTTCTCAAGCCCCGAGGGAGAATTGCAGAAAGCAGAACAGAAGATTCTTTTATCTGGAGCAGAGTTGATCAAGAACACAAGTGTAAGTTGGGAGATGGGGCTGGAGGAGAGTGTGACAGAACGATCGGGAGAAATCATGTAAAGTTATATGTTTGATATCCTGGATAATCTAAAATTAATTAATAAAATCTGGAATAAAATACTAGGTTCATTAATAATGGATCATAAAAACACATGTCGTTCACTAATGTGCTTCAGGAGAGAAAATCTGCCTGGTCTATGTAAATCCAGACACACAATAATGTGGTTGACTAGTAGCTGCCCTCTGAAAATACCTCAATAAGCCACACAGTCATAGACAATCACGACAGAAATGTCAAATTATAAAACCAGACAGATTACCTGGCATCAACCTAGGCACAGGAAAGTACAAAAGCATACCCTGCCCTGTTGACCGCAAAGATCTCCTCACTAATAAAACGGAACTTATACCAAAGTTAGGACAGCTGTCTCATGGACTAGTCAAGCAACAGCCCGACTGTCATACTCATGAATCATACCTTACAGTCAATGTCCCAGGCTTCTCTAGCACTCTCCCTGGGTACGTTCTAGCCCACTGGCAGGACGTAGCAGCGGACGTAGCCATGTAGGAGCAGCCCTGAGAACATTCAATATTGATTCTGGATCCTATGAAGTCCCACAACATCAGGTCACACATGGGGAGTGAAACCTCTTGCTGGTCATCACCTACCATCCTCCAGCAGCTGATGAAACCATGCTTCACCACATAGAACACCATCTGGAAGAAGCACTGAGGGCAGAAAGGACACAAAGCATACTCTGGGGGGGGCAACTTCAATACTCATCACCAACAGTGGCTTACTGACCAAGCCCTGAAAGACTGGGCACGCAGCAAGTGGTGAGCACACCAAATGAGAATGAAAAGTCCACTGACAAGAGGGAAAAGCCTACCTGACCTTGTCACCACCATTCTACAGGTCGCAAATGCATCTACCCATTCTATTATTGATAGAATGATGACCGCACAGCCCTTGGGACTCAAAGTTGGTTTCTAGCTGAAGTCATTCTCCATCCTGTTGTGTGTCACTACCACCACACTAAAGAGACTCAGAACAAAGACACCAGCTCAGAGCTAGGCATCCATGAGGTGCTGCAAGCTATCAGCAGAATTGTATTCAACCACAAACTGTAATCACATCTTGCATTTCCCTCACTCAACCATTCCGATCAAGCAAGGAGACCCACACTGGTTCAATGAGTAAATGAAAACATGCCAGGAGTGGCATTAAGCATACCTAAAAATAATGTGCCAATCTGGTGAAGCTACAACACAGGATTACATGCATGCTAAATAGCTCCATCAGTTGCTCCTTCCACTAAGTGATCCCACAGCAGGTCAAATCTAAGTTCTGCAGTCCTGCTACATTCGGCCATGACTAATGGAGGACAATTAAACAACTAACCAGAGGCTGAGGCCCCCGAAACATCTCCACTGCATCCATACGGGAGCCCAATACATCAGAACTAAAGACACGGCTGAAGCATTTGCAACCATCTTCAGTCAGAAGTGTCGAGTGATGAATCACTGTCTCCTTGAGTCTTCAGCACCAAAGAAGCTATTCTTCAGACAATTCGATTCATTTAAGGTGACACCAAGAAATGACAGAAGGCACTGAACATAGCAAAGGCTATGAGCCCTTTCAACGTCACAACAGTAGTACTGAAGACTTGTGCTCCAGAAGTAGCTATAACTCTAGCCAAGCTTTTCCAGTAGTTACAACACTAGCATCTACATGATAATGTAGAAAATTGCTCAATATGTCCAGGCCACAAAAAGCAGAGCAATCAATTACCGCCCCACCAAACAACCTGCTCACTAATGCTCAATTCGGGACATGCCAGGGTCACTTAGCTCCTGATCTCATTACAGTCTTGGTACAGATATGGACAAAGGAGCCAAATACAAGAGGTGAGAGTGACTGTGCTTGACATCAAGACAGCTTTTGTTGGAGTATGACATCAAGGAACCCAAGCAAAATTGAAGTTAATGGAAATCAGGGATAAAATTCGCCATTGGTTGGAGTCATACTTAGCACAATAGTCTCATCTGCAGGAGTTCCTCAGGGTGGGGGCTGTGTCCTTGGCCCAACCATCTTCCACTGCTTCATCACTGACCTTCTACCACAAGATGTGGAGATGCCGGTGTTGGACTGGGGTAAACACAGTAAGAAGTCTCACAACACCAGGTTAAAGTCCAACAGGTTTATTTGGTAGCAAAAGCCCCCACTAGCTTTTGGAGTGCTGCTCCTTCATCAGATAAGTGGGAGTTCTGTTCACAAACAGGGCATATAAAGACACAAACTCAATTTACAAAATAATGGTTGGAATACGAGTCTTTATAGGTAGTACCTGTGTGTTCTACCACAAGGTCAGAGGTGGAGATGTTCATGGATGGTTGTACAACACTCAACAGCTTTTGTGACTCCTTAGATACCAAAGCATTCCATGTCCAATATTCAGTCGTGGGCTGATAAATAGGAAGCAACATTGACAACACACAAGTGCCAGACAATGACTATCTCCAACAACAGAGAATCCCACCACGTCTCCATGACATTCAATAGAATTATCACTAAATCTCCAATAATTGATGTCCTGGGGGTTACACTGACCAGATATTCTGACTACAAGAGCAGGCCAGGAGCTGGGAATTCTGCAGCAAGCAACTCACCTCCTGACTCCCCACAGTATGTCAACCACATACAAGGCACAAGCCAGGAGTCTGATGGAATACTCTCCACTTACAGTTCTGTCAACTTTCAAGTCTGACACAGACAGCAGCCTGCTTGACTGGCACCCAATCATATGAATGACATCAATCACCATAAAAAGATACTCCCTCCGCCACTGGCGCATAGCGAGTATGATCTATGAGATGCACAGCAACAACCCAAGGCTCTTTCCATAGATAGCACCTTCCAAACCGGCAACCTGTACCACCAGAAGGACAAGGGAGCAGACTTGTGGGAACACCACCAGGAGCAAGTCTCCCTCCAAGTTGCAGACCATCCTAATTTGAAACTAAAATATAACTAATAAAATTTGGAGCTAATTTGGAACGATATCACTATTCCTTTCCAGTCACTGAGTCAAAATCCTGAAACCTCCACCCTAACAATGGAAAGAGAGGTTACAGCAAAAATACGGTTTAAAACTAAAATACATATCTGACTCGTAATCTGCTATTTGACCATACGTTTTTCTTTTGAACCACGGCTTCTCTAGGTATTTTTAAAGTTTAGTTTTAACGCTAGATCCTGACTTGTGACATAAACAGTCACTGGGTCAAAATTCTGTGATTCTCTTATCTTTGTCATGAGGGTACAGACAGAGGATCCAGCATTCCCTTCTTAGAGTAATCAATACGACCTCGTTAACTCTGACCAAGCTTATCCCTGCCGGACCGTTAATGTACCTGCCTCAGCCGCAAGCAGAGCGGCCTGCAGACCGAAAGCGAAACCAAGTTTGCAAACGGTTAGCCTCTGGGCCTCGGCACAGGCTGCTCCTCCAACCACCTGGGGAGAAAACACGGACCCGGCAGAGGTAAAGGCCGAAAGGAGCCTTGAGCAATACAGCGGTTCGACGGTCTCCCACACGGAGCCGCCGAGTAACATGCCTGCCAGCCAGCCAGCCGGCCGGCCGGAAGGCGCACAGCAACAGTGACTCTGCAACTTCCAACGCCTGCAGGCCGCCCTCAACCTGAAGAGTCTGAGGGTCAAAGAGCGGCGGCTCCTGCCGCCCGGAGGGATGCTCTTCCCCCTCCTGAGTCAGAGAAAGCATGTTTTAGGCGCCCGGTCTACCTGAAGGTGGTGAGGGAGAAGCTGTACCCCCGGTCCGCCATCTTCCTACCGCTCACGCTCTGGAATGCTGGGAACGGAACTGCTGCTGGAGGAACGTCACATCCGGCGGCCCTGCGCCAACAAACCACAACTACCGGCATGCACCGCACTGACCGGCAGGTGGGAATAGCGCGCGAGGGACGCCGGGAGTTGTAGTGCGTCATGGTCAAGGGCGGGGCCGGCGAAGGTCACGTGCCTCCGTCGCCAGCCTATCCGCGCGCGCGCGCCATGAATGTCGCGCCTGCGTGCTCGGGTTGAAGGTTGTACCAGTGCCTGGTTCTTGTTCTGACCTCTCGCTCCGCGATGGCGTCGGTGCAGCGACTGTTGCTGCTGTCCTGGTCAACACTGGAACGTGCTCTGCTGCAGGGACTGGGCCTTCAGCAACGTTTAGGTGAGAATATGAGGATAGTAGCATGGTGAGAATAAATATTGGGGAGGATCTATCCATCCAGGAATCCAGCCATCTACCTACCTGTCTTTTGACATTCATCTATCCATCCATCTAAAGTTTATTTAGTGTCACAAGTAGGTTTACATTAACACTGCAATGAAGTTACTGTGAAAATCCCCGAGTCACCGCACTCTGGGTACACTGAGGGAGAATTTAGCACGACCAATGCACCTAACCAGCACGTCTTTTGGACTGTGCAAGGAAACCGGAGCACCTGGAGGAAAACCCACGCAGACATGGGGAGAATGTGCAGACTCCGCACAGACAGTGACCCAATCTGGGAATCGAACCCAGGTCCCTGGTGTTGTGAGGCAGCAGTGCTAACCACTGTGCTACCCATTTGTTAAGTAAAACATGGTACTCACGGCAATGAAGATGATGTGTCGCATGTGTGCACTGGTGGACACCAGTGTGATCCACAGCAACAGCAGCTTGAGCAACCTTGGCTCAGAGTTGATGAACTGGAGCCTGAGCTTCAGATGCTGCAATGTTACAAGGAAGGGAAAAGTTGCTTGGGCACTTTGTTCTAGGCTGCAGTAACCCCCCCTAGACTAGATTTTTAGGAATTTGGTCTGTGGTGTGGGATAGGAGGGTGTGACTCTGAGTGAGGCAGGTATGAGGATCCAAAGGTAGCAATGGAGTAGCATCAGCCTTTCAAATTTCTTGACAGGTTTGAGGTTCTTGCAGCTTGTGTGGGCGAGAATAGGAACTGCAGGGTGGGTGAGCAAACTGACCACGGCACTGGATAAAGGAGGCCACTGAAGTTGCAGAGTTAAACTAGATGAGCTGTAGCAGGGAGCAGTATAGTCGGGGGTAGATGCAGTTCTCTGCATCAGTTATCTACCCAATGCCAAGGTTGAAGATATGTCCTTAGGGCTGGAGAGGAATTTGGAGTGGGAGGGAGAGAATCCAGTTGCCGTGGTCTTTGTAGGTACCAGTGACATATGTAGGACTAAGAAAGAGGTTCTAGTCAGGGAGTACGAGCAGCTGGAGCTGTACTAAAAAGCAAAACCACAATTGTAACAATATCTGGAGTAAATTGGCATAGGGTAAATAAGATTGGAGAGTTCAATGCCTGGCTTAAAGGTGAATATGGGAGAAAAGAGTTTCAATTCGTGGGGCATTGGCACCAGTACTGGGGAAAGAGGGAGCTGGGACAATCTTCACCTGAAAACCGTGCTGGGACCAGTGATCTGGTGAATCGAATAACTAGTAGAGTGGAATTTAAAACAAATAGCCAGGGCAAGGATTCATGAGAGGGGAGATATGGAAAGTGAAAGGACAAGGCAATAGCGTAATGATAATCAGAGTAGGACAGGATGTACAAACATGAATGCACCAGCAAATAAGGTCAGAGTAGGCAAAGATGCTAACAAGACAGAATTAAATGTTCCCTTTCTGAACAAGATGGATGAATTGATAGCACAAATAATTTAGTTCAGAAAATTAAGATGTAGAATCATTTTGGGTGGAGAAAAATAGCAAAGGAAAGGCGTCACTAGCAGGAGTGACAGTAGCTCACAGTAGGACATCAAGAAATAATGAGAGCTTGCAAGAAAGGTACTACAATAATCGTGGGTGACGTTAATCTTCATGTTGATTGGACAAATCAAATCGGCAAGTTAGCCTGGAAGTTCCGTTCATAGAGTATATGCAGGACAGCTTCTTAGAGCAGAACATTCTGGAACGTATCAGACTATTTTGGAACTGTTAATATGTAATGAGGCATGGTTAATTAAAGACTTCTCAGTAAAGGATCCTCTGAGCATGATTGATTGTAATGTGATAAATTTCACACTCAGCTTGAGAGTGAGGAGTATGGGAACATAATTTGTGTTTTAAATTTTAAATGAAGACAATTACTAGATATGAAGGCAGAGTTAGCTAAAGTAGACTGGGTGAATGAGTTAAAACATAAGATAGTGGAGAAGCAGTGGCAGATATTTAAGGGGGTATTCCATAACTCAATAGATATATTTCTTTGGGGAAGAAAAACTCCAGCAGAAAGATGCACTATGATTAATTAAGGATGGTGTCGAATTGAAAGCAAATGTTGCAAAGATTATTGAGAGGCCAGAAGGTTGGAAATGTTTTCAAAACTAATAAAGGATTACTAAAAAACGGGATAAATTGAGAGAAAACTAGGAAGAAATATAAAAACCGACAGTAAAAATTCTATAAGTATATCAAAAGGAAATTAATAGTTAAAGTGAGCATTGGTCCCTTGGAGGGTGAGAGTGGGGAATTATTATGATGGGAAACAAAGAAATGGCAGAGGCTTTGAATAAGTAAGAGCCTTCACAGCAGAAGATACAAGAAACATCCTAAGAGTAGGAAATTAAGGCAAAGTGGGAGGAGGAACTTAAATCAATTACTATCACTGGAAAAAAGTAGTTGGAGTAATAATGGGAGTGGTTGTTTGGGAAGGTAGGTGGGGTGGGGGAAGACTGACAAGTCCCCAGGACTGATAGCCTGCATCCTAGGTTCATAAAAAAAGTTGCTGCCACAGAGATGATGGATGCGTTTATTGTAATCTTCCAAAATTGCCTTGCTTCTGGGAAAATCCCAGCAGTTTGGAAAACTGCAAATTTCAAAAAGAAGGAAGACAGCAAGAAACTATAGTCTAGTGTGTCATTATGAAAATGCCAGAATCCAAGTAAGATAGTAGCAGGAGATTTGAAAAAAATCAGGCAGGCAGAGTCAACATGGTTTTATGAAAGGGGGATCAACTTATTAGACTTGTTTGGGGATTCAACAAGTGGGGTGGATTAAGTGGAACTAGTTGATGTAGTGTATTTGGATTTCCAAAAGCTGTTTGATAACATCACTTGGGTTACTACGCAAGATGAGAGTTTATGGTGTTATGGGTGATATATTAGAATGGATAAAGGACTGGCTAACGAGCAGGTAACAGGTTTGAGACAAATGGGTAATTTTCATGATGGTAAGCTGTAACTAGTGGAGTGCCACAGGGATTAGCATTGGGGTCTCAACTATTTATGATCTTTATTAATGACTCGGATGAAGGGACCGCCTGCATTGTAGCTAACTTTGGCACAAAGACAGGTAGGACAGCAAATTGTGTGTACACAGAAAGGGATGTCGGGTAGGAACAAAATGGCAGATGGAGCATAATATGGAAAACTGTGAACTTGCCCACTCTGTCAGAAAGACTAGAAAAGCAGAATATTATTTAAATAGAGAGAGGCTGCAGAATGCTGCTGTGCAGAGGGACCTGGATATCCTTGTACATGAATCACAAAGTCCACATGAAGGTACAGCAAGTAATTAAGGAGGCAGATAGAATGTTGGCTTTATTGCAAGAGGGTTGGTATATAAAAGTAGGGAAGTCTTGCTACATTAGGTAGTGGTGACACACCTAGAGTACTGTGAACATTTTTGATCACGTTACTAAGAAGGAACCCACTTCCGAATATTCACCCAGCTGATTCCTGAGATAAGAATGAAAAAGATTGAGTAGGTTAGGCCTATACTCATTGGAGGTTAGAAGAATGCAAAGATGATTTTATTGATGCATACAAAATTGAAGGAATTTAACAGGTTAAAAGTTAAATTAAAGTTTATTTATTAGTCACAGGTGGGCTTACATTAACACTGCAATGAAGTTATTGTGTAAACTCCCTAATCGCCACATTCCGGCACCTGTTTGGGTACACATACGAAGAATTTTGCATAGCCAATCCACTTAACCAGCACATCTTTTTCAGTGGGAGGAAACCGGAGCACCCGGAGGAAACCCATGCAGACACGGGGAGAATGTGCAAACTCCACACACAGTGACCCAAGCCGGGAATTGAACCCAGGTCTCTGGTGCTGTGAGGCAACAGTGCTAACCACTGCCACCATGCCGCTCCGTAGATGCTGAGTCACTGTTTTAGTAATCCAGAGGCCCAAGCTAATGCTGTGGCATCAAGAGTTCAAATCCCACCATGGCAGTTGGTGGAATTTAATTTCAGTTAATAAATCTGGTATAATAAAGCTGGTCACAGTAATGGTGACCATGACAATTATCATCGATTGTTGCAAAAAGCTCACTGATGTCCTTCTGGGAAGGGAATCCACACTCCTTATCCGATCAGGCTTACACGTGACTCCAGACCCACAGAACAATTATTGACTCTTAACTACTGTCTGAAATGGCCTTGCAAACCATTCAGTATGGGCAACAAATGCTGGCCTTACTAGTAACGCCCACATCCCATGAGAAAATAAAGAAAGAAAAAAATCACAGTTCTACGAATTGAATTGTAGCTATCACTGTACCACCAAGAGTGACTGCCCTGTAACTATTCAAGAAAGATGAGAGGGAAACCAGAGGATTATAGGCTAGTTAGCTTAATATCTCTTGCTGGGAAATTACCATAGTTTATAATCAGGAATGAACACCTTAAAAATTGTCACGTGATCAGAGAGCCAGCATGCATTTGCAAAGGGTAGGTCATGTTTGAATCGGATTGAAGGTTTTGAAAATGTGACTCAAGTAATGGACAGTGGAACGTCAATGGTTGTTGTTTATATGAATTTCCAGAAGGCATTTGATAAATGCTAAAGCTCATGGAATTGAGGACAGATTATTTGACCAGGCGAGGAAATTAGCTGAGAAACAGGATATAGAGACTAAGGATAATGGGCAAATACTGTAATTGTAGAAGGTGACTAATGGTATCCCATAGGAATTTCTGTGGGGGCTGCAGCCAATTACCCAATTTATTAATGCCTGAGAAGATGGTAGTGAGCCACCTTCTTGAACTGCTGCAGTTTCTGTGGTGTAGGTACACCCACCGTTAGCAGAGAGTTCCAGGCTTTTAACCCCAGTGAGGAGATGTCAGATATATTTGGTTTGTGACTTGGAGGGGAATTTAGAGTTGGGAGTGTTCCCATATGTCTGCTACCTTGTCCTTCAAGGTGGGAGAACTCACAGGTTTGGAAAAACTGTCCAAGGATCTTGGCTAGTTGTTGCAGTGCAGCTTGTAGATGGTACACACTGATGCAACTGTGCATTGGTGGTGGAGGGAGTCTTTGTTTAGGATGGTGGGTGGGGTGCCAATTAGCGGCTGCTTTCGCCTGGATGGTGTCGAGCTTCTCAAGTGCTTTTGGAGTTGCATTCGTCCAATGGAATGGAAAGTGTTCCATTCTGACTGATGCCTTGCGGGTGGCAGGCAGGTTTTGGAGAGCATGAGGTGAGTTACTTGATGGTAGAATTGTGTGGCACAATTATTACTTGCCACATATCAGCCCAAACCTTTATGTTATCCAGGTCTTTCAGCAAGTGGGAAGGAATTCTTCATTATCTGAGGTGAACTGAATGCTGTGCAGTCATCATCAAACATCTCCACTTTTGACCTTGATTTGATTTATTATTGTCACATGTATAAGTACAGTGAAAAGTATTGTTTCTTGCGTGCTATAAAGCATACCATTCATAGAGAAGGAAACAAGAGCGTGCAGAAGGTAGTGTTACATCATAACTAGGGTGTAGTGAAAGATCAACTTAATGCAAGGTAGATCCATTCAAAAGTCTGACGGCAGCAGGGAAGAAGCTGTTCTTGAGTCGGTTGGTACGTGACCTCAGACTTTAGTATCTTTTTCCCGATGGAAGAAGGTGGAAGAGAGAATGTATGGGGTGTGTGGGGTTCTTAATTTTGCTGGTTGCTTTTCTGAGGCAGCGGGAAGTGTAAACAGAGACAATGGATGGGAGGCTGGTTTGCGTGATGGATTGGGCTACATTTGCGACCTTTTGTAGTCTCTTGCGGTCTTGGACAGAGGAGGAGTGATACCAAGCTGTGATACAACCAGAAAGAATGCTTTCTATGGTGCATCTGTAAAAGTTGGTGAGAGTCGTAGCTGACATGCCAAATTTCCTTAGTCTTCTGAAAAAGTGGAGGTGTTGGTGGGCTTTCTTAACTATAGTGTCAGCCTGGGGGGATGAGGACAGGTTGTTGGGACCTTGCAATGGAGGAAAGACCGTTGATGAAGCAGCTGATGATGGTTAAGCCAAGGATACTCACTGACCCTGAGGAACTCCTCAGACTGCCTAAGGTTGTGAGAAACCAACAGAGGTGGTCAAATAATGAAAGAAGCATTAGCTGTAAGATAAGTGTAATACATAAAGAGAAAATGCTAAAAGTACTCAGCCTGTCAGGCCACATCTGTAGAGAGGGAAACAGTTAATAACTCGGGTCTACGATCTTGTGTCGGAACTGAAAACAGTTAGAGATGTAACAGATTTTAAGCAAATAAAAGGGAAAGTCTGTTGTAGGATAGAAAACAGCAGTGATTAAATGACAAAAGGGATGAAGGAGCAAGGCTGAAGTAGGTAGTGGTAGGATAAATAAAGAAAGTTGGTGTGAATCCCAACAGTAGAACCATTGCCAGCACCAGCTGTCCAAAAAAATTGAAAAAAGACATGTTGCAAACACTGGCATTGAAGGGGCCATTGTCAGAACAAATGCAAGGGAGACCAAAAAACCAGGAGAATGGAGCAGAATTGTTTGGCAGCACCTTCTGAACCCACGACCACTACCGTCCAGAAGGACAAGAGCAGCCAATACCTGGGAACACCACCTCCTGGAGATTCCACTCCAAGTCACTCACCATCCTGACTTAGAAATATATCACCGTTCTTTCAATGTTGCTGAGCCAAAATCCTGGAATTCTCTCCCTAACAGCACTGTGGTATACCTACACCTCAGGAACTGCAACGGTTCACAAAGGCAGCTCACCACCACCTTCTCAAGGGCAACTAGAGATGAGCAATAAATGTTGGCCTGGCTAGTAATGCCCACATCCCGTAAATTATTTTTAATAAAATCTTTACAGGAGGTGGGGTGGGAGGATGTATAATCAAGGTAGCTTTGGTGGAATTGGTAGGCATCCTAGTAGATATCGACCCGCAATCTATTCTCAGCATTGGAAATGGAGAAGCCGAGGAAAGACAGGAAGAATTCAGCAATGGACCGTGTGAAGGCAGAGGAGTGGGAATTGGAAACAAAGTTGATGAAATTTTGCAGTTCCAGTTGAACTGGAAAATATCTCAGGCTTGCCTGAGTCACATTTAATCAAATTGACTGTTGACAACATTTATTAAGCAAATAATACCATTCAGTTAAGTGAGCGTTCACTCCATCCCATCCAGCTATTAGTGAGTACCAACATTACTAGGAATCCCATGTGAAGCACTGACTCTTGCTTGTGAGTAAGGTTCTGCCCTAGTCCTAGGCTATGAAAGGCAGTTGGATGCTCCTCTCTAGGATCATGGAATCATAGAATCCTACAATGCAGAAGGAGGCCATTCGGCCCATCGAGACCACACCGACCACCATCCCACCCAGGCCCTATTCCCGCAACCCTACACACCCACCCTGCTAATCCCCGACACTAGGGTCAATTTAGCAAGGCCGATCAATCTAACCTGCACATCTTTTGGAGACTACTGCCAATCTTTTGTTACAGTGAATAATGTAGCCTTGTACAGTCATTCTGAAACTGCTTGGAGCATAATAAATTCTCGGAAAGACCATTGACCTGAAACATTCGGATTCCTGTGCCAATGCTGTCTGATTGGAGAATGTTTTGGCATTTTCTGTTTTTAGTTCAGATTTCCAGCTTCTGCAGAATTTTACTTTTGTTGCAATAAATTCCCTCCTTGGTTCTTGAATAAACTGATACTCTGGTTTGAGCTTTTAAAGTTCCTTATTTACTCTGCTTCTCATCTCTGTGGATGCAGCAGATGTTGGGGGAAGTGGAAGGGGGCGCAGAAATGAAACTGTTCATTTCTTGAAAGGTACACCCAAATCATTGCTGTTCTAATTCTGTATCAATGTGATTGCTGTAAGCTTTAGAATAACTTAAGTTTCTGAATTAGTATTGGGCTGCCAGGTGAATTTTTATTCCTCTACATCTAAAATAGTGGGCAGCGTGGAGCATTGTACACTTCAGTGGCAACAAGAACCCAATCATTGACTAATACTCTACGTACGTGTGTTTTTTTTAGTTTGACTGGACCAGTTGCTTTAACGATGCCAGCTTCATAGGGAGTGGTCTTCATGTCCCGTGCCACCCTATTGGTCTAAATTCAAAATCGAACCATGCGGTGTATGATCTGCAAGTGTTTGATGTGGGCATTAAAGATCTGAAATTGACAGAGTCATTACAAACAAATTTATTTTTTTAAAAAGTCTTGAAATATTAGCTTGTTAGAATAATAGCAGATCTCACTATTTCCCATTGTTTGACCCTAGTATCTTTTTTTAGTTTTACCTGGAGGTATAGACAGTAGCCACGTGCGGGGAATTGCTAACATTTCACTGAAGGATTTAAATAGCCAGTTTGAAGAGGATATTCATGGGTGGTAGCCAGATCATTATTTTTAAATTTATTAGTGCACAGCAGAATTAATCTGATATGAGAATGTTATTAGGTGTCAATTGTGTGCTTTTGTTTGTTTTTTTAAAATTCTGTTCAGTGTTTAGATCTCTCCCAGGCCAGAAGGTAAGATTTGCTTACTTAACCACACTCGGATACCATAACCTGCTGTTGGAAGGTGTGTGAAAACAGCCCACAGTGATTCTTTCAGATTATTCTCATGGCTGTGGCAAAGTTCTCACATCCCACTTGACATCTGGACATGGCAGCAGGATCGAGAATAGAATATCAGCACCTGGACAACCAGTCTGCCTTCCAGCAACGTGAAGCATTTTAACTTACCACCTTGCTGAAGAAGTTCAAGGAATGACACAGTTGAGTCCATAGTCTGTTGGGAGAGGGAGGCATGGGGTGGACTATTTACAGCTCGTGAATTATCAAATACAAGCAATTTGCAGTGTTGCTGCTGGAACAGAGCAGCTGTTCCCAGAATCGAGCTGCAGTGCTCCACACCAGCAGCAGAGGTCAGCATAATCACATCGTTCCACGCAGCTGTTCTCGAATGCTATTATAAACCCATGTCTATGTATACAATATGCAGAAATCAGGATTGTGGTCAGGGAGACTACTGTTTTGGGAGGAGCTGGGCTATAGTTTTGCAGTCGGCGCAACAGGAAGACACTGCAATAAAGTAATTATTTTAATGTTACGCTCTGTTCATTTATATAATCTAGTTGTTTACACGCTAACAGCACTTATTGAATTCGAGGCCCCTTATGCATTTGTTACAAGATGTAATTATACAGAAAAATCTCCTGACAAACACTAGTTCGTATTGCTAGCAGATTCCCTTCTCTGTTGGCCATCTCTGCTGCTGCCTCTCCCTTCACAGCTGGCACCACATTGGGCCATCTCCTTTGCTCCTCGTTGCTGGTGGCCGTATCCTCTCTACTTCTTAAACCACTGTTCAATATGCTTTTCTTTATTCTTTACCCTCCTGTCTCTCCATGCCATTTTACAGCCCCCACACCACTTGCTTCCTTGACTGCCCCCAAAGGTCTGAAGTAGCATTGTGATCCTCTACAGATCATCCATTTTTAGTATTGTTTGAGGGATAAGTATTGAAACTTCACTGCCCTTTGTCGAACAGTGCCATGGGTTCTTTATGTCCCATGAGAAAGCAATGGCCCCTCTGACAGTGCAGCACTGGCTCAGTATATCACTGCAGCGTCAGCCTGGATTTTGTACTTGAGTCTCTGCACCCAACGGAAAGAGCAGTCCCTGAAAGACTCCAGGTCTTTTTATCAAACACCTTTTGGAAGTTTATGTCCAGCGTGGTTGATGACTGCATCACCCTCATCAATCCTCTCTGTTACCTCATTGGAAAACTCAACGATAGGTTTTTCCGACAATCAACAATGGTTTTGTGGTCACCATTAAGCTAGCTTTTTAATTAATTGAATTGAAATTCCAACGGCTGCCTTGGGTTTTGACCCAGTGTCTCCAGAGCATTGACAAAGAGTCATCCAGACTCAAAACGTTGGCCCTATTCTCTCTCCACAGATGCAGTCAGACCTGCTGAGACTTTCCAGCATTTTTTGTTTTTGTTTCCAAAGCATCATCTGCCCGGGCCTCTGAGTTATTAGTCCAGTGACATTACCACTGCCCCATCACCTCCCTTTCCAACTGGTATCTCCACAAATTACTTGAATAAAAGTTGTCTTTTAAAGTAAAATAAAGTTTGCCACTCTTGTTTAATTTGAGAGCTGATGCAATTCCCTCTTCCAGTGTATTTCTTTATCTGTTCTGTCCGTGGAAAACCTGGCTATGGTCTTCCAGCAATTTCTGATTTACTGCATCCAGTCAAGGTAGAGAATGTTTGAAGCACTTGGAGAACCCATAGTCAACATCCTGAGCGCTTGATTGTAGAAACACTCGCCAAGAAAAATTTTCAGTTCTTGTCTGGGAGCTGTTAACAATCTGGTGAGAACCATAGAATCCCTACAGTGCCAAAGGAGGCCATTTGGCACATAAAGGCTGCACCAACTCTCCAAAAGAGCACTTTACCCAGGCCCACCCCATCCCCGTAACTCCAGGCATTGCGCATGGCCGGTCCACCTAACCTGCACATCTCTGCACTGTGGGAGGAAACCAGAGAACTCGGAGGAAACTCACGCAGACGCAGGGAGAACGTGCACATTTCACACTGTCACCCAACGCCAGATTTGAACCAGGGTCTCTGGCACTGAGGCAGCAGTGCTAACCACTGTGCCACCTCGCCATTCACTGCTGAAGTATATCAACACCGATTTCTGCAGTAAGATGGGCCTCAGTTGGGCAACCATGGGGCACTAGCTCCCCCACTGAACTAGTGCCTGTTAACTGTGTACCAGTACAAATCGAGACACAGACATGTTCTGAAACCACTATTTTAACAGCTGGTGGGACAGTGCTTGAAATGGGAATGTTCAAACAGTCTCAGGGAAGTTTGTGTGCTCTTCAAAGTGCAGTCAGTAGTTTTCATGTGACTATTTTCATTCTGGTCTAAAGCACAGACATTGATCATTGGCATAATTAATAATTTGTTGGGGGGGGTTTAAGAAAAATAAATGATAAGGGGTGCTTCAGAATCAGAGGAAGATGTGGACTCCCCTCCTTAGTGTTTGAACAGATTTATGACCAGGTGTCAAATGTTTTGGGGGTGATTGTTGTTGTTAAATATGTTGTCATTCCTGATTTATTGATGCTGATTTAAGACCGTTTTTGTGTTTATATTTTCAGAATGTACGTCACATTGCATTAAGTTTTTCCTTTACTGTGTTTACGTCGGAGATTTTTTAATAAGCTCTTGTAAATTCGTCTGTTCGTTGCATCATGTCTTTCCTTTCACTTTTTTTTGTCATTAATCTCTCTCTTTTTTGCAATGTTTATTGCTGCTGCTTCATGTTTCCTTTTTTTAAAAAGTTTATTTAATAGTGTCACAAATAGGCTTACATTAACACTGCAATGAAATTACTGTGAAAATCTCCCAGTCGCCACATTCCAGCGCCTGTTCGGGTACACTGAGGGAGAATTTAGCGTGGCCAATGCATCTAACCAGCACATCTTTGGACTGTGGGAGGAAACTGGAGCACCTGGAGGAAACCCATGCAGACACGGGGAGAACGTGCAGACGCCACACAAACAGTGACCCATGCTGGGAATTGAACCCGGGCCCCTGGCACTGTGAGGCAGCAGTGCTAACCACTGTGCCACCCATTCTTTATTTGTACATTTTAGTTTCTGACTTTACAATAGTTGTCTAGACTCTTCTGTTGCTAAGTTTGCTTGTCTAATGCTCCAACAAAAGATTTGCATTTCTGTCGTGCTACTCAAATCTTCAGGGTTTTCCTGAAAATGCAATGGATAACTATTGAAGCACAGCTGACCAGGCAGAGAAAATGGATTGGCTAATGCTAATCTGTTTTGGTAGAGCTGGTTGAAGGTTAAATCTTGTCCATGACGTAAAGAGAACTCATCTGTTTTTTGAGCAGTACCATAAGACCAATTACATCCAGCTGAACAGAACCGGAGTCTCGGTTCAATGTCTGAGCCCAAAAGGTGGCAACTCTGGCAATGCAACACTCCCTCAAGTAAGTGCAATCCCAAATCCTGGGCTGGCACTTCAATCCAAAACTCTTGAGTGAGAATGCTACAGACTGAACCAAGACTGACACAACCTATAGCAGCCTTAATACAAGGAAATGCAACAAGACCCTCACATGAAATTTAGATGCTGCATTATGAATCCACAGTACTGCATTCTGCATGTCCTTGTGGAATTTTGCATTTCCAATCGCTCATTTTTGCTGATATAGAAACATATAAAATAGAAGCAGGAGTTGGCCACTCAGCCCTTCGAGCCTGCTCCGCCATTCATTTTGATCATGGCTGATCATCGAATTCAATATCCTGATCCTCCCCCTTCCCCCTATATCCCTTGATCCCTTTAGCCCCAAGAGCTAGATACTACTGTTGACATTTTTCTTTGATTTCCTCCATTCTCCACTGCCCCGATCCCCACAATCAACGCAACCATAAAATCACCAATCCCAGAGATGCTCTATCTGTGAAGAACACCAAGTTCCTTCACGGGTGTGGCGAGGAAGCCGTGCAACTGCTCCAATGAAGCAATCGACTCATGCTGCCTCTGCGAATTGTATTGTGCGTGGCGGATGAGGCTGCTTTTTAATCTGAAGGAGGGGACGTTCTTTTCACTTCCAATTTCCCTTTTAAGTTGGACGACTTGAACTTAGATTCAGGCCATGTATCTGTATGAGGTGAACGGCACAGCATTCACCTTTTCATACATACTTGTGCAGACATTTACCCTACAGAGTCTTCTAATTGCAAGTGTTAGGAGTTTCCCAATAAAATGATGAACAACATGTTGTCCTTCTACCCCTTGCAAATGTAATCTCATGGAAGGGACTGAATCATTGTCCTTAAAATGCACACTTGACTCACAAATTTTTAAAATAGGTCACTTTCCCTGTATCAGTCCTTAATTTACACAATGCCAAAAGGCCTCCTGTGGTCCAATGGGATTGGGGCCAGTTAATGTCAATGGTCCATCTGGCACAGGAAAGCGATAAACCTTGTCAGTTTTTAAGCCATGGAATAAAGGCCTAAGGGAGTCATACATTGTACTGCTTCAGAACACAGGAAGGGCTGTGGTGTTAATTGACTCAATTTTTCCTGACCTGTTGAATCCCTGAACAACGCTTCCTGTATTTTTGATTTGTCTTGTCACAATAGCCATCCTCTGAGATTTTGCAACTCTTTTGGTATCCTACTGCTTTAGATCTTAATAGAATCTTTGTAAAATCCATATGTTGGACCCATTTGACCTTGAGAGAGAAAGATAATTATAGGCTTCAGGAGGAAATGTTTTTTTAAGATGTTCATGTTGATGAGTATCAACAAATGTTTCTGCCGTGGCTGAATTAATGCTCAGTCCACATCAAGTAAGGCAAAGGAAGTGAAATAAGGATAATCTGCACTATTCTCACACTTCCAATAGAGAGAGGAAGGACTTGTATTTATATAGCACCTTTCATGACTTCAGGATGTCCCAAAGTGCTTTATGGCCAATGAAATACTTCTGAAACGTAGTTACTGTGGTTACTAATGTAGTAAATGTGACAGTGAATTTGAGCGTAACAGATGTGTGATGATGACTAGATAATGTGGTGCTGGCTGTGGGCTAAATATTGATGTGAAGATGCTGGCGTTGGACTGGGGTAAACACAGTAAGAAGTTTAACAACACCAGGTTAAAGTCCAACAGGTTTAAGCCCCTTGGGGTTTAAGGCTCCGAAAGCTTGTGGCTTTTGCCAACAAATAAACCTGTTGGACTTTAACCTGGTGTTGTTAAACTTCTTACTGGGCTAAATATTGGCCAGGACACCAGGGATAACTCTCTCCACTTTTCTTCGAAACAGTGCCATGGGAGCTTTAACGTCCACTCACCTTGGTTTGACATTTGATTTGATTTATTATTGTCAAATGTATTAGTATACAGTGAAAAGTATTGTTTCTTGCGCGCTACACAGACAGAGCCATACCTTTCATAGAGAAGGAAAGGAGATGGTGCAGAATGTAGTGTTACAGTTATAGCTAGGGTGTAGAGAAAGATCAGCTTAATGGGAGGTAGGTCCGTTCAAAAGTCTGATGGCAGCAGGGAAGAAGCTGTTCCTTAGTCAGTTGGAAGAAGCTGTTCCTTAGTCAGTTGGTAGGTGACCTCAGACTTTTGCAACATCTGGATGAGAGATGGCACCGCTGGCAGTGTAGCACTCCCTCAGGACGGCACTGAAATGCCAGTCTGAATTATGGACTCAAGTTTCTGGAG
This sequence comes from Mustelus asterias, assembly GCF_964213995.1. NCBI lineage: Eukaryota > Metazoa > Chordata > Chondrichthyes > Carcharhiniformes > Triakidae > Mustelus > Mustelus asterias. Next base: position 140,627,933 of record NC_135802.1, on the reverse strand, counting down.
AGGGCCTTCAACACACAACTTTCTGACTTTTAAGATGAAACTGCTACCAAGGTTGACACACAAATAATTGCGCGTAATAAAATGACACGCTTGATAATTGAATACTCGCTGCTGTGATTCCTACAGCGCAAGGTTTGAAGACCCTAAAGTTGCATTGGGGATGGTGAGGGGGCTTTATTTGTTAGCTGAATTTCTGGAAGAGCTGGGCACGCTGATCTAGGATTACATTGGGTGGACTGTTAGAATGTGCCTGCCGTTCCTGATCTCTGTCACTGGAGGTTCTCGGTGAGCTATGTAAGCATAAGGGATTTCTCCAGTGGCAGGAATCAGTATTGGAGCATTTCACTTTACTGAACAGGTACTGCAGAAATCACAGATGCTTGTGTACTCTGCTGCAATTGGGGCTACACTGCAGCAGATTGTTCCTTTATTCATACTTTACTGCATTATGCTACTTCTGTGTGTGTTCCTTTACATTTTGTTTACTTGAAAACCCATTGCTTGTCTCCCTGTTTATCTTCCTCTGGAAGTGAATTTGTTTTACATGAGAGCTGGGAATCTTTTCATTTAATTTGTTTTTCCCTCTTGTGCTTTTTCCACTATTGACATTAGTGCTGCAAATGGATGACTTTTCCACTTATTACAGCTGACACCTTTAGGTCAAATACAGCGCGCAACAGTAACTTGTTTAATATTTCCTCTTTTTAGTACAATAATCAAACCAACATGTTCCACAAGAGCTTTATCAGAAAAGAAATTAGCATCATAAAGATGTTAGGACTCTGGTGAAAGAGGAAGGAGCTAAGGGAGGCAGAGAGGTTACAGGGTGAGAATTCCAGAGCTTGGCCTTAGTGCCTCGGTAGTTGAAGACACAGCTATCAATGCTAGGCCAGAGGAAGCAATGCACAAGAGGCTGGAATTAGACAATCACTGAGATCTCCGAGGGGTGTAGGCGTGCGTGCGGGTTTCAGCAGGAGATGAGCTCAGGCAGAGGCAAAGTTGGGCAACACTAAGGGGAAATAGGCAGTTTTAGTGATTGCACAGAGAGATGTTCAGAAGCTCATCTTAGGTCAAGTATGAAATGATAATTAGAAACAATCTGATTTAATCTCAGGCTGTTGCCAGGGAGAGGGATGGAGTCAGTGGTTAAGGAATGGAATTTGAAGCAAAGACTGAAGACAATGGTTTCAGTGTTCCCAATATTTAATTGGAGGAGATTTCTGCTTTTGCAGTACTCGATGCTGAACAAGTAGTCTGATAACGTAGCAATAGTGGAGGTGTCGAGAAAGGTGATGGTGAAGTAAAGCTGGATGTCATCAGCATGCATGTGAAAAGTGAGGCTGTGCTTTGAATTATATTGCTGAGGGACAGCAGGAGGTATTGGAAGTGCCAAGGATAGACCTTGGAAAACACAGGAGCTAACGGTGCGGAAGCAGGAAAAGAAGCCATTGTAAATGATTCTGCAATGAGACAGAGGAGAATGGAACGAGAGAATAGTCCCACCCATCTGGACAGCAATGGAAAAGCATTAGAGGAGGAAGATGACGTAGTAAACTGTGTCAAAAGCTGCAGACAGGTCTGGAAGGACCAAGGAGGAAATTTTTACCTTTGTCACACGTCCATAAGATGTAACTTGTGACTTCGGGAACCATTTCCATATTGAGGTGGAGGTGGAAACCTGATTGGAGGGATTCAACCATGGAATTCTGGGGACAGATGGGCACGGATTTGGCAGACTGCGATGTGCTGAAGGACTTTGGAAAGGGATTTTGGAGGTGAGACAGTAATTTGGAAGGAGATGGGGTCAAAAATTATTTTTGAGAGGAGTGATGATTTAAAGGGAAGGGGGACAGCACCTGACGAAAGAATGCCATTAACAATATCGGCCATTGTGAGGGCTAGGTGGGTAAATGAGGTTGTTCAGCAGTTTAATGGGAATAGGGCTGAGAGAACAGGAGATTCACATATTGGGCACACTATACCCAATAGAATGCAGCAGCGTGATCAATGAAGACTTCGCCTCCTGCATTTTCCTACTTAACAACAGGGACTACAATTCCAAAGTACTTAATTGGCTATAAAGTGCTTTGGGCCACCCTGCAGTCATGAAAGGCATTATACAAATGCAAGTCCATCCGATTCTCCCTCAAAACATACAGCTTTTAGCTCAGTTGGCTGGACAGCTGGTTTGTGATGCAAAGCAATGCCAACAGCGTGGGTTCAATTCCTGTACCGGCTGAGGTTATTCATGAAGGCCCCGCCCTCTCAACCTTGCCCCTCGCCTAAAGGTGTGGTGATCCTCAGGTTAAATCACCACCAATCAGCTCTCTCCTCCCCTCAAGGGAGAGCAGCCTATGGTCATCTGGGACTGTCGTGACTTCACCTTTATACCTTTTACTCTTCTGCCAATGAAAGACAGTTTGTTCACTTCTGTTTCTCTGCCCCTCAGCTCCTGCGTTGGTGATACAAGCTCCAGTAGACTTCCCACAGCCTGAGGCTGAACCCTGTGACAATGACCAGAGTGACACCCCAAGCTTTCTAGAAAGCATCTTGTGGATGGCAGCTCCAAAAAAACGACGCACCATTGAGGTCAACCGCTGTCGGAGGAGGGACGTTCGGAAATTAGAGAAAGTTAAGGTACAATTACTGTTTGTTTTCGGGGTGAAGGATCATGAATCGTTAAAAATTGTCTCTACGTATAGGTTTAAACTCAGTTGAATCCTGCAACAGGGTGTCCGCTTTCTTCTTTTACCAACACCCTCCAACGTCCCTAAAGCTGTCAGTGACATGTTTTACTCTGCTGTATGTACTCGAGAGTCAATAGCACAGGAGGAGGCCATTCAGCCCATTGTGCCTGCGCCAGCTCTTTGAGACAGCTATCCAATTAGTCCCATCCCCTGTTCCTTCCCCAAGCCCCTGCAATTCTTTTCTTTTCCTTTTGGAAAGTTATTATTGAATCTGACTCCACCACCCTTTCAGCCACTGAATGCCAGATCATAGCAGCTCTCTCCATAAAGATTATCATTCCTCCTCCGCACACCCCCCTCCTCCCTCCCTCTCCCCCGTTAGAACTTTAAGCCACCAATTAAAGGGTTGAAAGGAGCAGCTTCTATTGGGGTCATTGTGGTAGATGATAGAGTAGCTCAGTGTGGGGCGTGCTCTCATCTATTCCTGCCCCGTGTTGGCCCCTCACTCTTGCAGCTCCTGTTCTCAGCTGGCAACCTGATCAACAGCCAGTCTGTATTATAATAAAATCTCCCAGAGAGGGACTGTCCTTGATGGAATGTCGTATAGGAACACAAGACACAGGAGCAGAAGTAGGCCATTCGGCCCTTTTGAGCCTTTCGGTAAGATCAGGACTGGTCTGATTGTGGTTTCAGCTCTACTTTCCCATCTTCCTGAACTGCCCGGCCCCATAATCCTCAACTCCCTTGGCCATCAAAAATCTGTAACTCCGACTTGAATAAAATCAATGACTCGGCCTCCACTGCTCACTCGGGGAGAGAATGCCACAGAGTAACAACCCTCTGCGGGGGAAAAACATAATTCTCCTCATCTCTTAGTTTAAGAAAAGAGGTCTTCCTTCTGTGCCCCCTAATTCTGGTCTCCCCTACAAGAAGAGCCAGTTAAGAACGGAATGAGAGAACAGTCCCATCCATCTGGACAACAGTGGCATGTGGTATCTACCCTGTCAAGACCCCTTGGGATCTTATACATTTCAAAAAGATCACTTCTCATTCTTCTAAACTCTAATGCTGAATACCTATTCAACCTTTGCTCATAAAATAAGCCCTTCATCCCAGCAATGAGTTAAGTGAACTTTCTCTGAACAGCTTTTAACACAATTGTGTCACTTTTCAACTGAGGAGACCAAAACTGTACACAGTACTCCAGATGTGGTCTCACCGAGACCCTGTACAGCTGCAGTAAATCTTTCTTTTCTTCCATTCCCCTTGCAATTAATACCAACATTCCATTCGCGTTCTTAATCACTTGTTATATGATGCACAATAGCAGTGATTCATGTACTCGGACACCCAGACCCCTCTGTAACAGAGTTCTGCAATCCCCCTCTCTTAAAATAACGTACTGCTTTTCTGTTCTTCCTGCCAGAATGGACAAGTTCACATTTCCCCACATTATATTCCTGCCAAATGTTTGTCCATTCACTTAACCTTTGCATGGGGTTTGATTCTGTTTCCTTTTAGCTATAAAATATCTGTGTGGGACTACGTTGTGCTTGCGTATATACAGATTATAAAAAATTGGCTCTATTTAATACCCCGCATAGCTCGCAAATCAAGTTCGCAATGAACAATTTTTTTAATTCATTCATGGCATGTGAGTATTGCTGGCTGGGCCACCATTTATTGCTCATCCCTAATTGCCCTTGAACTGAGTTTCAGATGCATTGGAAGAGTCAACCACATTGCTGTGGATCTGGAGTCACATGTAGGCCAGACCAAGTAAGGACGGCAGGTTTCCTCCCCTAAAGGACCTTGGCAAACCAGATGGGTTTTTACAACAATTGACAATGGTTCCATGGTCGTCATTAGATTTTCCATTCCAGATTTTTATTGAATTCAAACTTCACCATTTGTCGTGGTGGGATTCGAACCTGGGACCCCACAGCATTACTAGTCCAGTGACAATACCACTATGCCACTGCCTCCCCCAATCTACTGTCCGACCTCTGCTTGAGAGCTAAGCACGAAGGTGCCTGTATGTGTTCTTCAAGAGGATCATGCAAAAAAAAAAGGCTCTTGATAATGGATTGATATTAATTGCAAAGAACTCTACAACTGGGCTACTCCACCATTAATGTAACATGAGTGAGGTGTGGGATATGTAAAGCATCCCTGCTGCATGTTTGTATTAGTCCCTTTTAAACAATTTCTCACCTGTGTGCACTCTGAGATGGTGCAGCAGTTTTATTTTTAAAATTTAAATCTCTCACTGGGATAAATTTTCTCCGGTTTTGTTTTTCTTCCTCGTTATTGGAATTTCTTCTCCTTTCAGAACAACATAGAAGTCTGTCAAGGTTGCGGACACTTGAAATTGAAGCATGTGCTGTGTGCCTTTTGCTATCAAAAGGTTGTACACGAAACGGCCCTTGTACGAGCACAGATTCGAGCCCAGGAAGGAAGGCCACTTAACACCCCCCCTGTAGAAACTGTCATACTTTACAAGGAAGAAAAGGCTACAGAGGCTGACGAGGGAAAGAGGATCATTGAAAGGAATCGAAAGCGCCCATCGTGGTTTACTGTAGGCTCCTGATGCGAACACAGCATAGAAGAGGAAGGTCGTGCCGTTCTGAGACCTTTTGTTTCTATAACATAAAATGTGCCACTGTAGCTGAAAACATAATTTGAATATGTTCCCTTTTTGTTGACCCAGCAAGTGTGTTTCAGGAATTCAACCTGATCTATAGAGATGTAAGTTGTAGTAAACACTTTTCTACACAAAATGCTGTGTGGGTGGTTTTTTCCCATTGTGTGTTTTTATTTTTGACAAACCCAGAGGGAAACAGTATTTTCCTCTATTTCTGCTTTCTGCAGCAATTCAGAAGTAAGCATTTGAATTGACTTCAAGAAGTCTTTCACTAAGCTTCAACTTTGCAATAGCTGGCAGAATAAGGCTTTAGTTTAACTTTCTCTTTCACATTTTATATATTCCAATGCTGAATTGTTTAAAAATTTTGTGTTTAGATTTAGACTCAGTTGAATCCTGTAACAAGTGTCCACTTCTCTTTTTCTGTCCCTTGCCGTCAAAGCTGTCAGTGACATGTTTTACTCTGCTGCATATTCAAGAGTCAATAGCACAGGAGGAGGCCATTCAGCCCATTGTACCTGCGCCTGCTCTTTTGAGACAGCTATCCAATTAGTCCCATTTCCTGTCTTTCCCCAAACCCCTACAATTCTTTAGCTGTTGGAAAGTTATTATTGAATCTGACTCCACCATCCTTTCAGCCACCGAATGCCAGATCGTAGCAGCTCTCCCCATAAAGACTATCATTCTCCCCCCAGACTAGAAATTTAAGCCACCATTTAAAGGGTTGAAAGGAGCTTCTTCTATCGGAATCATTTTGGTAGATGATAGAGTAGCTCACTGCGGGGCGTGCTCTCACCTATTCCTGTCCCACGATGGCCTCTCACTTCCTCACCATTGCAGCTCCTGTTCTCAGCTGGCAACCTGATCAACAGCCAGTCTATTAAAATAAAATCTCCCAGAGAGGGACTGTCCTTGATGGAATTTTATGCATGGGGTTTAATTCTGTAATGGTTGGCTGAATAAAGCACCTTTTTAATTTAACTTCCTCGTTTGCATTTTTAAATATTTTTCAACATTATTGAATAAACTTTGAAATATCTTCTATTGTAATGGTTCATAATAAATCATTCACAATTCTGGTCCCTAAACTCCTTCATGGACTTTCCACCATCCTCTCTCTCTAATCTCATCCAGTCATATATCTCCTCTCTTCTGATACCCTCCCCCCAAACACTCTTGCTCCTCAGACACTGGCTTTCCCTATATCCACACACGAGGACGGCCTCAACCGGGATCTTGGGTTCATGTCACGCTATCTGTAACCCTCCACGACTTGCCTGGGCTTGCAAAATCTCACTAACTGTCCTGGCTGGAGACAATACACATCTCTTTAACCTGTGCTTAACCCTCTCTCCACTCGCATTGTCTGTACCTTTAAGACTTGATTACCTGTAAAGACTCGCATTCTAACCATTATTTTGTAAATTGAGTTTGTGTCTTTATATGCCCTGTTTGTGAACAGAACTCCCACTTACCTGATGAAGGGGCAGCGCTCCGAAAGCTAGTGGCTTGTGCTACCAAATAAACCTGTTGGATTTTAACCTGGTGTTGTGAGACTTCTTACTGTGTTTTCCTATACCCCATACCTTCCCTTGTCCTATCATTGGTCAGTGACCTTCGGATTCCCTTCCTAAACTTCTGCATATCTCCACTTCCCCTTTGCTACTTTAAGTCTTTTGGAAACCCATTCTTCAATTAAACCCTTGTTTTACCAGCATCCATCCCTCACTCCAGGATTTGCCATCTACTTTCCTTGCACCTGTTTCTGAAAACCTAGGACGTGGTCTTTACATTGAAAGATTCTATATGAATCCATGATTATTAACTGTTAATCCTTCTCAAAGTGCCTTTTTATCCTTGATTAACTGGGGCGGCACTGTGGTTAGCACTGCTGCCTCACAACGGCAGGGACTCGGGTTCAATTCCGGCCTCGGCTGTCTGTGTGGAGTTTGCACATTCTCCCCATGTCTGCGTGGGTATCCACCAGATGCTCTGGTTTCCTCCCACAGTCCAAAGATGTGCGGGTTAGGTTGATTTGGCCTTGCTAAGTTGCCCCATAGGGGATTAGCAGGGTAAATACGTGGGGGTTACAGGGATAGGGCCTGGGTGGGATTGTTGGTGCGGGCTTGATGGGTCAAATGACCTCCTTCTGCACTGTAGATTCTATGATTAAGATTGTTGGATCAGTCTAAGCTGCTTTTTAACTATAATGCTGCTTTATATCACCAGCCTTGAAAGGAAAGGTGGAATGGATTAATTCTGATCAAAACCAACTCTCTAGTTATTTCTAGGGTTTAGAGAATGTCTTAGTTATGAAATGGATTTGCTAATCAGAACTGATTTTAAAATGTAGTTTTTGCTGTCAAAACTTCGTATGTAATTAACATGAATTATAAAACTAGCCCGTTTTGTATTTTGTCAGTGGTCATTGTTGATAAGAGATGTTCAAGCTTCTATGAGTCACTTCTTTCATACTTTGAATCGAGCAGAATTTTTGCTCTGTATCCCTACGAAGGGAAAGCAAAACTCCTGGGTTCATTTGAATGTGTGATAAAGGAGATCTCTGTGTCTGTTCTTTGCATAGCCTGTGTAAAAATAAGATGATGCATGAATGATTTTGCAAGCAAATCAATATTTAAATAAATAAAACAGAGGTGATGCAGTCAACTTTGGAAGTTTGCCTGAACATGCAAATCTTTTCTGGTGAATCCTGAAATTAAATATAACACTTGACTTTCAAAGCAAAATTTAGTTTTGTGTTTCCTGTCACGTTGCCTCGAGCACAAGCCATTGACCAACTCTCTGAAAAGTCAGCAACCTCAGCTTTTCTTCCTAAACGGGTGAGACGGTGGTACAGTGGTTAGCTCTGCTACCTCACAAGCGCTGGGACCCAGGTTCAATTCCAGCCTTGGGTGACTGTGGAGTTTGCACATTTTCCCCGTGTCTGCATGGGTTTCTGCCGGGTGCTCTGGTTTCGTCCCACACTCCAAAGGTGCATGGGCTAGGTTGATTGGCTATGCTAAGTTGCCCCATAGGGGATCAGCAGGGTAAATACGTGGGGGTTACAGGGATAGGGCCTGGGTGGGATTGTTGTTGGTGCAGGCCAAATGGCCTCCTTCTGCACTCTGATTCTTCTTTGATTAACAGCCATAGCTCGGATTAAGATGGCTAGCGTGGAAAGGATCAGTATGGATAGGAAGTTGATTTTGCATTAAGAGATGTAAACAGGTGGCTCTCAGTGTTACCTGTTGGAACTATTGCCCTTCTCTGTTTCTCAACCTACTGCTTTTTTATGTAATGTGTGATCTGAAATAACAACTGCAAGGACTGTATGTGATTTTGAGTGGACGTGTCAGTAAATTGGGGAAATAGGTGATATATTTGATGCAGAGAATTGCAAGGAAGAATAACATTTTGGGAAGAGTAAGATTTGGTGAATAGTAGAAACTTAGTGGTTTAGATCCATGTGCCTTATGGGGAATAAGTTAATAAAGCTTCAAGAAAAACCATAGACTTCCTACAGTACAGAAGAAGCCATTTGGCCATTAAGTCTGCACTACTCTCTGACAGAGCATCTTACCCAGGCCCCCTTTCCCTGCCCTATTCCTGTAACACCACCCATTTACCATCCATCTAACGTCTTGGGACAGTAAGGGGCAATTTAGTCATTCCACCTACCCTGCACATCTTTGGACTGAGAGAGGAAACCGGAACACCCGGAGGAAGTCCACGCAGGCACGGGGAGAACTTGCAAACTCCACACAGTCATCCAAGGCTGGAATTGAACCCAGGTCCCTGAAGTTGTGAGGCAGCAGTGCTAACCACTGTGCCACCATGTCACCCTAATAGAGATCCTCACTCTCTTCCTCATAGGGCATTGGTAACCGTGGACCTCTGTGTTAATCTTGCTCCAGAGCCGAGAATCTACTTCAGTTGTGGTACATTCATTCGGTTTGCGAGGGGGGGAAAAAAAAATTTGTCTACCTCAATCTCATCTAGCATCAATCTTTCGCTTCGACATCAAACTTTCTACATTGTGTTTTCTTATCACATGCCCAAGAAATTGTAACTGTTACTGATCTTGATCGGCAGAATTATTTTTGGTCTCAGATTTTGCTGGCAACTCTTCATTGGATCCTAGGTTTTTAAAGAAGAGGATCAGAGTACAAAGGAAGAATGGTAACCCTAAACCTATACAAATCATTGGTTAGGTCACAGTATGAATATGGTGAATTTTGTGCGGACTTTAGGAAAGATGTCACAGCCATGGAAGGGTTATAGATGATACAGCGTGGGCGGGGGATGTGGGAATCTTATCACTAAAAAAACTGGTTTCTTTTATCAGAACTGAGGCTAAGAGGTGATCTGCGAGAGATGCTCAAAATTATAAAGTAGGCAAAACTTTGGCCAGTAAATCAGTAACAAAAGGGCAGAAGTTTAACGGGGCCCATTCATTATCTGTAACATTTAGATGCTTATAATCCTAAAATCAGGAATGGCCAGCAGTTCAAGGGTGGCACAGTGGTTAGTGCCTCACAGTGCCAGGGAACTGGGTTTAATTCCAGCCTTGGGTGACTGTGTGGAGTTTGCACGTTCTCCCTGTGTCTGCGTGGGTTTCCTCCCACAGTCCAAAGATGTGCAGGTTTGGCAGATTGGCCATGGTAAAATGCCCCTTAGTGTCCCAAGATGTGTAGGTTACATGGGTTAGACATGGTAAATGTGTGGGTTTATGTGGGTAGGGCGGGGAGAGGGCCTGGGTAAGATACTCTGTGTATCAGACAGAATCGGTACAGACTCGATGGGCCTAATAAATAGCCTCTTTCTGCACTATGGGGATTCTACGATTCAAATTCTTCCAGAAAGGCAACATCCACTCGCACCAATGATTTTCCTGAAATAGTGGACTACAAAGAACAAAGAACAGTACAGCACAGGAAACAGGCCCTTCGGCCCTCCAAGCCTGTGCTGCTCCTTGGTCCAACTAGACCAATCGTTTGTATCCCTCCATTCCCAGGCTGCTCATGTGACTATCCAGGTAAGTCTTAAACGATGTCAGCGTGCCTGCCTCCACCACCCTACTTGGCAGCGCATTCCAGGCGCCCACCACCCTCTGTGTAAAAAACATCCCTCTAATATCTGAGTTATACTTCGCCCCTCTCACCTTGAGCTCGTGACCCCTCGTGATCGTCACCTCCGACCTGGGAAAAAGCTTCCCACTGTTCACCCTATCTATACCCTTCATAATCTTGTATATCTCTATTAGATCTCCCCTCATTCTCCGTCTTTCCAAGGAGAACAACCCCAGTCTACCTAATCTCTCCTCATAGCTAAGACCCTCCATACCAGGCAACATCCTGGTAAACCTTCTCTGCACTCTCTCCAATGCCTCCACGTCCTTCTGGTAGTGCGGCGACCAGAACTGGACGCAGTACTCCAAATGTGGCCTAACCAGTGTTCTATACAGCTGCATCATCAGACTCCAGCTTTTATACTCTATACCCCGTCCTATAAAGGCAAGCATACCATATGCCTTCTTCACCACCTTCTCCACCTGCATTGCCACCTTCAAGGATTTGTGGACTTGCACACCTAGGTCCCTCTGTGTTTCTATACTCCTGATGACTCTGCCATTTATTGTGAAATTTATTGTGACTGGTGAAATGTCATTGATGAGAAATTTTCTCCTGGTCTCTGTCAATATTTCCCTGAAATTGGTCTTCAGGATGTAAACTGGGATTTCTTTTCACTCCAGAATACTCTTGTTTCCCTATCGTTTATGTTGAAGTGACGAAAGGAATTTTGGGAATTTGAAAATGTGTCTGCTGGAATTGCAGAGCCAGTCAGTCAACAAGAGAAAAAATAATGAATCCACCAGCAAGATGGATAGTTTCTGCCCTAAATGCTTTGATCCCTTTACACTGACTGTGGAATGAGTTATTTATGCTCCAAGTTATAAATGTTGTCCTCCCCCTTTGTGTCATCCATACTATACACAATTATTTGGTGATCAGTTCTGAGGACACTGGTAATGTTTCTCTGAAACTGGCCTTTAACTGGATGTGCTATAGTGAAGGACTCTCCTTGTTTCATAATGCTGGGTCTGTGCTCAGAATGACAAAGGGTCAAGAGCTTCAAGTTTTTAGGTGTCCAGATCACCAACAACCTGTCCTGGTCCCCCCATGCCAAGACTATAGTTAAGAAAACCCACCAACGCCTCTAGTTTCTCAGAAGACTAAGGAAATTTGGCATGTCAGCTACGACTCTCACCAACTTTTACAGATGCACCATAGAAAGCATCCTTTCTTGTTGTATCATAGCTTGGTATGGCTCCTGCTCTGCCCAAGACCACAAGGAATTACAAACGGTCGTGAATGTAGCCCAATCCATTACGCAAACCAGCCTCCCATCCATTGACTCTGTCTACACTTCCCGCTGACTTGGCAAAGCAGCCAACATAATTAAGGACCCCATGCACCACGGACATTCTCTCTTCCACCTTCTTCCGTCGGGAAAAAGATACAAAAGTCTGAGGCCACGTACCATCTGACTCAAGAACAGCTTTTTCCCTGCTGCCGTCAGACTTTTGAATGGACTTACCTTGCATTAAGTTGATCTTTCTCTACACCCTAGCTATGACTGTAACACTACATTTTGCACTCTCTTGTTTCCTTCTCTATGAATGGTATGCTTTGTCTGTATAGCCCGCAAGAAACAATACTTTTCACTGTAAATACATGTGACAATAATAAATCAAATCAAATCAAATCAAAACTTCAGCTAGGAAAGCCCTAAGCCCTGGAATTATCTCCCTGAACCTCACTTTTCCACCTCTCTCTTTAAGACACCCTAAAACCTACCCCTTGCAGTTTTTTGGCCACTGTCCTAATGCACTAATCTTATGGGGCTCAATGCTGATTTTTTTTTGACAATGCCCCTGTAACTTCATACTGCATTAAAGATGCTTTAGAAATGCAAGATGCTGATAATGGAGGTAGACCTTGATTCTTGCGATATAGTGTAAATCAGGTGGTAACATGTCAGCAGCATGTTTTACACCTATCAGAATTGGATGAAATGTGCCACCATACAGACTTAATGGGTGAGAATTAATCCACCTTGTTGTGGTGGGAAGCGTGATGGCCGGGCCCACTTAATTGTGGGAGAAGCCACATGACCACCTCGCAGCAGCGGGAAATCCTGGAGGGTTCTCAATGGCTCATAAATGGACATTAAATGAGAGTAGCAAGGCTCTCCTATGCATTCTGAAGGTCACCCATCAAACCCTGTTGTGTTTGCCAGCTGCCTACCAGGCAGATTCTCCTGTTTCAGTGACTCTATGCCCAATTGAGGGGAACACAGTAAGAGTTTTAACAACACCAGGTTAAAGTCCAACAGGTTTATTTGGTAGCAACTGCCATTAGCTTTCGGAGCGCTGCTCATTCGTCAGATGGAGTGGATATCTGCTTTCAAACAGGGCATACAGAGACACAAAATCAAGTTACAGAATACTGATTAGAATGCGAATCTTTACAGCTGATCAGGTCTTAAAGATACAGACAATGTGAGTGGAGGGAGCATTAGGCACAGATTAAAGAGATGTGTATTGTCTCCAGATACTAGATACATCGGTATAGTCTCCTATACATTAGATACATAGATAACATTTTCTTCCTTTGGATTCATGGTGAACAATCACTGAAACAACTATATGATGACATCAACAAGTTGCATCCCACCATCAGACTCACCATGGACTACTCTCTGGAATCGGCTGCATTCTTGGACACACGCATTTCCATTAAGGATGGTCACCTCAGCACCTCACTGTACCGCAAGCCCACGGATAACCTCACGATGCTCCACTTCTCCAGCTTCCACCCTAAACACGTTAAAGAAGCCATTCTCTACGGACAAGCCCTCCGTATACACAGGATCTGCTCGGATGAGGAGGATCGCAACAGACACCTCCAGACGCTGAAAGATGCCCTCATAAGAACAGGATATGGCGCTCGACTCATCGATTGACAGTTCCAACACGCCACAGCGAAAAACCGCACCGACCTCCTCAGACGACAAACACGGGACACGGTGGACAGAGTACCCTTTGTCGTCCAGTACTTCCCCGGAGCGGAGAAGCTACGGCATCTCCTCCGGAGCCTTCAACATGTCATTGATGAAGACGAACATCTCGCCAAGGCCATCCCCACACCCCCACTTCTTGCCTTCAAACAACCGCACAACCTCAAACATACCATTGTCTGCAGCAAACTACCCAGCCTTCAGGAGAACAGTGACCACGACACCACACAACCCTGCCACAGCAACCTCTGCAAGACGTGCCGGATCATCGACACAGATGCCATCATCTCACGTGAGAACATCATCTACCAGGTACACGGTACCTACTCTTGCAACTCGGCCAACGTTGTCTACCTGATAAGCTGCAGGAAAGGATGTCCCAAGGCATGGTACATTGGGGAAACCATGCAGACACTACGACAATGGATGAATGAACATCGCTCGACAATCACCAGGCAAGACTGTTCTCTTCCTGTGGGGGAGCACTTCAGCGGTCACGGGCATTCAGCCTCTGATCTTCGGGTAAGCATTCTCCAAGGCGGCCTTCACGACACACAACAGCGCAGAGTCACTGAGCAGAAACTGATAGGCAAGTTCCGCACACATGAGGACAGTCTAAACCGGGATCTTGGGTTCACGTCACACTATCGGCAACCCCCACAGCTTGCCTCCTGAACTTGCAGAATCTCACTGGCTGTCCTGTCTGGAGACAATACACATTTCTTTAACCTGTGCCTAATGCTCCCTCCACTCACATTGTCTGTATCTTTAAGACCTGGTCAGCTGTAAAGATTCGCATCCTAATCAGTATTCTGTAACTTGATTTTGTGTCTCTGCATACCCTGTTTGAGAGCAGATATCCACTCCATCTGACAAAGGAGCAGCGCTCCGAAAGCTAATGGCATTTGCTACCAAATAAACCTGTTGGACTTTAACCTGGTGTTTAAACTCTTACTGTGTTTACCCCAGTCCAACGCCGGCATCTCCACATCAATTGAAGGGACCCAGCAGTGGGACGGAACATAAGAGGAGCAGTAAGCCATTTGGCCCCTTGAGCCTGCTCTGTCATTCAACTTCTACCTTAATTGATCTTCTACTTCAGCACTATATTCTCTTACCATCCTCAAGGAAGGGAGAGTAGCTGCTGAAAGCTATCCCCCCTACCCTTACCGCCGATGCCCCACCCCTCTCCCGTGATCTTCACCCCACATCTAACCCACCATCACTCTAAACTTGGGATCTAATGAAGATCCCTAGTGAAGTCTCTGGAGCGTTACCTGAAGCAGCCATCTCTCCTGATGGTGCTGCTCAGAATGGAGAGTTGCTGCCCTCTAATTAATTGCTGGTCTTGGGAGTCAGGATTTCTACCGCCAGAGACCTAATTCGGTGGGGTCTCGCCTAAGGAAGCAAGGTGGACTTACCATTGGTTCTCCAACTGATGAGTAGGACCTGCATAGGGAACATTCCACCTGTTATATGCAATATTTTTAATTATATAGGTGGGTTGTTAGTTAGCTTAGGTGGCTGGAATATGATGCAGAATGACACCAATGGCGTAGGTTCAATCCCCATACCAGGTAATTCATAGAAGCCTGAGTCCTCACCTTACCCACTTGTGTAGAGTGACCCTCAAGCTATATAGAACCAATTCTATCTCTCTGATGGAGAGGGATGGCTATGGTCCTTTTTGGATTATGGATAATTACCTAATTATATAAATTCTGATGGGGGAACTTTAAACCTAAATAACTAAATTTACCAAATGACCCCCGAATTACCAACAAGATTTCACTTTCTGTAATTTTCACATTAACATGAATCAGAACAAACACAGATTAGACATGAACTAACAGGCAAATTATCTTTGAAATAAAAAGTTAAATTTCATTTTATATAGTTGACACCATGAAGATACATCTTATACAACCACGAGCCCCCACATTACTCCCTGCAGACACGCATCATGTGCAGTTCCAAAGTTCTCTAACCTGACCTCTATTATGTGGGATTCCACTTTCTCACTCAATCAATTCGGCCCTTGAATCACTTGGATTGGCAACCATATTCCATCTGAAATCCCTGGGGAATCAAACAGCACGCCGCTTCTCAGCTAAGTCCATCAAGGTATTGATGGCACAGATTTCCGACAGATTCCTTTAACTTAATCCTTTCATAAACTCTGTTAAACATTCATAGCATCCCTGCAGTGCAGAAGGAGGCCATTCGGCCCATTGAGTCTTCACCGACTCTTACTCAGGCCCTATTCCCGTAACCCAATGCATCTACCCTGCTAATCCCCCTATCGTATATATCTTGGAACACTAAAGGGCATCTCAGCATAGCCAAGCAACCTAACCAGCACATCTTTGGACTGATTGATACTTGCAGAACTGAAGTTTTAATATTTGTCCAATTCACTAACACTGTTTTAACCACGTTTTGGCTTTCTGGCCTGCAGAACTATCCTATTTGACACACACGCAGCTCCTTGTAAATGTACTTTCCCTATTCTCCCCTTTGCTGCAACCCTCCTTTGTGTCTGGCTACTTACATGGCTTTCACATGTCAATTTCCTGCTGGTATTCCTTCAAGGTCAAGGGTCACCAGGTCACATTTCCTATTATTCAAGAGAATTACAATAGGTCCCTTAACAATTGTTGCAAACTTTCAAAAGTCCCTTTCAAACATTCCCAAAGCCAATTACAAATTCCACAGATATTTTAAAGAAATGGTGAAATTTCCTTAATGTATTGCTTCTCAGTCAAAGTACATCATGAGAGTGTTGCCCTTTATTGTTGAAATGCCCAGGGAAAGAAATAATTGTGAGTTTTAGTTAACCAGATGTTGATTTTATGGCCCAATTAAGAAGGCACAAAAGTATTCATAGGGAGCGGCAGGTACAGGGAATTGTTACCTGATGATCTATAAAATGTCGGTGAGACTCCGCTAAGAGCAGTTGTGTCTTGTTTGTTCTTTATAGGTATCCAAGAACATAAGGCTCTCAATGTGGTTAGCTGGATTGAAATCATTAAGGTAAAAAGAGAGGCTTTGAATCAGTTCTCACTCAATCTAGGAGAAAGAGGGAAAAATACTTAAGCTTTTAAATTTGTGTTAGACAGAAGTTCTTCATACCAAATCAGGAAGAGAAAAATGAAGAGATACGACTGTAAACTAAGAGAACCAATTCACATGATGCAGCCCTCTGTCTAGACATGTTTCACACAATCAGAGTGATACACTGTCTGAGGGACAGTCATTTGGATGAGAACACTAGAGCAAAACCACCTTTTCTCTCTTGGGTAAATATAAATATCCCATGGCACTATACAACAACCTGACAACAACAACTTATACAACAAGACTTGATCCTCTTTAACCTGTGCTTGGCCTTTTCTCCACTCACATTGTCTGTACCTTTAAGACTTGATTACCTGTAAAGACTCGCATTCCAACCATTATCTTGTAAATTGAGTTTGTGTCTTTATATGCCCTGTTTGTGAACACAAGTCCTCACTCACCTGAAGAAGGAGCTTGAGGCTCCGAAAACTAATGCTGCCAAATAAACCTGTTGGACTTTAACCTGGTGTTGTGAGACTTCTTACTGTACTATACAACAACAACAGCTTATATTTATATAGCACCTTTAATGAAATATCCCAAGATGCTGCACAGGAGTATTATAAAACAAATGATTACACTGAGCCACATAAGGAGATATAAGGTCAGATAAACAAAGGCTTGGTAAAAGATTTAAGGAGAGTCTTAAAGGAGAAAAGCAAATTAGAGAAACAGAGAGGAGTAGGGAGGATATTCTAGAGTTTAGGGCTAAGGCAACTGAAGGTGCAACAATGGTGAGGCAATTAAAATTGGGGATGCACAAGAGGTCAGAATTAGAGTAGCGCAGATATCTCCGAGGGTTGTGGAGCTGGAGGGGATTTCAGAAATAAGGAGGGTTGAGACCCTGGGCAGCAGGTGAGGAAGAGCACGAGAATTATTTCCAGTGCACAGAGCATGACTGCAAGTGAGGCAGGTATGAGGATCCAGAATGTAGCAATGGAGGAGCCTCAGCCCTTGAAATTACATAGAATACATAGAATCTCGACAGTGCAGAGGGAAGCCATTTGTCCCATTGAGTCTGCACCAACTCTCCAAAGGAGCATCTTACTGTGAGGCAGCAGTGCTAACCACTGTGCCATTGTACCACCATTGTCCAATCAGTTCAGAGATCTTGCACCTTGCATGGATGAGAATAGGGACTGCAGGGTGGATGAGCAAACTAACCACGGCACCGTAATGCACAGAGTCATTCAAATAGGTGGAAGGGGGAGCTTAAGCTTATTTATTTATTAGTGTCACAAGTAGGTTACATTAACACTGCAATGAAGTTACTGTGAAAGTCCCCTACTCGCCACACTCCAGCACTTGTTCGGATTACACTGAGGGAGAATTTAGCATGGCCAGTGCACCTAACCGGCACATCTTTCGGAGTTGGGGGGATAGAAATGATTGTCGAAAGCCAGGGTGTAAGTCCCGAAGGTTGTGTGTTGCTTGCCTGGTGCCAAGTTTAAGGATACCTCATCCCAGCTGGAAATAAACTTGAAGTGAGGGAGGAAAGATCCCATTGTCATGGTCCACATCGGTGTGACTACATAGGTAAGCCTAAGAACAAGCTTCTGCTGAGGGTATATGAGCAGCTAGCGGTTAAATTAAAACACCGAAGCACAGTGGTAATAATCTCTGGATTTTACCACCAGGGTCACGAGAAAATTAGCATGGGGTAAATAAGAACAGAGAGTTGGCTTAAAGGTTTGTGTTGGAGAAATGGGTTCTGATTCATGGGAGAGGCTGATCAACTACATTACTTTATGTCAAACTTGTTGAGTGGTCCTGTGGCTGCGTCCGTGCAGGTGAGTATTCAATCGCAATCTTGAATTGAGACTTGTAGATGGTGCAGTGGAGGAGGTGCAGCACTTGTCAAAGATGGCCAGCCGTGGCCCTTGGTGTTGTAGGTATGATGTTGATATGGATATTTTAGTTAAGCTTCCAGTCAGGGTGACCCCAATGCTGTCGGCGTTGTGTAACTCAGAAATAGTGGTGCCCTTAAAGATAAGAGGGAAGTGGCCATTACGTGACATTTAACAATTCAAGCCTGGATGCTGTCCAAGTCTGCTGTTGACTGGAATAGGCTGATTCATGATTGCAGGACATGAGAATGGAGCTGGAGATTGATGACCCACTGAGAACATTATGATAGAGGGAACACAATCAATGCAGTGGCTAAAAGTGGTTATAATCTTCAGTGGATCATTGATGATGACCATGGTGGGAACCTAAAGAGGATGAGGAATAGGATTGTCCACTTTGCATTTTTAGCTGAAGGTAACTAAATACTCGGTTTATGTGTGCTGGGCTATATCATTGAGGATAGAATTCTCTTGGGGCCTACTCATGTTAGTTACCTGATTGTGCACCGCTAGAATGGATGTGGTAAGGCTACAGAATGTTGGTTTTCAGAAGGTGTTTTGTGGTTTACAGCATGATGTGTTTGGCATTTAACATCATGCTATTCCTTGTTATAGAATCCTAGAATGATATGGCACAGAGGGAGACCATTCAGCTCATCATGCATATGCAGGCACTTTGGTTGAGAGATCCAATTTATCCCATTTTCTGACTCCTTCCCCCACAGCTCGCTATTGTTTATTTAATCTCTTCCGGTATTTATCTGATCCTCTTTTGAATTGTACTATTGAATCTGCTTCCACCATCGTTTCAGACTGTGCATTCCCGATCACAACAGGCACGCTGTGTTTTAAAACAAAAGTTTCTTCTTGACACCTTTTTATTTTTGCCCAAACCATACATCCAATAAAGAATTCAGGTGGAACTTGCTGCCACACAGAGAAGTTGAGGTGAGTAGTATTGAAAGGAACACTTGCAAAGTACAGGAGGGAGAAAGGAATAGATGGATATGCTGATTAGATTGGATGCAGTAGGGTGGCAAGGAGCCTTGAATAAAGCATAAGCACTGGCACAGTCCATTGTCTTGGATGGTCTGTTTCTGTGCTGTAATTTAAATGTAGTACCACCATTCAGCAGCCAAGAAGTAAAGCACTCACAGTGATCAAAAAGATTCATCCACTCTGCCCATTTTACCAAGGAAAACACTAAAATGCATACTGCATCGAAGCACTGCTGCCTCATAGCGCCAGGGACCCGGGTTCAATTCCCCGCTTGGGTCGTTGTCTGTGTAGATTCTGCACGTTCTCCCCGTATCTGCGTGGACTTCCTCCGGGTCCTCCAGTTCCCTCCCACAGTTATTGGCCATGCTAAATTCTCCCTCAGTGTAACCCAAACAGGTACCAGAGTGTGGGCAACTCGGGGATTTTCACAGTAACTTCATTGCAGTGTTAATGTAAGCCTACTTGCGAACTAATAAATAAATGTAAAACTTATTCATCACCAATGGTACCTATAACTCAGCTTCTACTCTATCCTTGTCAGGAATGCAATGAGCAGCGTCCCAGTATGGTTAGAGATTGATGTAATGGCAGCGCTGGCCTGTGATAACATGTTTTTCATAGCTGTTAGCTTATTGAACTCCAACAGGAACAAAGAAGAAGCAAAATATGGTGCATCTGGTCAGAAAACCTAAATAAGATGGGTTGTTCAGACTGATTTTATTTGGGGGTGGGGAGGGTGGGGGGGAGGTGTGTGGAACGGGGGGAAGGTGCTGATGTGGTTAGAAAACAAGGTAATGAGTAAGAAGTCCCAATATGCTCAGACCAGACTAAACACTCACTCTGTGTAAGCCACGTGGAATCTGCTCATGCCATTTGAAACTGAAGAACAAGTTGATGCCAAGTGACCCACAACACGTTAGTCTCATAACAGAAAGTGAGCTCAGTCAACAACTGGTAACGCCACACGTGTTTTATTCTGTACCTTTTACTCATTTACGAGGCTCGAGAGGACTCTTGAGGAATTGTTATCTTTCACCCTTGTCAGTAATAATTTCAAACCATTTGCCTCTAAAGCAAAGAAACAACTTGTAAACCTCAGTTCTGGAGGATGAGCCAAGTTTTGATTATTGACTTTGGCAATTCTGGTTCCTTTTTCACACCAGAATGTAAACTTTATTTTAACACAGTAAAAAACGCTGCAGAAGATAAGGGACAACAGCAGTTTTGGCAATTGCAGCACCAAGCATGTGTTTCTGATTTAAAGAAAAAATCTTCATGCATTACAGATGTTCAACCTGCTGCATCTCATGTTTCTGCCTTATCTTCCACTAGCCGTTAATACTTGCACTTAAGTGTCATCACACTCTGCCAGGGCGGCACAGTGGCACAGTGGTTAACACTGATGCCTCACAGGGCCAGGGACCAGGGTTCGATTCCAGCCTTGGAAGACTGCCTGTGTGGAGTTTGCACGGGTCTGCGTGGGTCTCCTTCGGGTGTTCCAGTTTCCTCCCACAGTTCAAAGATGTGGTGTTAGAGAAAGTTAGAAAACTCTGGGATGAATTCAGAAAACCCTGGGATTTAAGAATTAATAAAATTACTAAACAGAGGAAATTAACTTAGAATAGGGACCACAATGTGCCTTATACTTATTTTATACAAAGGTATTACTTGCATTGACACACACATAACTACTGCTTAGGAATTAAACACGTACTTTAGATTTAAACAAGAATTCTTTGAATTTATTGTGCACCTTGGCCAAAATGCAAGCTGCCCTGAAGCATAAAGGGAAGAGAGTTAACCAGGCAGGCCACATTCTTTGGGAACAATAAGCCATAGAATACAGTTAAGTTATCAGAAGAAAGTCAAGGAGAATGCACATTCTCATACTTTAGACAGTGAATAGAAGCATTCACAATGTATATGAAGTATTCAATTCCGACTGATAATGAAGCAGAATGAGACAGTGGGAACTTCATCTTTTCAACCCTGTGGCCTAAGGTGGGAAAGCAACTTTTGAACCTTATGGATTTACGTAAGTGATGTTGCTTGGTAACAGTGGGTAGGAACCTCTGAATCCTATAGACCAATGAATTCCTCATTCTACTGGAAGATACTATGCGATTGGCCAAGGTAAATATTGTGTACCAATACGATTGAAGCATCCAGTTAGGATGACAGGGTAGGCGGGAGAGTTGAAGTTTCGAAAATGTATAACCGTTTTGCAATTGCATTGTAAACTTCAGAAAGGAGTTGATGTGTCCGGCTGCCTTACTGCTAGCATGTGGTGGTCAATAAAGAACGTCTTTAACCAGCATACTGTCTTCGTGAGTCTTTGTGTTTAGCTGTTCAGCTCAATACTTAGCATCTGAGAGAAAGCCCCCCCTTCAGGTGGATTGACCATATTAAATTGCCTCTTAATGTCCAAAGGTGTGTAAATTCGATGGATTAGCCATGGTAAATGCATGGGGTTACACGGATGGGGCAGGGGGCGGAGGGGGGGATGCTCTTTCGGAGAATCTGTGCAGACTGATGGGTCGAATTATCTCTTTCTGCATTCTAGGGATTCTCTGATTCCACAAGGGCTTGCACGTACTGCTGGATGTTGGTCCCTGTTCAAGTATGATCACTGAATCAGAACATCAGAAAGTTTACAAATGCGCACCTATTTAACTAAAAACTGCATTTAAAATGTCTTCCTAATCTGACCATTGGAAGGTACTTCCACAGCCCATTTATGTTGTCCCCAAACTTCTGCTTCCTAACAACACTATGGTGTACCTATATGGCAAGGACTGCAGAAGCTCAAGAAGGCGACTCACCACTACTTTCTTAAGAGCAATTAGGGATGAGCAATAAATGCTGCCCTTGCCAGCAATACTGACATCCAATGAACAAGTGAAAAGGAAAACTTAGGCCCAGATTTTTACCATGGTGGAGATCCTTACTCTCCTGGTGAAAATAGTGGAAATGGCTGAAAATGCTAAGTCCCGCTCATGAACATGGCATTTCCTATTTTTGTGGGGCTGGAACTTCAGCTGTACCCGGGGTTCACACATGCGCATTTTACAGAGGTAGATTTAAATTAATTTTAAATTTAAATCACCAACTGCCTCTACTGAAGTCAGATTTTGGTAGACCAAGCATGTGAAACCTGGGGTGTGCAGGTTAGATCAGGTTAAAGCTGGTCAGAACTTAGTAGATTCATTTGGATAGCAGCATACCCTTTTGGAAAGGTAAGGGACCCCTCCAGATATGATCCTAGGACAACTTTGAGAGAGGCAAGGTACTTGCTGGGATAGGCAAGGCACCCTCTGGGAAAGGTAAGGCACCTTTTGGGATTGCTAAAAGTAAAAAGTGCATAAAATCATTGGAACAGTCAAAGCTGTCAAAGCGCTATCAAAGAACTGTCAAGCTGTCAAAGAGTCATCAAATAATTGCCAAGGAACTGTCAAAGCTGTCAAAGAACTGTCAATACTAATTGGAACAGTCAAAACTTAATGGAATCATCAAAAATGTCAATGGATTTAACCCTGCTGGGCCTTAAATTAGTCGAGAGTTTTAAAAAATCAATGCTTAATATTTCATTCTGTCTGTTGACATAAATCTAAGGGTTATCATTACAGGATTTGTGCTGCATTGATTGATTTTACAAACTAACATTAGCACAGTGGGGTGTTTTTCCAGTAAGCAGTTTGATTGAAAGCTCCAAGTGATTATAGAATATAAATATTTGTTTTCATAAGAAAATAGTTGAAGGAATTTCTCTGTGTTGAATGTTTTTTGTAAATTCACGCGAGAGTTTTTTGTTTAAAATAGTGATGTCATCACGAGAAACATAACTGTTTTATGTCAGCATGGCTCCTGAGGTTTGCCCATGGTGGATATCAGGTGTGTTGACATGAAGGGGGTAAGGGCAAATAGTGGTATGTGGAGAGCATGTATTGACATGACTTGATGACATAGGGGATGATCGGGTCATGAGGATGTGGGGGCATGGGGGTTTGAGGGGCATGGGCTGGCATAGGGGTATGAAAAACCATAGGAGTTGGGTGGGGTGCACAATGTGGCATGGATGGAGCATGGGGTGTGTGTGGAGGGTGAGGAACGATGGCTATTTTTGTTTTGATATTTTTATTGAATTCAACAAAATGTAGGAGTGCAGAGGCAGGCCTTCCATCCAGCCTGCCTCTACACCCAGCCTCCACACTCATTTCAGGGGCAGTAGGCCTGACCTCTAACCTGGCCTGCCCCCACCCCCCTCCAAGGAAGGAATGGCAGCTCGCCATTTTAAAGATCAGCTTTGCAGTGCTGGAAGTTCTCTCGTCTCTTCGCACCCAACCCAGGAGCAAGGATCTGGGCTTTGTCTCGCTCTGCTCTCTCTCCAATCCCAACCTTTGTTGAGATGAAGAAAGGCTAGAATGGAAAGAAAGAACTTGTATTTATATAGCGGCTTTCATGAACCCTGGCTGACCCAAAACACTTTCCAGCCAATGAGGTTTTTTTTGAAGCACTAATGTTGTCACAGAACATTGCATTCAATTTTCACACAGCGAGGTATCACCAAGAGAAATGATGTAAATGACCAGATAATCTGCTTAGTGATGTTGCTTAAGTGATAAATATTAGCCAGATAAAAATAGTGACATGGACCCAAGAGCGCAGGTGGTAACTTGGTACATTATCTCATCTGAAAGGCAATATCTCCAATGCTGCAATCTCTCTGCACTTTACTTTCATTATTCATTCCTGGCACATGAGCATCATTGCTGAAGCCAGCATTTGTTACCCATCCCTGATTGCCCTTGAGAAGGTGGGTGGTGAGCTGCCTTTTGAACCGCTGCAGTCCACGTGGTGTAGGTACACCCACCATGCTGTTTAGGAGGGTGTTTCGGGGAGACCCAGAAACAGTGAAAGGTCAGTGATAAATTTCCAAGTCCGGATGGTGTGTGGCTTGGCGAGGAACCTGCAGGCGGTGGTATTCCCAGGCATCTGCTGCCCTTGTCAATCGAGGTGGCAGATGTCGGGGGTTTGGAAGGTGTTGTTGAAACAGATTTGGTGAATTAGTGCAATTCATCTTGTAGGTATGTAAGATGTTAGTTCGTGAGTCACAGATTACCCAAGCAGTGGATTAAACTCATAGTTGACTTCAAAGCAGTGCAACTAAGAAGCACGAATTTAGATACGATACGTCAGCTAAATAGGGCAGCATGGTGGCACAGTGGTTAGCACTGCTGCCTCACAGCACCAGGGACCCGGGTTTGATTCCCAGCTTGGGTCACTGTCTGTGTGGTGTTGGCACATTCTCCCCGTGTCTGCGTGGGTTTCCTCTGAGTTCTCTGGTTTCCTCCCCCAGGCCAAAGATGTGTGGGTTAGGTGGATTGGCCATGTTAAATTGCCCCTTAGTGTCAGGGGGACTAGGGTGGGATTGTGGTCGGTGCTGGTTTGATGGGCCAAATGGCCTCCTGCACTGTAAGATTTTATGATTCTATGATTCTAAATAGGCAGAAAAGTCATATGATCCATAACAGATGAGAATGGTTTAATGGTCCTGGATCAGGCAAATGAATGGGTGAAGCAGGGGGTTGCTGATCTCCATGGCTAGCATAGGAAGTCTTCTCAGAATGGGTTATTGTTCTAGGACATTGAGCTAAACCTTCAGCCAGTTTGTTTACATATGGGTCACGGGGTTACCCCCTCCTTATCGAGATTAGTAAAGTCTTGTTTCAGCACCTATACTAGGCACATGTCCTGGGCTGCAATAACAGCCTTTGTAGTCCACTGTTTGTCAGCCTGGGAAACTGCCTTGTTAACTTCTTATGCACAATGACAATATCTTCTTCTATCACTTCTTTCAACCCCTCCAGTCCTTCTGTGTTAGCATACAACTTGTTTGATAGGAACTCCCTATCAGCACAGTGGCACAGTAGCTCGGACTGCTGCCTCACAGCGCCAGGGACCTGGGTTTGATTCCAGCCTTGGGTCACTGTGTGGAGCTTGCACGTTCTCCCCGTATCTGCATGGGTTTCCTCCAGGTGCTCCGGTTTCCTCCCACAGTCCACAGATATGCAGGTTAGGTGAATTGTTCATGCTAAATTGCCCCTTAGTTTCAGGGGGACTAGCTAGGATAAATGCATGGGGATAGGACCTGGGTGGGATTGTGATGGGTGCAGACTCGATTGGCCAAATGGCCTCCTTCTGCACTGTAGGATTCTATGATTCTAACTCCCTTCCAAACAGAACTAAGAGGGTACCTACACCACATACGCTACAGTGGTCCAAGAAGGCAGCTCAACGCCTCCTTCTCACCACCGCCTTAGGGATGGGCAATTAATGCTGACCTAGCAAGCCATCTATTCAGTTATGAATCATGCTTCTCACCCCATGACTGGGCTTTTCAATTGTTCATGGGAGGGGAGACAGGAGCAGGTGTGATTTGAAACTAGTATTGCCAGGTGACTTGTCGGTGTCCTGATGCCTCTGGGACACATTGCTACTTTCAATGTGAGGAGAAAGATGAGGGAGCCAGAAACCTGGTCACCTGGCAGCATGTGGGGTGGCACGGTAGCACGGTGGTTAGCACTGCTGCTTCACAGTTCCAGGGACCTGGGTTCGATTCCCGGCTTGGGTCACTGTCTGCGTGGAGTTTGCACATTCTCCTCGTGTCTGCGTGGGTTTCCTCCGGGTGCTCCGGTTTCCTCCCACAGTCCAAAGATGTGCGGGTTAGGTTGATTGGCCATGCTAAAATTGCCCTTTAGTGTCCTGGGATGCGTAGATTAGAGGGATTAGCGGGTAAAATATGTAGGAATATGGGGGTAGGGCCTGGGTGGGATTGTGGTCGGTGCAGACTCGATGGGCCGAATGGCCTCTTTCTGTACTGTAGGGTTTCGATGATTTCTATGATTTCTACCTTCAGTTGATTCCTCTTGAGGAGCTTGTTAATGGGTTCAGGATGTGATTTGCAAATCACAGATTGCCAAACCTGAACAGTTTGGTACATATTAGTGCACAGCAATGGGGTACAATGTGGGGAACCATCAAGCAATGTGTTTTTTGAGGAAAACCTTTGGCGCTAGATGTTTTTGTCTCAGATCGGTGGAGTACTTTTTAGTCAGCCAGTTGGCCACTTCTCTCCATCTGTGAGGCTCTCCAATGTCCTGCCTCTATTCTGCAAGGCAGCAGCAGGCCCCATCATGGCTGCCATCTGCCTTTGCAAATCATGCTCAGTAGGCAGCTCCCACCTCCTGAGCTCACTGCCAGCCCAATTGGAGCATCTACATATGAAGATAGAACCGTAAGAGCATCACAAACATGGCACATAGTTGGGAGCAGGAAATTATCAGGGCAAAATACTGTCCATGTGGGAAATCTGAAATAAAAACAAAAAAAAAGCTGGAAATACTCAGCAGGTTAGGCAGCATGTGTGGATTGAAACATAGAATCATAAAATCATAGAATCCTTACAGTGCAGAAGGAGGCTATTCGACCGATCAAGTCTGCACTGAACACAATCCCACCCAGGCCCTATCACCATGACTCCATGCATTTACCCTAGTTAGTCCCCCTGACACTAAGGGGCAATTTAGCATGGCCAATCCACCTAACCCGCAACATCTTTGGACTGTGGGAAGAAACCGGAGCACCCGGAGGAAACCCACGCAGGATGTGCAAACTCCACAGAAACAGTGACCCAAACCAGGAATCGAACACAGGTCCCTGGCACTGTGAGGCAGCAGTGCTAACCACTGTGCCACCCCTAATTGTCTTAGAGTGTTACAGTCCGAGTCATGTCTATCTGTCTTGTCTCTAGTTTAACAAATAGTCTTTAGGAATTGTTACGTGATGACTGGGTTGATTATGCTCAATGGGGGTTTCACGTGACTCCTCACACCATTCCAAAACAAACTATACATTGCCACGAACCGGAGTTTCAAGATAAGACGCCCTCGCAGATAGCATGCATGTGACAGTTTATACCTCAGTCATCACACAAAATAAATGATCTGATCAGTTATTGCATTTCTCTGTGTGTGAGCTTCCTGTGGAGATGCCGGCGTTGGACTGGGGTAAACACAGTAAGAAGTCTCACAACACCAGGTTAAAGTCCAACAGATTTATTTGGTAGCAAATACCATAAGCTTTCGGAGCACTGCTCCTTCGTCAGATGGAGTGGAAATGTGCTCTCAAACAGTGCTGGAAACCACGCAGACAGTACGACAACGGATGAATGAACACCGCTCGACAATCACCAGGCAAGACTGTCCTCTTCCTGTGGGGGAGCACTTCAGCAGTCACGGGCATTCAGCCTTGGATCTTCAGGTAAGCGGCCTTCACGACACACGACAGTGCAGTCGCTGAGCAGAAACTGATAGCCAAGTTCCGCACACATGAGGACGGCCTAAACCATTATCACATTATCAGTAACCCCCTCAGCTCGCCCCTGGTCTTGCAGAATCTCACTAGCTGTTCTGTCTGGAGACAATACACATCTCTTTAACCTGTGTTGAATGCTCCCTCCACCCACATTGCCTGTACCTTTAAGACCTGGCTGGCTGTAGAGATTTGCATTGTAATTAGTATTCTGTAACTTGATTTCTGTGTCTGTGCACTGTTTGAGAGCACATTTCCACTCCATCTGACGAAGGAGCGGTGCTCCGAAAGCTTATAGTATTTGCTACCAAATAAACCTGTTGGACTTTAACCTGGTGTTGTGAGACTTCTTACTGTGTGAGCTTCCTGGGCAGGAACTGCCACAGTTGGTCACAACTGTGACCATAATGTTCATTAGATGCACCACGCTTTGGGACATCCTGGGGTCAGTATAAGTGTAAATCTTTCATTTATTGCAATAGAACAGATGACGTCTAAAAAGAGAGACTTCTCTGAAACCAGGACAGGAAGATGCAGGTGGGCACTGGAGCAGAATTCTCAGCCTATATTACCAAAGTGAGACCATTGTATTTTCTGCTGCGATGGTCACTAGTCTGTGCTCTTGCGCAATTTTAAAGGTGTTAAATAACATTGACCTACCTGGAATATATCTAACAGCAGGTACCTACCACTTACATTACTTCCTCCCAGCATTTACTTGTGATTTAATTGAATTATACCTATTCTCTGATAAGCCACTGAGGTACCTTGGATCACTTCAAAGGTAACCTGCAATGTAATTGGAGCGTGGCCTTTAGCAGTTCCTTTGACTTATTTCTGAGGTAATTGAAGCCTGAAATATAGTTGGATTCCAGCTTCAAGAAGCCACAATACAGTAGCTGAATAAGACCAAAGTTAGTATTACTCACTGATCATTGAACTGCTTTGAAAAACACAAACACCCATCTATTAAGTACTTATTAAATAGTGTCGGATCCTACGAGCACCGAATGACCTTTCCAGCTTTCTAAGTCGACATATTTTCTATTGTGTAACATTAATAGTCATTTTCCACGAGTGTATATCTCTGCACGAGGCAATTGTACATATCCACAGAACATTTCCTCAGTTCAAACAGTCACAAGGGTCACATAAATCTCAGGCAAAATTTACAGTTCTGCTAGTGTTTAATAGGAATGCATTTGCAAGTGGCCCCTTTTCTAGTAAGTGCTTTGTGTCTGCGCTTTGATCATACAATCCACTGAACTGTAATCTGTTGGGGATAGCAACATTAAACTGATTTACTAGCTTTGTTGTTTCAACAGTTACTATTCCGAGTGACACAATAAAAGTTTTTACCACTTCCACAATTTCAAAGCCGTATGTGAAATTATTCTCACATAACTGGAAGTTGAGTCATCATTATCTTGAAGATAATGGTGACTGAACCAGGATCAGCAACATTTGTGTGTTATATAAAAGAAAATTCTGTTGGATTAATGAACATGTTCAAACTTGTTTTTTGAGCAAGAAGTAAGAAAGAAAAGACCTTGATGAGGACTAAAGGATGGCACAGTGGTTAGTATTGCTGCCTCACAGCACCAGGGACCTGAGTTTGATTGCCGGCTTGGGTCGCTGTCTGTGTGGAGTCTGCATGTTCTCCCCGTGTCTGCGTGGGTTTCCTCCGGGTGCTCCGGTTTCCTCCCACAGTCCGAAAGACATGCTGGTTAGGCGCACTGGCCATGCTAAATTCTCCCTCGGTATACCCGAACAGGCACCTGAATGTGGTGACGAGAGGATCTTCACAGTAACTTCATTGCAGTGTTAATGTAAGCCTACTTGTGATACTAGTAAATAAACTTTAAACTTTAAAGACCATGACTCATGTTTTCATGCATTTAACCCCCTGAGGACTGCATATCATTTTTGATTTTGAATCCCATAACACATTATTGAGCGGTTGGAAACAAATTTCCTCCCCTCATCACCCACCCGTCCCCATTTCCACCTGGGATTTGACATAACCTGTATCCACATGTATGTTTTCATAGGTTTCCATTCCCCAAGCATAGCACTGGCTTGGCTGGGCCCCCTAGCCAGAGGCAGGGCAGAAATCCAACCACTGCCATAGATCCAAGAGAGCCCGAATTGTGATAATGACCATCAGCTACAGGGTTTTCTGGCTAACAATCCGTTAGTTAATGAGATGGTAGATGCATTTAGCCTTGGCTTCAATAGGAGTTAATGCCTGGTCTGGTGTTCCTAGTTCCATGACAAACTAATAACCCAATTGTGATAAAAGTTTAAAGTAAAGTTTATTTATTAGTCACAAGTAAGGCTTACATTAACACTGCAATGAAGTTATCGTGAAATTCCCCTTGTCGCCACAGTCCAGCGCCTGTTCGGGTCAATGCACCTAACCAGCATGTCTTTCAGAATGTGGGAGGAAACTGGAGCACCCGGAGGAAACCCACGCAGACACGAGGAGAATGTGCAAATTCCACACAGACGGTGACCCAAGCTGGGAATTGAACCCAGGTCCCTGGCGCTGTGAGGCAGCAGTGTTAACCACCGTGCTACCATGCAGCCTATTGATGGATGCATGGAAGGTCCTCCATGCAGTGTTGCCAACTCTATATTTGTGGAGGTTTCATCACATGACTTTCCCCTTTCAACTGCACCCTCACGCTTCTACTATTGGTCACCTGGCACATCGGCCCTCATGCCACCTGCCTTTCCATGGCAACTGGAAAACAACCAGACTCTTCATTAGATGATTAATTGGATGATTCTTGGCTGTCAGTCAAAACAGCCTATTTTCTCCAGCTCCAATATTTAATAACTAATACAAATGAAATAGGAACAGGATTAGGCCATTTGGCCCCTCAAGCTTGTTTTGCCATTCATTAAGATCATGGCTGATCTGTTTGTGTTTCAAATTCCACATTCCCATCTAACCTTTGATTCCCTTGTCCAACAAGAATCTATCTACCTCTGCCTGAAGAAGATTCAATGACCCCCCACCTCCCCCACTTTCTGAGACAAAGTTCCAAAGTTATACAACCCTCAGAAATGTTTTTTTTCCTCATCTCTGTCCTAAAAAGGAAATCCCTAACTTTAAAACAGTGCCTCTAGTTCTGGACTCACCTGCAAGAGGAAACATCCTTTCCAGATCCACATTGTCAAGACTGTTCAGGATCTTATATACTTCCATCAATTCACCCCTCACTCTTTTGGTCGGAGGAGAGGACAAGTAATTTATACTAAAAGATGCAATTTTTAAGGAAATTCGGAATCGGAGAAACCGGGATGGTGGGGTGGGGTGAAGGATGGCAGGCCAAGTTAAAGTGGCTGTTAACAAAGCACCTATGATCCTTGACCTTATTAATAGAGAAACGGCGTTCAAAAGCAAGGAAGTTGTGCTTGAATTTTATCAAATGGTGATTAAGTCCCAAGAACATGAGGTAAGACAAGGAAATGTTTCCTCTTCACCTGCTGAATAAGACCATAATAAGACCATAAGACATAGGAGCAGAATTAGGCCACCCGGCCCATCGAGTCTGCTCTGCCATTCAATCATGGCTGATGTTTTTCTCATCCCTGTTCTCCTGCCTTTTCCCCATAACCCCTGACCCCTTTATCAATCAAGATCCTATCTATCTCTGTCTTAAAGACATTCAATGACCTGACCTCCATAGCCTTCTGTGGCAAAGAGTTCCACAGATTCACCACTCTCTGGCTGAAGAAATTCCTCCTCATCTCTGTTTTAAAGGATCGTCCCTTCAGCCTGAGGTTGTGCCCTCTGGTTCTAGTTTTTCCTACTAGTGGAAACATCCTCTCCACGTCCACTCTATCCAGGCCTCGCAATATCCTGTAAGTTTCAATAAGATCCCCCCTCATCCTTCTAAACTCCAACAAGTACAGACCCAGAGTCTTCAACTGTTCCTCATACGACAAGCTCTTCATTCCAGGGATCATTCTTGTGAATCTCCTCTGGACCCTTTCCAAGGCCAGCACATCCTTCCTTAGATACGGGGTCCAAAACTGCTCACAATACTCCAAATGGGGTCTAACCAGACCCTTATACAGCGTCAGAAGTACATCCCTGCTCTTGTATTCTAGCCCTCTCGACATGAATGCTAACATTGCATTTGCCTTCCTAACTGCCGACTGAACCTACATGTTAACCTTAAGAGAATCTTGAACAATGACTCCCAAGTCCCTTTGTGTTTCTGATTTCCTAAGCATTTTCCCATTTAGAAAATAGTCTATCCCTCCATTCCTCCTTCCAAAGTGCATAACCTCACACTTTTCCACATTGTATTCCATTGCCACTTCTTTGCCCACTCTCCTAACCTGTCCAAGTCCTTCTGCAACCCCCCTGCTTCCTTAACGCTACCTATCCTTCTACATATCTTTGTATCACCTGCAAACTTAGCAACAGTGCCTTCAATTCCTTCCTCCAAATCATTAATGCATATTGTGAAAAATACATCGAGAAGGAAAGGAGAAAGTGCAGAATGCAGTGTTACAGACATAGCTAGGGTGTAGAGAAAGATCAACTTAATGCGAGGTAGGTCCATTCAAAAGTCTGATGGCAGCAGGGAAGAAGCTGTTCTTGAGTCAGTTGGTACATGTCCTCAGACTTTTGTGCCTTTCTCCCGGGAGAAGAAGGTGGAAGAGAGAATGTCCAGTGTCCTTGATTATGCTGGCTGAGAGGGGAGAGATACAAAAGTGTCCAGAGGGGCAATTCTTTCACACAGAGGGTGGTGAGTGTCTGGAACAAGCTGCCAGCGGTAGTAGTAGAGGCGGGTACAATTTTATCTTTTAAAAAGCATTTAGGTAGTTACATAGGTACGATGGGTATAGAGGGATATGGGCCAAATGCGGGCAACTGGGATTAGTTTAGGGGTTTTTAAAAAAAATAAGGACGGCATGGACAAGTTGGGCCGAAGGGCCTGTTTCCATGCTATAAACCTCTATGACTCTATGGCTGCTTTTCCAAGGCAGTGGGAAGTGTCGACAGAGTCAATGGATGGGAGACTGGTTTGCGTGATGGACTGGGCTTCATTCATGACCCTTTGTAGTTTTTTGCTGTCTTGGACAGAGCAGGAGCCATACCAAGCTGTGATACAACCAGAAAGTCATAGAGGTTTACAGCATGGAAACAGGCCCTTCAGCCCAACTTGACCATGCCACCCTTTTTTTTTAAACCCTGAAGCTAGTCCCAATTGTTTGCATTTGGTCCATATCACTCTATACCCATCATACCCATGTAACTGTCTAAATGATTTTTAAAAGACAAAATTGTACCCACCTCTACTACTACCTCTGGCAGCTTGTTCCAGACACTCACCACCCTCTGCGTGAAACAATTGCCCCTCTGGACCCTTTTGTA
This sequence comes from Mustelus asterias, assembly GCF_964213995.1. Lineage (NCBI taxonomy): Eukaryota > Metazoa > Chordata > Chondrichthyes > Carcharhiniformes > Triakidae > Mustelus > Mustelus asterias. The sequence goes on along the minus strand of NC_135802.1, from coordinate 140,594,792 downwards.
TCTCCCCCCTCTATCCTTAAATCTATGCCCTCTAGTTTTAGAGTCCCCTACCATTGGGAAAAGATATTGACTATTTAGCTGATCTATTCCCCTCATTATTTTATAGACCTCTATAAGATCACCTCTCAGCCTTCTATGCTCCAGAGAAAAAAGTCCCAGTCTATCCAACCTTTCTTTACAACTCAAACAATCAAGTCCCGGTAGCATCCTAGTAAATATTTTCTGCACGCTTTCTAGTTTAATAATATCCTTTCTATAATAAGGTGACCAGAACTGTACGCAGTATTCCAAGTGTGGCCTTACCAATGTTTTGTACAATATCAACAAGACGTCCCAACTCCTGTATTCAATGTTCAGACCAAGGAAACCAAGCATGCTGAATACTTTCTTCACCACTCTGTCCACCTGACTCCACTTTCAAGGAGCTATGAACATGTACCCCTAGATCTCTTTGTTCTGTAACTCTCCCCAACACCCTATCATTAACTGAGTAAGTCCTACCCTGGTTCAATCTACCAAAATGCATCACCTCGCATTTATCTAAATTAAATTCCATCTGCCATTCGTCAGCCCACTGGCCCAATTGATCAAGATCCCATTGCAATCGGAGATAACTTTCTTCACTGTCCACTATGCCACCAATCTTGGTGTCATCTGCAAATTTACTAACCATGCCTCCTATATTCTCATCCAAATCATTAATATAAATGACAAGTAACAGTGGACCCAGCACCGATCCCGGAGGCAGACCGCTGGTCACAGGCCTCCAGTTTGAAAAACAACCCTCTACAACCACCCTCTGCCTTTTGTCAAGAAGCCAATTTTGTATCCATTTAGCTACCTCATCCTGGATCCCGTGAGATTTAACCTTATGCAACAACCTACCATGCGGTACCTTGTCAAAGGCCTTGCTAAAGTCCATGTAGACAACATCAATTGCACTGCCCTCATCTATCTTCTTGGTTACTCCTTCAAAAAACTCAATCAAATTTGTGAGACATGATTTTCCACTCACAAGGCCATGCTGACAGTCCCTAATCAGTCCTTACATCTCTAAATGCCTGTAGATCCTGTCTCTCAAAATACCTTCCAACAACTTACCCACCACAAATGTGAGGCTCACTGGTCTGTAGTTCCCAGGCTTTTCCCTGCAATCCTTTTTAAACAAAGGCACAACATTTGCCACCCTCCAATCTTCAGGCACCTCACCTGTGACTATCGATGATTCAAATATCTCTGCTCGGGGACCTGCAATTTCCTCCCTAGCCTCCCACAATGTCCTGGGATACACTTCATCAGGTCCCGAGGATTTATCTACCTTGATGCGCTTTAAGACTTTCAGCATCTCCTTCTCTGTAATATGTACACTCCTCAAGACATCATTATTTATTTCCCCAAGTTCCCTAATATCCATGCTTTTCTCAACAGTAAATACTGATGAGAAATATTCATTTAGGATCTCACCTATCTCTTGTGGATCCGCACATAGATGACCTTGTTGATCCTTAAGAATGCTTTCTATGGTGTATCTGTAAAAGTTGGTGAGAGTCGTAGTGGACATGCCAAATTTCCTTAGCCTCCTGAGAAAGTAGAGGCGTTGGTGGGCTTTCTTAACTACAGTGCTGCATGGGGGGGACCAGGACAGGTTGGTGGTGATCTGGATACCTAGAAACGTGAAGCTCTCGACCATTTCCATTTCATCTCTAGTTGTCAGCAAGGAATTTCCTCCAAATTTCAGCTGTTAGTTGATTCACAAGAACTAGAATCTCACTTACTTTAAGCAGTGTTTTTTCACAGAATCATTCAGCACTGAAAGAGGCAATTCAGCCCATTGTGCATGTGCCAGCTCTTTGAAAAGGCTTTCTAACTAGTTCCACTCACTGTTAAGTATACATTCAGTTCACTTTTGAAAGGTACGATTGAATCTCCTTCAACCACCCTTTCAGGCAATGCATTCATTCTGCACCCTGACAAAGAATTCTCATCTCCCATCTGGTTCTTTCGCCACTTATTTTAATTTCTCTCCTCTGGTTACTGACCTTACTGTCAGCGGTAACAATTTCACTAGCATTTCTGAAAAAAGAGACATGCTGCCAAAGATTTTTGTCTTTAATTCATCAGGACAGACACAAGAATGGCAAATTTCAAAGGGAGTAACAATTTATATGGCATGAGAAAAGGGTGCTGATTGGTCAGTATGTGGTATGTGAATTTCAGTGTGAGTGCAATGCCAGGTCCATAGGCCGTACATCCCAATGACTGGCCGACAATATCAAACAGCGCATCCTTTTGACTATTCGAAATAGGCAGATTGCTGACCATACTCAACCAGCCCTCGCAAAACTCAGATATTACAAAACAAAGAACAGTACAGCACAGGAACAGGCCCTGTGGCCCTCCAAGCCTGCGCCGATCACGTTTATCTATCTAGACCAACTGCTTATATCCCTCTATTCCCCGTTTGTTCATATGCTTATCAAGATAAGTCTTAAATGTGGCAAACGTAACTGCCTCAACTACCTCACTTGGCAGTGCAGTCCAGGGCCCCACCACCCTCTGTGTAAAAAACTTCCCCCGCACATCTCCATTGAACCTTTCCCCCCTTATCTCGAACTTGTGTCCCCTTGTAATTGTCATTTCTGCCCTGGGAAAAAAACTTCCAACTGTTCACCCTATCTGTACCTCTCATAATTTTATAAACTTCTTTCAGGTCGCCCCTCATCCTCCATCTTTCCAAGGAGAACAATCCCAGTTTATTCAATATCTCCTCATAGATAATACCCTCCATACCAGGCAACATCCTAGTAAACCTTTTCTGCACCCTCTCCAAAGCCGCCACGTCCTTCTGGTAGTGTGATGACCAGAATTTGACACAGTATTCCAAATGTGGCCTAACCAACATTTTATACAACTGTAACATAATTTGCCAACTTTTATACTCAATGCCCCAACTGATGAAGGCAAGCATGACATATTGCTTTCCTCACCATCTTTTCCACCTGTGCTGCCGCTTTTAAGGATCTGTGGACCTGTATTCCCAGATCTCTCTGTTCTGTCATTTATTTTATAGCTGATTGTTCTGACATTTATTTTATAGCTCCCACCTGAATTGGATCTACCAAAATGCATCACTTCGCATTTGTCCGGATTAAGTTCCATCTGCCATTTCTCTGCCCAATTTTTCAGTCTATCTATATCCTGCTGTATTCTCTGACAATCTTCATCACTATCCGCAACTCCGCCAATCTTAATATCATCTGCAAACTTGCTAATCAGACCAGCTATGTTTTCTTCCAAGTCATTTCTATATATTACAAACAGCAGAGGATCCAGCACCGATCCCTGCGGAACACCACTAGTTACAGACCTCCATTCAGAAAAGCACCCTTCCACCCTCTTTCTTCTATGGCCAAGCCAGTTCTGAATCCATCTAACTAGTTCACCCCTGATCCCATGAGATTTAATCTTTTGCACCAGCCTGCCATGAGGGACCTTGTCAAATGCCTTACTAAAGTCCATGTAGACAACATCCACAGCTCTTCCCTCGTCAATCATTTTTGTCACCTCCTTAAAAAACTCAATTAAATTAGCGACCCATAACCTCTCATGTGGAAAGCCATACTGTCTGTCGCTAACAAGACCATTCAGTTCCAAATGTGTATAGATCCTCTTTCTAAGAATCTTCTTCAACAGCTTCACTATCACTGACATCAAACTCACTGGCCTATAATTACCCGGGTTATCCTTGCTACCCTTAAATAACGGGACAACATTGTCTATCCTCCAATCCTCTGGTACCTCACCAATGGCCAACGAAGAAACAAAGATTTCTGTTAGAGGCCCAGCAATTTCATCTCTTGTCTCCCTCAGTAATCTGGGATAGATGCCATCTGGCCCTGGGGGTTTGTCTACCTTAATGCTTTTTAATTCACCTAACACTTCCTCCCTCGTAATGATGACTTGTTCTAAAGGAGTTACATACCCCTCCAAGACACCATCAATCGATGTGTCTTTTCCTTTGTGAATACCGATGCAAAGTACTCATTAAGGATCTCACCCACTTCCTTTGGTTCTACACATAATAGAACATAGAACATAGAACATAGAACATTACAGCGCAGAACAGGCCCTTCGGCCCACGATGTTGCACCGACCAGTTAAAAAAAAACTGTGACCCTCCAACCTAAACCTATTTCTTTTCGTCCATGAACCTATCTACGGATCTCTTAAACGCCCCCAAACTAGGCGCATTTACAACTGATGCTGGCAGGGCATTCCAATCCCTCACCACCCTCTGGGTAAAGAACCTACCCCTGACATCGGTTCTATAACTACCCCCCCTCAATTTAAAGCCATGCCCCTCGTGCTGGATTTCTCCATCAGAGGAAAAAGGCTATCACTATCCACCCTATCTAAACCTCTAATCATCTTATATGTTTCAATAAGATCCCCTCTTAGCCGCCGCCTTTCCAGCGAAAACAATCCCAAATCCCTCAGCCTCTCCTCATAGGATTTCCCCTCCATACCAGGCAACATCCTGGTAAACCTCCTCTGCACCCTCTCCAAAGCCTCCACATCCTTCCTGTAATGTGGGGACCAGAACTGCACACAGTACTCCAAGTGCGGCCGCACCAGAGTTGTGTACAGTTGCAACATAACGCTACGACTCCTAAATTCAATCCCCCTACCAATAAACGCCAAGACACCATATGCCTTCTTAACAACCTTATCTACTTGATTCCCAACTTTCAGGGATCTATGCACACATACACCTAGATCCCTCTGCTCCTCCACACTATTCAAAGTCCTCCCGTTAGCCCTATACTCAACACATCTGTTATTCCTACCAAAGTGAATTACCTCACACTTCTCCGCATTAAACTCCATCCGCCACCTCTCGGCCCAACTTTGCAACCTGTCTAAGTCTTCCTGCAAACTACGACACCCTTCCTCACTGTCTACCACACCACCGACTTTGGTGTCATCAGCAAATTTGCTAATCCACCCAACTATACCCTCATCCAGATCATTAATAAATATTACAAACAGCAGTGGCCCCAAAACAGATCCCTGAGGTACACCACTTGTAACCGCACTCCATGATGAATATTTACTATCAACCACCACCCTCTGTTTCCTATCCGCTAGCCAATTCCTGATCCAATTTCCTAGATCACCCCCAATCCCATACATCTGCATTTTCTGTAGAAGCCTACCATGGTGAACCTTATCAAACGCCTTACTAAAATCCATATATACCACGTCCACTGCCTTGCCCCCATCCACCTCCTTGGTCACTTTCTCAAAAAACTCAATAAGGTTAGTAAGGCACGACCTACCTGCCACAAAACCATGCTGACTATCACCTATCAATTCATTACTCTCCAAATAACTATAAATCCTATCCCTTATAATTTTTTCCAACATCTTGCCGACAACAGAAGTGAGACTCACCGGTCTATAATTCCCGGGGAAGTCTCTGTTCCCCTTCTTAAACAATGGGACAACATTCGCTAACCTCCAATCTTCTGGTACTATACCAGAGGCCAACGACGACCTGAAGATCAGAGCCAGAGGCTCTGCAATCACTTCTCTTGCCTCCCAGAGAATCCTTGGATAAATCCCATCCGGACCAGGGGATTTATCTATTTTCAGACCCTCCAGAATATCCTGCACATCCTCCTTATCAACTGTAATACTGTCTATTCTACTCCCCTGCAACCCAGTGTCCTCCTCAGCTATATTCATGTCCCCTTGCGTGAACACCGAAGAGAAATATTGGTTCAATGCTTCACCAATCTCCTCCGGTTCCACACATAACTTCCCTCTGCCATCTATAACTGGCCCTAAACTTGCCCTAACCAACCTTCTGTTCTTGACATACCTATAGAACGCCTTAGGATTCTCTTTAACCCTATCCGCCAAAGTCTTCTCATGTCCCCTTTTAGCCCTTCTAAGCTCGCTCTTCAACTCCCTCTTAGCCAATCTAAAGCTTTCTAGTGCACTACCCGAGTGCTCACGTCTCATCCGAACATAAGCCTCCTTTTTCTTTTTAACCAACAAAGAAACTTTTTTGGTGCACCACGGTTCCCTAGCCCTACCAATTCCTCCTTGCCTGACAGGGACATACCTATCACAGACTCGCAGTAGCTGCTCCTTGAAAAAACTCCACATGTCGGACGTTCCCAGTCCCTGTAATCTCCTAGTCCAACCTATGTTTCCTAATTCTCTCCTAATAGCCTCATAATTACCCTTCCCCCAGCTAAAACCACTGGCCCGAGGTTCATGCCTATCCCTTTCCATCACTAAGGTGAACGTAACCGAATTGTGGTCACTATCACCAAAATGCACACCAACTTCCAAGTCTAGCACCTGGTCTGGCTCATTTCCCAGCACCAGATCCAATATAGCCTCACCTCTAGTTGGCCTGTCTACATACTGAGTCAAAAAACCTTCCTGCACGCTTTGAACAAAAGCTGACCCCTCTAACGAGCTAGAGCTATAACAATTCCAGTCAATATTAGTCAAGTTAAAATCCCCCATAACAATTGCCCTATTACTTTCACTCCTAAGCAGGATTGACTCCGCAATCCTTTCCTCAACCTCTCTAGAACTTTTAGGAGGTCTATAAAAGACTCCCAACAGGGTGACCTCTCCTCTCCTATTTCTAATCTCCGCCCATACTACCTCAACAGATAAGTCCTCATCAAACCTCCTCTCTGACACTGTGATACAATCTCTGACCAATAATGCTACCCCTCCCCCTCTTCTACCTCCTTCCCTACTTCGACTAAAACATTTGAACCCCGGGACCTGCAGCATCCATTCCTGCCCCTGCTCTATCCATGTCTCTGAAATAGCCACAACATCGAAGTCCCAGGTACTGATCCACGCTGCAAGTTCACCCACTTTATTGCGAATACTCCTGGCATTGAAGTATACACATTTCAAACCCTGCTCCACCCCACCTCTGCAATGCCGTGCATTGCAGTCCCCATCCATGCATCCCTCACTTTCAGCCCCACTACTCAGGATCCCTCCCCCCCCCCGAATCAGTTTAAACCTCCCTGCATGGCCTTAGCAAATTTACCCCCCAGGATATTGGTCCCCTTCTGATTAAGGTGTAGACCATCCTTCTCATAGAGGTCACACCTTCCCCAGTACGAGCCCCAATTGCTTAAGTACCTGAACCCCTCCCTCCTGCACCATCCCCTCAGCCATGAATTCAAACCTTCCCTCTCCCTATTCCTCTCTAAACTATCCCGTGGTTCAGGCAAGAGTCCAGAGATAACCACTCTGTCAGTCTTGGCCTTTAGTTTCCACCCCAACTCCATAAATCCCTGCCTAATATCCCCTTCCCCTATCCTCCCTATGTCGTGTGTCCCCACATGTACAATAACTTGTGGTTTATCTCCCTCCCCCCTAAGAGTCCTGAATACCCTGTCAGACACATCCCTGTCAGACACATAATTTCCCTCCTTTGTCCTTAAGTGGACCAACTCTTTCTCTAGCTACCCTCTTGTTCCTAATATAAAATGCCTTGGGATTCTCCTTAATCCTGTCTGCCAAGGACATTTCGTGACTCCTTCTTGCCTTCCTAACTCCCTGTTTGAGCTCTTTTCTACTTACCCTATATTCTTCAAATGTTTCATCTGTTTTTAACAGCACAGACCTCATGTATGCATCCTTTTTCTTTTTGACTAGTATTGAATTTGATGATCAGCCATGATCAAAATGAATGGCAGAACAGAGTTGAAGGGCCGATTGGCCTACTCCTCCTTTTGTTTTCTATGTTTCTATATCTCTAAAACCCACCGCTCCATGTGCAAAATCTTGTAAGAGTCGGAAAACAAGCTTCTTGCCGGTGAAACCTCGTCTCCCAATTTTCCCCGCCCTTGCTGATGGCCTATTGAGGTTCCTGCTCACTAAAGGTGGGAACCTCATTTAAATACATTTTAATCTTAACACTATTGACGGGCCACCCCGCCACACGATCTCCTCATCAAGTCGTCGAGGTTTCAGAGGAACAGGTATCAATCGACGAGCTCCTGCCGGGGGTGCCAAGGTAAGTATAGCTCCCAGGGCAGAGATATATCTCTGGGCAGTGCCCTGGCACTGGCCCCTGAAACATGTTGGAAGTGCCAACCTGGCAATGCCAACCTGTGCCGGGGGAAGTGCTGGGGTGGGCTCTCTGGGGGGCCCCATTGTGGGGGTTACTATTATGTACAATGGAGAGGGGGGGGTTGCAAGTACTGGTGCCGTTGAATGGGAGTTGGGGAAACTTGCCAATGAAGGGGTAGAGTGCCCACGATTTTGCCACAGAGGTGAGGAGGGTGGATGGGAAAGCCTCCGATACCTTCATGATGGGGTGAAGGAGAGATCCCCCCCCCCCAGGAGCTCTTTGGTGTTGGCGGGGGGGAACCCCCAATACCTTCGTGGTGAGTTGTCGCCCTGATGTCTTTGTGGGCGGTGGGGTGTTGGTGGGAATATAGCTTCAGCACTGATCAGGGCTCCATCTTTAACGATAATGCCCCGATCTCTGTGAAGCACGGTCTGTTAGCTCTAACTGGCCCCATCCCCGTAGACTGACAGCATAAACTATGCTCTCAGATTTTTTTTGTCAGTGTGGCTGAAGATCTGGTCTGAAAATTCAGCCATGCACCTGGAGAGATACACGCCAGTTTTCAGTCAGATCCTGATACTTTGGCAAATTATGGGAAAACTCCGCCCATTATGTATAAGATTAGATGTAATTGGAAAGCAGTTGCTGAACAACCCCGAGTATGCTACGAATTATGCTAACAACCAAGTTAAGATTGTCAGTTGGGCTCATAATGTCACTTATTTATAATTACAGAAGATACATATATTCATGCACTGTAACCTATCCTTTGCAGGCAAAAGCAATATATCCAGGCATTGCATCATTTTTGTATTAAACAAATTTATGGGAGACAATAGTTTCCTGTTGCATTATCAATGGCAAGGCCTCGACCAGAGTTAACTTGCCAACTAATCAGCACCCTTTTCTCACACAGTATAAATCATTGCTCCCTTTGAAATTTGGCATTCTTGCATCTGTCCTGATGAGTGCAAGATGAAAAACTTCAACAGCATGTCTCTTTTTTCAGCAACACTCAAGTTCTGTACCACAATTTCTCCTTATTTATTCTCCCTTCGTAATTTTGAACATTCCATTCTCCCAATTCTCTGCTCAAAGGAGAACAATCCCAGCTCCTCCAGTCTCTCCACATAGTCCTTAAATCTTCTATCATTCTATTAACTTGCTTCTACTCCAAGACATGGACATCCATTACATTATTTATATTGAACATATTCTGGTTTACTTTAATTACATTTAAGTTGCTGTACTGGCAGTAATGCTTGGGTTGATGTCTGGTAGTTATATTTACACCACGCAGCATAGTAATTTGGGTCAACTTGGCTCATTTGGTAACTCACTCATTCTGGGAAGCAAAAATTGTCGGTTCAAACTCCATTCCACGGATCCAAGCATGTGGATTAGCTATGCATTGCAGTTGCCAACTGTGATTGGATATATTCCTGGGGGTTTAATCAAATAAATGTCCTCCTTCAAGTGCTCCACCCGGTCAAACAATGTTTCAGATCCAACTCCAATACTTCTGTAAGTAACAAAAGGGTTTGAAGAAAATGATTGAAAATAAAACATGTTTTTTTAATGCCTGCAGTGATGGTTCTCCTGTGTAGCTTGCAGCAATGTAAAGGAGATTAATCTTTACTGCCAAGAAATTTCAGGACAATCCTGGAGGGTTGGTAACCCTACTCTGGGCCCCAGTGTAGCATTGGGGGATTGCTGTATCATCTAGGGACACGCCCTTAAGATGAAGTATAAGTTGAAGTCCTGTCTGCCTGTTGTGCTAGTCCATAGGGATGTAAAAAAAAATGACTGGTCCTGGATTGCAATCCCCAGTTAACTAATGAACTGTTCATTCTTCTCATTGCTGTTTGTGGGATCATGTGGTCAACTCCATTTACATAGAAACATAGAAACTAGAAGCAGGAGTAGGCCATTCGGCCCTTTGAGCCTGCTCTGCCATTCATTTTGCATGTGGTTGATCATCAAACTCAATATCCTGATCCCCCCCCCCCCCTATCCTTTGATCCCTTTAGCCCTAAGAGCTATATCTAATTTCTTCTTGAAATCACACAAGGTTTGGCCTCAACTACTTTCTGTGGTAGTGAATTCCACACATTCACCACTCTCTGGGTGAAGAAATTTCTCCTCACCTCAGTTCTAAATGGTTTATTCCTTATCTCAAACTATGACCCTCAGCCTGGACTCCCCCACCAATGGGAATATTCTTTCTGAATCTACCCTGTCTAACCCTATTAGAATTTTATAAATTTTTATGAGATCCCCTTTCATTCTTCTAAACTCCAGTGTATTTAATCCTAACCAACTTACTATCTCCTCATATGACAGACCTGCCATCCCAGGAATCAGCCTGGCAAACCTTTGCTGAACTCCCTCTATAGCAAGGACATCCTTCCTCAGATAAGGACACCAAAACTGCACACAATACTCCAGTATGCTGTCATGATGATAGTTACTGCATTTGAAAGTTTTGGGGACTGTAAGTGAAGAGACAAAATAAAATGCTTTTATAAAAGTCTTTTCTTATTTACTGAGGGCATGAGGATGATGTTCTTCATCTCAACTTGAAACATGCGAGACATCAGCGGATTGACCGCAAAATTCTGCCCAATGCTAATGTCGAGGGGCACTAAGCCAGTCGGGAGGCCCAAATATTCCTGCTCCTTCTGGCACCACAAAATGCCCCTCTAGTATGTTTACAGGTTATTGCTGGATGAACCTCCAGTGGTTAAGCCACACATTGCATGGTAAGTGATAACTTTTACAGATGCACAATAGAAAGCATTCTTTCCGGATGTATCACAGCTTGGTATGGCTCCTGCTCTGACCAAGAAGGCAAGAAACTACAAAGGGTCGTGAACATAGCCCAGTCCATCACGCAAACCAGCCTCCCATCCATTGACTCCATCTACCCTTCCCATTGCCTTGGAAAGGCAGCCAGCATAATCAAGGACCCCTTAACTATGCTGGCTGCATAATCTCTTCCACCTTCTTCCATCAGAAAAAAGATACAAATGTCTGAGAACGCATACCAACCAACTTAAGAACAGCTTCTTCCCTGCTGCCATCAGACTTTTGAATGGTCCTACCTTATATTAAGCTGATCTTTCTCTACACCCTACCTGTAACTGCAACACCATATTCTGCACCCTCTCTTTTCCTTCTCTCCCATGTAGTCTAGGAATGGTATTGTTTGTCTGCATAGCGCGCAAGCAACAATACTTTTCACTGTATCCCGATACATGTGACAATAATAAATCAAATCAAAAAACATGCATTGAAGACCTGACATCAATATCTGACCCTTCAAATTCACACAATTAACAGCTCAAGTCCAGCACTTTGCAAGCCAACTGTCACAAAAATCATTGATATTTTGACAGAAATAGCTGTATAGTTTCACATCCAGTGAATTTCCAGGGGGTTCCTCCCAATCTGCCACAGTAACCTTGCTGGAAGTTTGATGGGAAACAAGGAAATTCATCCCCAGTAAAATGCACAATCTCTGCTCCAGGGAAAAAAATAAAACAACAGTTACTCAGTGAAGAATTCACCCACTCTCTTGTAGAGAATATAAATAGAAAAATGCCAATGTGCCAGTGAGCGATGTCTAGTTTTATTGAATGCTTTATTTTTAGGAAAACAAATTGATTTCCTGGTTTGAGACAATGAGATGAGGATTATGATGCTCAGTAGGGCAACATATTTACAACATTAGGATAACACAAGTCTTTTTTTGAGTTTATGCACATCTACCGTTACCATCAATCCACATTATATATGCAATTCTAAATTGATTTACTGGGGCGTCTACCGTCCTGTATACTCTTGTGCCTAAGTGTGAGGCTTCCGTGGCAGCCTGTTCCATGGATACGGCGATCTCAAAAGCCTTTTTGAAATTGAATTGTTCCTCCGTTAATAACCTTCGCCTAATTTCTTCCTGCAGTAACAAGACGGTCTCTCAGCGCTTCCTGAAGGAAAGCTTCAAAATCACAAAATCCTGCCAAGCTTTTGAGAACCGTGACAAATTTAATAATGTTTTCACTCCCCAGTTGGTCCCACTTGTAGAACCTGTACCGTTCTGCAATTTGCAACGGTTGTGGTGCGAACTGTGTCCCTTCAATAACTTGCACAACTCCGTGAATGGTTTATCGGCTGGCTTCTCTGGCTGCAGTATGTTCCTTGGGACTCCAAACGTTTTACTGCCCACTGTGCTCAAGAATTGTAATAAAAATACTTTCTATGTAGGCTGACCATGCCTGGGTCTCCTTGTGGGACTCTCTGACAGTCCTAAACTTTCCCGCTAGTTCGCCTTGGCGGTGGCAAGGTTTGACTAGGCCCGAAGCCTTTTCCTCCCATGCTGACTCCTGGCTGCCGATCACGGTCCCTCGACAACCGCAGGATTCCTCACTCGCCTTGCCGTTACCAGCAATCAGTAGCACTGTAGTGAGTAGTTCCATCGCAACACCTGAGTCCAAGTGTCCGGTTCCTTCCCCCATTGTCTGTCCGATGCTTACTGTGGTTGCCACAAAGTCCTGAATGCCCCCCTCCCCTCCCCTCCCCTCGCCCCCCAAAAGCAGTATGCTAAGTGTGGCTCTTTCGATGGTCCATGGTTGAGAAAAACAAAAATCCCCACTCCTTCCTCACAGTTGTGGAACCAAGACTCTGACTCTCATCATCAGTGTTAAGTCTGAGACTACCAGGGGGGTATCTCCAAACAAGTCACATCAAAAGCAAGCCACTGGTACAATATGGTTTATTAATGAACTGTACTCCTCACACTCCAGCACTCGAGTGGTTGTAGGGACTCCTGGGCAGGTCACACTATGCCCCAGGATACCTGACCCTCCCTCTTAAAGGGGCTAGGCCCTGCAAACATAACATGGTGATACTCAGGTTAAATCACCACCAGTCAGCTTTCCCCTTCAAAGGAGAGAGCAGTCTACGGGTCATCTGGGACTATGGCAACTTTACCCCCTTACCCTTCCACTACACTAATATTGTGTAAAGTGCTGTAAAAATGCATGTCTTTATTTCCTTAACAGGGTAAATTATGTATCAGAGTATGAATGTTATAAGAACAGGAACATGTTGAAAGAAGACGCATTTACACCACTCTGGACATTCTTAAAATGGTGGGCAGCACTTTTACATCCCAAAATATACCCTATTCTGCTGCTTCATGTTATTTCTTTACAGTTAAGGGGGTGAAGAAGGGAAGATATTAACTCCGTGGCAAAATAGCCACATGTGTAGAAACATTCACAAAGCGGGCAATGACTTTTTGGCGCTGTATTTTTTTCTGTTGGCTTGCAAGCATAGCATTCAGTAATATCAATAAACAAGGTGAAATAATACACCCTTCAGAACATGCCAACCTCCGCAAAGAAGTGCTTACACAGTTTTCTCTATTTACATCGAAAGAATGTTCCAAAGCTTTGGAAGTGTTGTCATCCCAGTGCAAAGATTGGGAGCACTCATGGCTACAAGAACTGATGTGATGACTGATAGTGTACAATCCAAAATGGGGCCAGCAATACGAGCCTGAATGATTTTTGCAACAGATGCAGGTTTGACAACCATCCCGGATTATCCAGGAGTCCCATGGAATTCAAGATCAATCTCGAGGATGCTGACATCAGCAACCAGGGAGAGAAAGCGTAAGGTCATTCAGAAATAAAAGCAAAATGCTGCAGATGCGGGAAATCTGAAGTAAAAACAGAAGATGCTGGAAAATCTCAGCAAGTCTGGCAGCATCCGTGGAGGGAAAATAGAGCCAACATTCCGAGTCTGGATGACCCTTCATCAGAGCTGAAGGCAAAGAAAATAGGATGAGATTTATAGTATAAGGGTGGGTGGGGGGGTGGGGGGGGGGGCGCTTTGTGAAATTCACCAAGATGTCGTAGACAAAAAGACAAAGGGAATATAAATGGTGGTGATGAAGGCCGAGAATGGTGCTAATAGTGTCCATTAAGAGAAACACGCCAATTTTCTCTCCAGATCTTACAACACTCTGCCTATAAAAAATTCAAGGGGACGTGAGTCGGCATCCTCTGCATCCCCCTCCTCCGATCATCGACGTCTTGCCCCCCCTCAACAGTCATTGAAGGAACCCGCCCTTCCCCCGATCATCGGCTCCATCCACCCCCCCCACATCCCCCAATGGCCATCACCAGCATCCACCAGCTCCCACATCCACTCTGATCCACCTCCACATATAAATGACTCCTTGCCCGCCTCCCCATGAGGCTCCCACTGAGGTCCACCCCTGGCACTGACCCGTGGCCAACCCATGCCAAGGGGCAGTGCCAGGGGGCATTGCCAGCTTTCTGCCTGGCCCTGTCCCTCTCCTCTGAGGGCTACACTTACCTTTACATCCCCTGGGAGACCCCCATGACAGGTTCATGTCTAGGTGGACCTGTGCTAAACTGAGCCAATGTGATGTCACATAAGTGCTGTGTTAACATACGGTGGCGGGGGTTGGCTGGGCAGTCATTATCTGGCGAGGGGGCAGATTAATGATATTAAAATTTATTGAAATGCAAGCAAAGCAGGTTTACGTCCGTCATGGGCCTGAACTTGATGACGTTGCCAGGGAGGGGTGGGGAAGATCCCTAATCGCAAACTCGCCAGTGAGATCTGCAACTTCCGGATCTTGAGCCCCCACCGGCATTCACACAGACGGCGAGAGTGGGCTCAAGGTTGCCTCCCGTTAGCTTTGTTTTTCTCCCACAGCCGCTGCCAGACTTACTGAGTTTTTCCAGCATTTTCCAGCATTAAAAAACATCAGGTTTTATAAACACTTTATTGGGTCCAATAATGTTGGAGAAGGAAAAATGGCGAGTCAAGAAATATGCAACCAATGAATGAAGAGTCTGAGCAGTTTGCAATTGGACGCTATTGTAAGGATGGACATGTTAGGCAGCCAATGATTGGAGTGCGGGGATGTGGTGGAGGACCATGGTCATGTGATGAAACCCTCAGGAACACTTCCAAGCAGAGTTGGCCGTTCTAACCAACAGTGTTCTGAAAGGGTGTTGGACAAATATACAGCACACTCCAGGAATGTGGATAGTGTAAAGCTAAAAGGAAACAGTGTGTCACTAAGTATCATCGATTATCCAAAGCAGTGCTGGTAAACAGGAAACTTTAAAGCTAAAAAAAAATTCTGCTGGTATTGCATCTTTAAAATCTTCCACCAACATGTCCACGCAAACATGCCTTCAGTATAATTAACTTTCCAAATGGGATAAATGCAGGAAGAATGCTATGTTTAGCTGTGTGCTATTATTTGGTGTAATCATTAGGTGCGGGGGAGGGGTGGGGGGGGGTGGTTTGCAAAAAAAGGTCAGGAAAAATTGTTGAGAAAGGTTTTGAATCATTGGCAGAATCTCACTTTGTGGCATGCTTCCTGTTTTTGAGAAAGCTTCAGTGAGTGATGACCTCTGGCTGCTCCGGGAGAAAAGTTTCCGTGTCAACTAATGACTGATGGGCCCATTCTTTAATCAAAACTTTCTCAAAACTAAGCTGGTGTGGAAACTTCACTTAAAGGGACATCCACCCATTAACTCAACCTTCCCAATAAGCAGCAAAGAACTCTTTCACAAATGTAGCCACTTTACCAATTAACAAGAGACGCTTGCAACGCTTGTGACCATGTGCATCTGAATCTCTTGTGAGTGCAGTGTCACAAAAGAATGAAAGGCCCCCTCCAAAAAGCCAAGGTAAGTGGTGTTGCATCAAACAGCCTCTCAAGAGGGTTTTTGTTTTACTCTTTCATGGGATGTGGGCATCACTGGCTGGGCCAGCATTTGTTGCCCATCCCTAATTGCCCTTGAACTGAGTGGCTTCCTAGACTATTTCAGATGCTGCCAACCTGGTTTTGAGACATGGGGACACTGGAGAATGCAAATGGTAATAAGTGCAAGTCTTTCTTTCTGACAACTGTTATTTAACAGTCAACCACATTGCTGTAGATCTGGAGTCACATGTAGGCCAGACCAGGGTAAGGACAGCAGATTTCCTTCCCTAAAGGACATTAGTGAACCAAATGGGGTTTTTTCGACAATCGACAATGGTTTCATCATCACCAGTAGATTCTTAATTCCAGGTTTTTTTAATTGAATTCAGATTCCAGCATCTGCCTTGGCGGGATTCAAACACAGGTCCCCAGAACATTAGCTGAGTCGGTATCAAGCAATGGGAGTTTGCAATTGGGGAGAGGAACCAGGCTGGGAAATGTGCGGTCATCGTCAGAACCACATGGAAAAAAAAAAGGTCAGACTATGTGACAGTTGTGTATGATAAGGCAATTTGGTACCAGTTAGAATGCGGGGCCAGTTTGTGGCATGGGGATGCATGGGGACAAGGACGTTAGGTGTCTCTTGTCATGCCAGTGAGTCTCCACTTTGTTGGGCAGGAGACAGAAATCTTCAACAACAGGGAGAGGGCCAAGATCGGAGGAGGAAGGGCCAGCCCGAAAGTTCTGACACCATGTGAGGAGGAATCCAAGGAGATTGCAGGAGAGCAGGGCAGCCAGCCCACTGCAGATGTTGATGCTGGATCAGCCAGCTGAAAAAGAATGCTGCCAATCTGGCTTTGAGACTTGGGGACATTGGGAGAATGCAAATGGTAATAAGTGCAAGTCTTTCTTTCTGTTACTTCAGATTTCTTGATTTCAGTCTCCCGGCCTCCCAGATTGCCTGGATCCACTACAGTTCGACTATTGCTGCAAAAGGTCCGCAGCAGATGCCATCTCCCTGGCCCTGCACTCAACCCTGGGACACCTGGATAACAAAGACACTTATGTCAGACTCCTATTTATTGACTACAGCTCAGCCTTCAACACCATTATTCTCACAAAACTCATCTCCAAACTCCATGGCCTAGGGCTCGGCTCCTCCCTCTGCGACTGCATCCTAGACTTCCTAACCCACAGACCACAGTCAGTAAGGATAGACAACAGTACCACCTCCGCTGTTATCCTCAACACTGGTGCCCTGCAAGGCTGTGTCCTCAGCCCCTTATTATACTCCTTATATACCTATGACTGTGTGGCCAAATTCCCCTCCAACTCTATTTTCAAGTTTGTTGATGACACCACTGTAGTTGATCAGGTCTCAAACAATGCTGAGATGGAGCACAGGAACAGCTTCTTCCCTGAGATGGAGCACAGGAACAGCTTCTTCCCTGAGATGGAGCACAGGAACAGCTTCTTCCCTGCTGCCATCAGACTTTTGAATGAACCTACCTTATATTAACCTGATCTTTCTCTTCACCCTAGCTTTGACTGTAACACTACATTCTGCACCCTCTCCTTTCCTCCCCCAACGTGTACTCTACGAACAGTATGCTTTGTCTGTATAATGCACAAGGAACATTATTTTTCACTGTATACTAATACATGTGACAATAATAAATCAAATCAAATCAAATCTTACTTCTTAGTCATAAGAACATGGGAATATAATTAGGCTGAATCAGTCTCTCGAGCCTACTCTTCCATTCAATGAAATCACCTCTAAGCTATACTCTAATTCCCATGTACATGTCTTGTCTTTATATCTCTTAATACACTTGGTGAGCAAAAATCTATTAGTCTCAGTTTTAAAGTATCAATTATGCTAGAATATACTGCTTTTTGTAGAGAGATGCACTAAAAGACCCTCCATCTTAAATGTTTACCATTGATCTCTGGTTCAGCTCTGTGTGAAGTCTCTGTTCCTGATGAACCTATTCAATAATTTATTGATTTCTTTGTAATAATTTGCTCATCCATCACCTCCGATAATGATTATCTTCTCCTATTCTTTCCCAGGCAACAATGGGAATGTTGTGGGATGAGTTACTGCCACCATTGGAAATATCCATTAATTTATTTCCAAACCATTGTCTGTTGCTTCGAGCACTTTGTTTTCCTCATGGGGTAACAATTTATGTTAACTTTCTTCAATTGCCTCTCAAAGTGGGCTCTCCTTTAATTATGGGAGACCCGATGAGAGTTGGATAACTGCCTTGCCAGGCATCTTTATTCTGACTGCTCGGATAATCCTGATAAGGAGCCTACTCATGTGAACATGCAGTTAGGTTGCAGCGGGACATTACAGTCCATCTTATGGCCAATTTTGCTTGATGCCAATTTGTCTGGAACTTTGAAAAAATAGTCCTCATCTTATTCAAAATGGCTGCCAAATCTGAACTCATGCTCTGTTGAATTTGCCATTGATGGGCCAGCGACCTGGGTTCAATTCCGGCATCCAGTGACTGTCTGTGTGGAGTCTGCATGTTCTCCCAGTGTCTGCATGGGTTCCTCCGGGTACTCCGGTTTCCTCACACAGTTCAAAGATGTGCAGGTTAGGCAGATTGGCCATGACAAATTGCCCCTTAATGTTGGGAGGATTAGCAGGGTAAATACGTGAGGTTACAGGGAAAGAACTTGGGCAGGATTGTTGTTGGTTCATGCTCCATGGGCTGAATGACCTCCTTCTGCACTATAGGGATTCTATGATTCTATGACTGGGAACAATCTAGCAGCAAATTCAGTTTGTGTAAGGTGACAGTTGAGATGTTCTGGATCTAATAAATCTTCATCTTCTCTCTAGCTGAAAGGCTCCTTTAATTTTTATTATTTACAATTGCAGGCATTCACTGTATCAATAGCAAAATGCTTTTGTCCATTTTATACCGCTTAATTTTGTATACGTAAGTGCTCAGGTATTCAGTAAAAACACTTCAAAGAAAGATCAGGTTATTACAACATAATAAAGATGTCAATCAAACAAAACTTTTACTCCCCTGCAAACTGAGTCAATGTTGCCTGCTGAGCTGTGTGCATTAGACATTCTTGAAGCTCAGCCAAGCATTCATAATGAGGTCTGACAGCCATCATTACAGCTGGGCTGATGTTTAAGTAAACAGAGGTGGACATTCTAGTTTGCCAGTCTCATCGTTCGATCGCATTTACTGCTAGCTTGGGCCTGCCTCCAGACTCCATCCCACTCCCACCTCCCCAGAATGGGAATACAGTAGACGAGGCCGTGTTAATGGACTGTGGTTTGCAGTTAGCTCCTGATTCCTGACCCATTGCCTTCTTAAATGTCCGGCCTTTAGAATTATTCTGGCACAAAATTAGTCCATTCGTCCCATCGTGTCCTTGCTGGCTCTTTGCAAGAGCTCTTCACCCAATCCCATTCCCCCAGATTTTCCCCATGGCCCTACACATTTTTCTTTTTCAGGTAATGATCCAATTTCCTTTTGAAAGCCACAGTTGAATCTGCCTCCACCATGGTTTTGAATATCTCTATCAAATCTCCTTTCGACCTTCCCTACTCCAAGGAGAGAATCCCAGATTCTCTAATTCATTTAAGTGATTGAAGTTCCCATGAATTATTCTCACTAATATTTTTGCATCCTCTCTAAAGCCTTTGCATCCCTGCTATAGTGTGGCACCCAGAACTGGACACAATACTCCAGATGAGGGCAAACCAGTGTTGTATACAAATTTAACATAACTTCCTAGCTTTAATACTCTATGTCCCTATCTACAAAGTTCAGAATGCGGGGCCAATATGTGGCATACTGCTGTTTTACCCACCTGCTGTTTTATCTGCTCTTTCAACCTTCCCCACCACATAAAACCCCAGGCCCCTCTGCTCCTGCACCCCCTTTAGAATTGCACCCTTTAGTTTAGATTGGTTCTCTGCATTCTTCTTACACAAATGATTCACTTCACACTTTTCTGCATTAAATTTCATCTGCAGCAGAATTGCCTCTGGCCTACTCTTATAGCCACAGTATTTATATGGCTGGTTCAGTTATGTTCCTGGTCAATGGTAACCCTCAGGATGTTGACGGTGAGAGATTTAAAGATGTTAATGTTGTTGAATGTCAAAGTGAGATTGTTCAATTCCATTTTTAGTAATTGCCTGGCAGTTGTGGGGCCTGAATGTTACTTGATGCTTATCAGCCCAAGCCTGAAAGTTGTCTTTGTCTTGCTGCATGTGGGAATGGACCGTTTCATCATCTGAAGAGTTGTGAATGGTACTGAACATTGTGCAATCATCAGCAAACATCCCCACTTCTGACTTAATGTTAGAGGAAAGGTCATTGATGAAGCAATTGAAGATCTCTGGGGCTCAGACACTAGCCTGGGGAACTCCTGCAGTGCTGTCCTGGGACTGAGATGATTGACCTCCAAAGACCACAATCATTTTCTTTTGGGATGCTGGGGACCTCAGAAGGAGACTGAGATAGGTCATCTACTGAGCACTTCTGGCTGAAGACAGTTGTCAGTGCTTTAATCTTGTCTTTTGCATTGATTTGCTGTGTTCTTCCATCATTGAGGATGGGAATGTTTGTGGAGCTTCCTCCACCGGTTAGTTGTTGAACTGTCCACAACCATTCATGACTGGAAGTCGCAGAACTGCAGAGATTTGCTCTGATTTGTTGGTTATAGGATCATTGAACTCTTTCTATTGCATACTGCTTCCACTGTTTAGCACAGACTCAGTCCTGTATTGTAGCTTCACCAGGCTACATTTTAGGATGTACCAGGCCACAAGACCATGGGGGAATACAATTCTGCTGCTGCTGATGGCCAGTTTTGAGCTGCTCGATCTGTTCTGAATCTGACCTGAGCAGCTGATCACGTCCCACCCCCTCTCCAGCTGCAGCCCACTCAGGCCTGGTCACTCACTACATGGAGATCCCAGGGTGGCACAGTGGCACAGTGGTTAGCACTGCTGCTTCACAGCATGGCACAGTGGTTAGCACTGCTGCCTCACAGCACCAGGGACCCGGGTTCAATTCCGACCTCGAATCACTGTCTGTGTGGAGCTTACACATTCTCCCCTTGTCTGTGTGGGTTCCCTCCGGGTGCTCTGGTTTCCTCCCACAGTCCAAAGATGTACGGGTTAGGTTGATTGGCCATGCTAAATACTCCTTCAGTGTCAGGGGGATTAGCAGGTAAATATGTGGGGTTATGGGAATGGGGGCCTGTGTGGGATTGTGGTTGGTGCAGACTCGATGGGCTGAATGGCCTCCTTCTGCACTGTAGGGATTCTATGATTCTATACAGGCCACAACTGGTGTCAATGCCAGTATCTTAGTTGATGGTTGTGTAAAGTCTTCAAACGCCTGCTCTTCCTCTTGTGTTTCTGCCTGAGGATGTGGAGGCAGAGTGAGCAGTGGCTCATGACTATCTCAAAGCAAAGTATAAGGTGAGGGGAGGGGTAAAGGAAGGTAGAGTGGGTGGATGGGAAGGGAAACAGGAGGTTCATGGTCACTCAGTCTGTAGTCTCCACTTCCTGGCACCTTTCAGCAAGGACGTGAGCAGAGCGAGAAGATCCACAAGGCAGCATCTACCATCATCCTGCATGGCTTCAGCAGCTGAGGGGATATATGCATGTCAGTCCTCCATCAGTCTTCTGGGTTTCTGGCTTGTTGTGGGCCACTTTCTCCTGCAAGTGAGAAGGCAGAAATTCAGTGACTGTTTGTCAGTGTGGTTGGGTAATGCGAAGGGAAGTAAATTTGTGCCTGCCTCTGGTGTGGTTTGAAGGTGTTTGTTTGTGAGGTGTAGTATAAGGATGTTCGGAGCAAATCCTGTGTGTCAGAGTGGGCTGCTGAATGAGCGATGGGAGCATGGTGCATTGAGCACAATGAGAGACGGTGGTGTAAGATGTAATGTGCAGATGCATTTGCTCACCTTGACCATCTGAGTGAGGTCATTAATCCTTTCTTGGCATGCCTGCCATGTCCTGGCAGCCATACTCCAGGCATTGACCACCCTTGCCACATGCTCCCTCTGTAGAGGTTCAATCCTGAAAACTGACCCTCCCCCAACCTCCCCTGCCCCCCAACAGAAACATGACCTCCTTCCTGGCCTCCACCTCATTATCTGTCTCTCCACCCAAGCTGGCATCGCACTAAAGTAGGAAGACCTTCCCTTTGCCAGCTGTGCCATCCTCCTACTCACTTAGTGCCTCTATTTCCCAGCCGATAATCTAGGAGCCAGCAATGCTTTGCTGCAACTTCCCTATTCCTGCTCCTTTCAAAAGACGAAGGTTATTTGGAGCAGGTACTTTCTTCACAATGCTATACCCTGTCACCTGTGTTGAGCAGAGGATGTGGTCGGCATCTTGGAGACTAGGGCAGCCTTGGAGCTTCTTGTAGCCGCACCACAGACAGAGAGCTGAGGTGGCTTCACTAATGCTTGTGTTGCCCATCTCATTTCTAATGGGCATGGGCAGCCCTTGCGCTCAAACACCGGGGCAAATAAACGTCTAGCCTGAATGGCTTCTTGGCAGTGGCTGTGAGTTCAGTTAATTGCTTCCTGCATAAATTCCAACCACCGCCCCGCCCGACTGCAGATTATTATGTGTGACAATAATGTTAGAAACATTAATCTTACCACAGGAACAAAATTACACATTGGAGATCACACAGAAAATGTAATGTTGAAAATTGTCATTAAGTGCAAAGATTATGTAAAAGATGCATGCACTCCCAGAATGGACTGCAAACCACCAGTGCAACCTCAGGCTTTGGGCCCCGCAGAGGTATACAGGTCTTTGTCCCCCTGTCTGAATAAACAGGAACGTAACATCTGCTATTAATTCAGTGATAGAAACGTAATAAGTTCACCTTTGCAATCAAATCTCTCCATGGCCTCGCCCCTCTTCTCTCTGTTAAGCTCCTCCAGTCCTGCAATACTCCCTAGAGCTCTGCGTTCCTTTAACTCTGAAGATCGAGAGTTTTAAGTTTTTAAAATGGTCTCTCTGGTCTTTGCAATTGTCACACTTCATCTTTGAAATATGTGCCGTTTAACTTGTGGTTCAAGGACAGGATGAGCATGCATGTTGAACAATGGCTTTCAAATGACCAGCTGTACTTAACAGGAGCTGGCACCCGTCTCCAACATTTATAACTGAATGTGTTCTTTTTCCATAATACATATCCCCCGCTTTCTGCAAAGAGGCACAGGAACATCAGTGTTGCCTCTGGTAAGTAATCAGTGGGATTTACAGCTTAAGGGCAGTTGAATGAGATTTCTCAAGCAGTTGTCAAGTTTATCTATTTTTCCCCTTTTCTAAGAAGAACGGTTGCTAGGAGCCCGATTATTTATCGACACAAACAAAATGTGAGCGGTTGGTGTAGTACCAGTATTTAGCCTACAGGCCTCACTAGAACTCTTGTTGGAAGTTAAATGAAATATCTCTGTAATTGTAGTGAAAGTAAGCTCTAGACATGCACATTAGATTGTGACTAAATTTGAGCTTTTCCCTCCTGGCCAACACACCTATTGCATTCTTAATGTTTATTTGGTTTTACTGGCTCTTCTGTGTCCAGCATTATTACAAGAAGTCACCATCAAGCAAAACATAATGGGACCAATTACCATCAGATTGGCACTCTGCTCCCGTGTTCCTATCTTTCTCTGGAATTCCATGTTCCTTGTTCAGAATTCCAAACCAGGCCCCCACAGAAATGGGGGGCAAACGTGTTCTTGGAGTCCTTCTTTGTACCGCAGAATCAAAGAACAAAGAACGAAGAAAATTACAGCACAGGAACAGACCCTTCAGCCCTCCAAGCCTGCACCGACCATGCTGCCCGACTTACTAAAACCCCCTACCCTTCCGGGGACCATGTCCCTCTATTCCCATCTTATTCTTGTACTTGTCAAGACGCCCCTAATGCCGTATCCGCTTCCACTACCTCCCCCGGCAACGAGTTCCAGGCACGCACTACTCTCTGTGTAAAAAATCTGCCTCGTACATCTCCTTTAAACCTTGCCCCTCGCACCTTAAACCTATGCCCCCCAGTAATTGACTCTTCCACCCTGGGAAAAAGCTTCTGACTGTCCACTCTGTCCATGCCTCTCATAATCTTGTAGACTTCTATCAGGTCTCCCCTCAACCTCCGTCGCTCCAGTGAGAACAAACCAAGTTTCTCCAAACTCTCCTCATAGCTAATGCTCTCCATAGCAGGCAACATCCTGGTAAATCTTTTCTGTACCCTCTCCAAAGCCTCCACATTCTTCTGGTAGTGTAGCAACCAGAATTGAACACTATATTCCAAGTGCGGCCTAACTAAGGGTTCTATAAAGCTGCAACATGACTTGCTAATTTTTAAACTCAATGCCCCAGGCGATGAAGGCAAGCATGCCATATGCCTTCCTGACTACCTTCTCCACCTGCATTGCCACTTTCAGTGACCTGTGTACCTGTACACCTAGATCCCTTTGCCTATCAATACTCTTAAGGGTTCTGCCATTTACTGTATATTTCCTATCTGTATTAGACCTTCCAAAATGCATTACCTCACATTTGTCCAGATTAAACTCCATCTGCCATCTCTCCGTCCAAGTCTCCAACTGATCTATATTCTGCTGTATCCTCTGATGGTCCTCATCGCTATCCGCAAATCCACCAACCTTTGTGTCGTCCGCAAACTTACTAATCAATCCAGTTACATTTCCTCCAAATCATTTATATATATTACAAACAGCAAAGGTCCCAGCACTGATCCCTGAGGAACACCACTTGTCACAGCCCTCCATTCAGAAACACACCCTTCCACTGCTACCCTCTGTCTTCTTTGACCGAGCCAGTTTTGTACCTACCTTGCCAGCTCACCTCTGATCCCATGCGACTTCACCTTCTGCACCAGTCTGCCATGGGGGACCTTGTCAAAGGCCTTACTGAAGTCCATGTAGACAACATCCACTGCCCTACCCTCATCAATCATCTTCGTCACTTCCTCGAAAAACTCGATCAAGTTCGTGAGACACGACCTCCCCTTCATAACAGCATGTTGCCTCTCACTAATACGCCCACTTATTTCCAAGTGGGAATAAATCCTGTCTCGAAGAATCTACCAAAGAATTTCCCTACCACTGATGTAAGGCTCACGGGCCTGTAATTACCTAGATTATTCTTGCTACCCTTCTTAAACAAAGGAACAACATTGGCTATTCTCCAATCCTCTGGGACCTCCCCTGTAGCCAGTGAGGATACAAAGATTTCTCTCAAGCCCCAGCAATTTCCTCCCTTGCCTCTCTCAGTATTCTGGGGTATATCCCATTAGGCCCTGGGGATTTGTCTACCTTAATGTTTCTCAAGAACCCCAATACCTCTTCCTTTTAGATCTCAACATGGCTCAAACTATCTACACATCCTTTCCCAGACTCATCATCCACCAAGTCCTTCTCTTTGGTGAATACTGACGCAAAGTATCCATTTCCTCTGGCTCCACGCATAGATTCCCTCCCTTGTCCTTGAGTGGGCCAACCCTCTCCCTGGCTACCCTCTTGCTCTTTATATATGCATAAACAGCCTTGGGATTTTCCTTAATCCTGCTGGCCAATGCTTTTTCATGACCCCTTTTAACCCTTCTTACTCCTTGCTTAAGTTTCTTTCTACTTTCCTTGTATTCCACACTTGCTTCGTGTGTTCCCAGCCTCTTAGCTTTGACAAATGCTTCCTTTTTCTCTTTGACTAGGCTCACAATATCTCTCGTTATCCAAGGTTCCCAAAACTTGCCATACTTATCCTTCATCCTTACAGGAATATGCCGGTCCTGAATCCCTATCAACTTACACTTGAAAGCCTCCCACATAGCAAATGTTGATTTGCCCTCAAACATCTGCCCCCAATCTACATTCTTCAGTTCCTGCCTAATATTGTTGTAATTAGCCTTCCCCCAATTTAGCACC
Source organism: Mustelus asterias (assembly GCF_964213995.1). Lineage (NCBI taxonomy): Eukaryota > Metazoa > Chordata > Chondrichthyes > Carcharhiniformes > Triakidae > Mustelus > Mustelus asterias. The sequence goes on along the minus strand of NC_135802.1, from coordinate 140,568,945 downwards.
TTAACTTGACGACTACACTTACCTTTATCCATCAGTACCTTAAAGCTTACTGAATTGTGGTCACTGTTCCCGAACTGCTCCCCTACTGAAACATCTGGTGGAAGGTAAATGGGTAAGGGTGGCAGGTGGTGGATCAAGGTGATGGTAGGTTGGGTGGAAATTGGGTGGTTGGGGATAGAGTCAGGTAGACACAGGAGTTAGTAGTGGGGTTTGGGAGGGTCGTGGTTAGTTGGCAGAGTTTGAGGTTATTGATTGGTGGTAGCCTAGGGATCCAGTAGGGAATTGGAGGGGGTGGGGGGGTGCAGGGGTGGAGAGGGTGTTGTGGGGCACTTAGTGTTATGGTTACCAGTTTGAAAGTTTGAATTGGTTTTAATCCTTCTATTTTTCCCATCTTTCCAGGTGAGTTGGAATCATCCGGAGTCTGACTATCATAGAATTTCGAAGGGTTCCAGATGCAGGGAATAGCTGTCATAAGTTCAAATTTCCTGGGCAATTCCCATGTTGTCAGTATGTTGGGACCTCGGAGGGTTCCTCAGCACATCTCTGGGGATGAGAAGATGTGGGCCAGTGAGCAGCACATTAACTCCATTGCTGGATCTGGGTTTAAATTCAGTAGAAGATAAATATCCAGCTCTCAGTTTACTGGAAGGTCGATCTGTTTATGAAAACTGTTAAAAGTCATTGACACAAGGCATGAGGTGCTGGCTTACTCTGCCACATCCTGTCAATATTAACTTTGGGTCGCTTTTGCTAACCATGCGTAGAATAGTTGTTTGTTCATCTGATGTGAAACCAGGAACCTTCAATACCCTAACTTCATTCGACATCAATCTGTGGATTCTTTGTATGTTTTGCTTGGTGCAAGAGTGTCTTCTACCTTTATATATGTAAATTATATTTGATCTTTTTGACATTGTTAATCACCGATCCAGCCCTTCTGCAAAGTCCCAACAGAAGGTCGCATTTTATATGTTCATGAAATATAATACCTCTCCAAAATGCTCAGCAAATATGGCCCATTGCAACTGAACATCTGTTAGTTTTTTTACAGCTAATGCAAGTCAAAGGTTAGATATGCCAAACCATCACAGCACAACTTGCATGGAGATGGAAAACATTTGTGATTCAATTTTTCCCCATGTCTTGAGGAAATGAAGAAACATCTTTCCTATATCATCCAAGGCAATGAATCAAACAGCACAAAGGAAGCGAGAACTTGCATTCCTTTCACAGCCTCTGGATGTCCCAAATCACTTTACACCCAATGAGATACCTTGGAGAGTGTAGTTACTGCCATAATGTGAGAAAGAGGGCAGGCAATTCTCTGCAAAGCAAGCTCCCATAAGCAGCAAGTAAATAAATGACTGGGTCATCTGTATTAACTGGATAAAAGCAAATTACTGCGGGTGCTGGAATCTGAAACCAAAAGAGAAAATGCTGCAAAATCTCAGCAGGTCTGGCAGCATCTGTAAGGAGAGAAAAGAGCTGACGTTTCGAGTCCGGATGACCCTTTGTCAAAGTTAAAAGGCATAGAAAGTGGGAGATATTTATACTGCAGGGTGAGGGAATGAAAGATGAGTCATAGCCACAAAAACAAAGGGAAAGGCTGCTAATGGCTAAAGGAACCATTGATGAAGCAGTTGATGAAGCAGTTGAATTAACATCTGAATTAACTGTTGGCTGGGTGATGTGTTGGCCAGTGCACTGGGGAGACCCCTACACCGTAAACAGTGCTGTGACATCTTCTAGGTTAATCTGAGATGGCAGATGGGTCTCAGTTTAACCTCTCTCCTGAAGCACAGCTCAGCACCCCCTGAGTGCTGCACCGGAGCGCCACTCAAAGCAACGTGCCCAACTCACAGAGGTGGCATTGGAACACACAAACTTTAAAGTTTAAATGTTCCAAAGCTATTTTGAGAAGCTATGGAGAGAAGGGAAGTGTGTAAGGTAAGTGAGTGAAGGAGGAGAGTACTTTAAAGTTTTTAAAGTTTAGTTATTAGTGTCACAAGTAGGCTTACATTAACACTGCAATGAAGTTACTGTGAAAATCCCCTAGTCGCCACACTCCGGCACTTGTTCAGGTACACTGAGAGAGAATTTTGCATGGCCAATGAAGCTAACCAGCACGTCTTTTGGATTGTGTGAGGAAACCGAAGTACCCGGAGGAAACCCACGCAGACACGGGGAGAACTTGCAGACTCCACACAGACAGTGACCCAAGCCGGGAATCGAACCCGGGTCCCTGAAGCTGTGAGGCAGCAGTGCTGACCAATGTGCAGCCCACCTTCCGGCTCAGAGGGTGGAATTTTGAGTGGGGAAAGAGGCTGATGGCTTGGGGGAGGGGAGGAGACTTAACTCGGGGGGAGCTGAAATTTTAGGTTCCCGGCGGTGGGTTGAGTTTTTGAAATTGAGTTGGTGGCATTTCAGCGACAGATCGGATTGGGCCTCGGTGCATCCGATGGCGGGTTTCTCTTTTCCAACATAAAAACAAAAAAATGCTTCAGGTTTCCAGCACCCGCCGCATTTTGCTTTTGAATCCTCATTCAACTAAATTGCTTTCAAATTAAGTCCAACCTTCAAGATGAAATCTGTGGAGCACAGGAAACTTGCGGCTCTGGTTTCACGACTGGTTAAAGCTGATGTGTATCAAGGGAGGATGATCGTTCTTTGGATTTCATGTGAACTGTTTTCTGAATTCAGCTGGCATGGAGGATGGGCGCAAGAGGAGCTTTGCAAAGCGGCCCAGCCTGGTAGCAGCATGGGCAAAGCAGTGGGTGGATGCGGGTGCTCGGGCATCAAACAGCACCCCTGCTGAGCATGTGAGGAGGTGGGGGTGTTGAGGCATCAAATGGAGCAACTCTCAGACACTTGTAACAGTGGGGTTCTGACCCCATTACAGCCTTGCTCCAAACATGGAGAAAAGAGCTGAGCTCAAGAGGTGAGGTGACAGTGACTGCCCTTGACAACAATGCTGACCATTTGGACGGGTTCAATTCTGGCCTTGGGTCACTGTCTGTGTGGAGTTTGCACGTTCTCCCCGTGTCTGCGTGGGTTTCCTCCGGGTGCTCCGGTTTCCTCCCCAGTCTGAAAGATGTGCTGGTTAGCTGCATTGGCCATGCTAAATTCTCCCTCAGTGTACCCAAGTATGGCATCAAAGAGACCCAGAAAAATTGGGGTCAATGCGATTTGCGGGAACCTTCCGCTGGTTGGAATCATAACTAGCACAGAAAAAGGCGGTTGTGGTTATTGGAGAATAACCATCTTAGCCTCAGGACATCACTGCAGGGGTTCCACAGAGTGGTGTTTGAGACCCAACAATCTTCAACTGCCTCATCAATGGCTTCTTTCCATCTTAAGGTTAAAAGTGGGGACGTTCCCTGATGACTGTCCCATGTTCAGCAGCATTCACAACTCTCCAGATACTGAGGCAGTCCATGTCCATATGCAGCAAGACGTGGACAACATTCAGGCTTGCGTTGATAAGTAGCATTTCATAGAAAGAATCATAGAAACCCTACAGTGCAGAAGGAGGCCATTCGGCCCATCGAGTCTGCACCGACCACAATCCCACCCAGGCCCTACCCCCACATATTTTACTCGCTAATCCCTCTAACCTACACATCCCAGGACTCTAAGGGGCAATTTTTTAACCTGCCAATCAACCTAACCTGCACATCTTTGGACTGTGGGAGGAAACCGGAGCACCCGGAGGAAACCCACGCAGACACGAGGAGAATGTGCAAACTCCACACAGACAGTGACCCGAGCTGGGAATCGAACCCGGGACCCTGGTGCTATGGCCATCTCTAAGACAGAATCTAACCATCTCCCCTTGACATCCAATAGCATTACCATCGCTCATTATCAACATCCTGGGGGTTACCATTGAGCAGAAACTGAACTGAGCTAGCCATTTAAATACTGTGGCAATAAGAGCAGATCCTAGGCCAGCAATTCTACAGCAAGTAAACCACCTCCTGTTTCCCCAAAGGCTGTCCACCATCTACAAGGCACAAGTCACGAATTTGATGGAATATTCTCCACTTGCCTAGCTGAGTGCAGCTCCAACAACACTCGCGAAGTTCAACAACACCCAGGATGAAGCAGCCTACTGGATCGACTTCCCATCCACCAGCTTAACCATTCTATCTCTTCATCATTGACATAGTGGCAGCAATGTGTACCATCTACAAGATGAACTACAGCAACTGCAAATCCATGATTTCTGCCATCTAGGAAGACAAGCACCTGCAAGTTCTCTGCCAAGTCACTCACCATCCTGACTAGGAAATATATCACCGTTCCTTCACTGTCATTGTGTCCCTTACAACCCTGTGGGTGAACTTACGCCACAAGGACTGCAGCGGTTCAAGAAGGCAGCTCACCAACACCTTCCCAAAGGCAGTTAGGAATGAGCAAGTTAGGGATCTTGGCCGTGTCAACGATGCCAACGTCCCACAAAAGAATTGAAGGAAACTCCTTAAAACCTTTGACCAAACTTTAGGTCAATCGCCCTAATATCTCCTTATGTGACTCAAAGTCAAATGTTGTTTATGCTCCTTTGAAGTGTCTTGGGTCATTTTATTAAGTTAAAGGCACTATACAGATGCAAATTGTTGTTGTATGCAAATGAGAGCAAGCGAGATCTTCCAGCTCTTCACGACAGTGGGATCTTCTGATCCTGCAGACTGCTCACCCTGGCGTGGGGTGGAATCAAAGGGAAATCCATCCATGATTCCTGAGGATCCCACCAACAATCTTCAAAAACTGGGCGCTAACAGGACACCTCCCTTTTCATCCAGCCTTTCAAGTCTAAATAATGCCAATAGTGGAAAATCCAACTGTGGAAAGTAGCATAAACCCAAGGAGACCATGTTCCAGACTGTGTAATATTTCCTTTTGGATAAGACTCTCAAAGGTTAAATGTCTCCAACAGAAATGTGGAAAAGTTGGGAAATGTGGCTCAGGATAATGCAATATTGCAAAATCTCATTTTCTCGTAAAACCTTGTTGTTTCAACGTGGGAAACATATTGATTCTTGGAAACATGTTCCATTGTGCACACCCCAGTCACTTTAGAATTTGTAATATGACTGACAATATTTTGGAAGAGAAATCAATGTAAAGGTATGCGTGTAGACAAGAAATAAATAATGCATTGCAGATTTCTGAAGCAGTCAACTTTTATCTGACCTAATAGGGAAAGTCCAGATGTATTGCTTAAATGTTTTGAGTGTAGTATTTTAGATGCATTTTGAAACAGACAGTCTAGCTTCATATATAATGCAGGGTTTAAAGGGACGGGCATTCATAGAATCATAGAGAGCCTACAGTGCAGCAGAGGCTATTTGGCCCATTTCTGACTCTCTGACAGAGTATAGAAACCATAGAAAGAAACCCTACAGTACAGAAAGAGGCCATCTGGCCCATCGAGTCTGCACCGACCACAATCCCACCCAGGCCCTACCCCCATATCCCTACACATTTACCCGCTAATCCCTCTTAACCTATGCATCTCAGGACACTAAGGGGCAATTTTATCATGGCCAATCAACCTAACCCGCACATCTTTGGACTGTGGGAGGAAACCGGAGCACCCGGAGGAAACCCACGCAGACACGAGGAGAATGTGCAAACTCCACACAGACAGTGACCCAAGCTGGGAATTGAACCCGGAGCTGTGAAGCAGTAGTTTTAACCACTGTGCTACCGTGCTGCCCTTACCCAGGAACTCTCCCCTGTATCTTACCCAGTATCTTACACAGGCCCTCTCCCCTGCCCTACACCTGTAACCCCACACATTTACCATGGCTAATCCACCTAACCTACACATCTTAGAGCACTAAGGGGCAATTTAGCATGGCCAATCCACCTAACTTGTATATCTTTGGATTGTGGGAGGAAAATGGAGCACCCGGAGGAAACCCATGCAGACACGGGAAGAACATACAAACTCCACACAGTCACCCAAGGTTGGAATTGAACCCGGGTCCCTCCCACTGTGAGGCAGCAGTGCTAATCAATATTTTATAGTTAATAAACAAAAGCCTTCAAAGAAAAGATAGAAAATAAAGTAAATTATTTTACCTTACCTCCTAAGACACGTAGCGTGTACATCCTACATGAGACATCCTACTTCAGTGGGGGTGGCACGGTGGCACAATGGTTAGCACTGCTGCCTCACAGTGCCAGGGACCCGGGTTCAATTCCAACCTTGGGTGACTGTGAGGAATTTGCACGTTCTCCCCGTGTCTGTGCGGGCTTCCTCCGGGTGCTCCGGTTTCCTCCCACACTCCAAAGATGTGCAGGTTAGGTTGATTGGCCATGCTAAATTGCCCCTAGTGTCAGGGAGATTAGCAGGGTAAATATATGTGGGGTTACGGGAATAGGGCCCGAGTGGTTGGTGCAGACTCCATGGGCCTCCTTCTGCACTGAAGGGATTCTATGATTCATTTAAAAGTGGGCGAATTGAATCTCTGAATGCTAGATCCAGTAGAATCTATGGAAAGCCATTTAGTTGATTTAACCCCCACTGACTTCTAAATGTTGAGTTAGGTTTGCAGATCAACCATGATCAACCTGGAGATCCCAGAAATTAAAGATTCATCACCTGGACAATATCGTGCCCAAATTGAGAGAAAAGTAATGACAAGATTAAATTTATTTCATTTTCTATCTTTTCTTTGAAGGCTTTTGTTTATTAACTATAAAATATTGGCAATGGAGATAGAAGGACTCTTTGACTGTGCAGGATAGTAGGAGGTGAGAGGTTATGTGATGAAATCTCCAAAGATTTGTCCAATCAGAATTGGAAACCCTATGCCATGCATGCATCAGATCAGACTATTGCTGGACACTGTGAGTTGAATTTTACTCTGAAGACATGGTCCCTGTGCCCCTCCTTCACCCCCACCACTGCCATCCTGTATAAAGGTCAGGGCAAGCCAGCCTACAATTGGCTGGTTTGTCCCTAAGCCATTCAATGGCCGATGCCTTTTGAATTAGCTTCATGCGGTGTGTTTGTCACTCAGCAAGAGGAAATCTCACCTCGAGGAGCTGCTGGCCACTTGGAGTGCTGCCAACTCTCACGTCTCACCAGCACAACTGGGAGTGGTGCCCAGTTCTGGGACTGAGTGAGGCGTCGAGAAAGGCGTTCAAAGTTGGAGCTGGGATGTAAGTTGAGTCTGGGTCTCACTGAGACTAGTGGCAGGCTCCGCTGAGGAGGGTGGGGGTATGGTCAGAAAGGGAAAATGTGGAGGGTGGATCACACTTTTGGGAAGGCCTCTGATGGACACAGATGGAGGTATCCCCCAGCCCAGCAAAACATTTTACCTGATAACCTCCTTCTGTACTGTAGGGATTCTATGATTCTATGACCAGGCATCTCCTGTTGTGACTAAAATTCTCTGGCAGTGGCAAGAGTCCCTTAAGTGACTTTTTAATTGGTGATATGAGGGCTTCAGTTGGCTCACAGAAGGTGAGCTGCCTGTTCCCCTCTCCAGTATCGATAAAATCGCAGTGGGGGCGAGTGGGGGGCAGGTCAGTTCTTGGAATGGTGCCGCCAACATGGTGCTCAATTTTATGCCACCACCACCACACCCCCACCTCTCCACCTGCCATCCTAGCCCCTCGGGAAGGGGGCGGGTGGGGATTGTACAATCCCGGCCCCCACACGTGAATTCAATCCCTGGAAACTTCATTGGCCGTAAAGCACTTTGATAACACTCTGAGAAGGTGAGATATACTATATAACTATAAGTATGTTCTCCCATTTGTTAGGAACTCATTCATTCTGGTAAAATTAGTAAAAATGCTCTGAATTTTTCACTCAGTGCTTTTGCTCTTCACAAGTTATACTGTGTCTTATCTTGTGGAACCATCTGAAAGTCTTTGGATGCTAAGTATAGTTTGCTGATTTCTAGTTACATAACATTTTCAAGCTCTGAGCGATTAAGCATTGTTGAAATGGAGTTTTAATGCCCCTGGAAGGTGCAATAATTGGTAAGCATTTTTAGTGAGTGGCTTGAGTTGGACTAGGTTGGACTGAATTAGGAAACCTTCCTTCAAACATATCCCCAGTGTAGCATAATCCCATTTCCTCATAGTGGTTGGGACTTCACTGATAACCTTTGATTGTTATTAAAGTAAGTGGGCTGCCATGGGATTGGATAGGGTTTCTAATTAAATACCCTTGAGGGCACCCCAGGATCTGATGGTCAGATGGTCCAGGATATAGACCCAGCGACAGTGAAGGAATGCCAATATGTTTCCAATTCAGAATGGTGACTGGTAGAGGAACTTATGGGTGATGGTGTTCCAATGAGCCTGCTGACCTCGTCCATTTAGGCGATAGAGGTGGAGGGCTTAGAAGTCGCTGCAGTGCATCATGTATATCCTACATACTGCTGCCACGATGCACCAGTAGTGGAGGGAATGAAGGTTTATGATGGTGGATGGGGTGCCAAACAAGCAAGCTGCTTTGCCTTGGAGTGTGTAAAATATTTTGAGTGTTATTGGAGCTGCACTCACTCAGGCACATGGTGCATATTCCATCACACTCCTGATTTGTGCCTGGTAAATGGTTGACAGGCTTTGGGGAGTCATGAGTTGAGTTACTTACCATAGATTACCCAACCTCTGAATACAAAAAGTGATTTTCCTTGATCATGTTGTGTGAATTTAATCTTGTTATTTTAGCTATTTCATGGTATCTGCACTGTGCTGGTGAGCTGGCATATGTGATAAACAACTTTGTTTTCATTGTGAAAAGTACCTTTCCCTATACTACTGGTGATGAGGAAGGTTACTACAGATAGACACCTCCAAAACTTTGCTCATCAATATCCTAATTGTAAAGGGGTTTGGGGAAAGTGTTTGGTGTTGGATGTTGCTTTCAAGCAGAGATAGTTAAGGCAAATAGTATCAGGTATGCATTTAAGGTGATCTTAGATAAATAGATGATGGAGAAAAGACTAAAAGAATATGATGGTAAGGTTAGATAAAGTAGGCTTGGGAGGATGTGTGAAGCTTAAACACCAGCATTAATCGGTTGGGCCAAATGGCCTGTTCCTCTGCTTTACATTCTGTGTAATATGTAATTAATGTTCCCAACATGGAAGCTTTTCCATTTATCCTCAACTTCTGCTTCCTACTCCCAAATCAATCTGAAACACAGCTGGCAAATTTACAACAAACTCCACAAAGCCTTAATCTTTCAGTACAGACCTCTATCAAATGTCTGCTGAAAGTTCAAATCAATGATATCCACCAGATGGCCTTTGCTCTCTCATTTAGTGTACCCTGTCAAACAATTCCAACCAATATGCCAGACCTGATGAATTGTTTCTAATCTGTGCTAGCTACTTACGGCCCCTACACTCTTTGGATGAACGGTAAAAGCATTTTTTCTTCCAACACTCTGAGATTAACAAATCTCTAATTACCTTTGCCAAGTCACACTCCTTTCTTGAATGTGGAGACATGGGAAAAATATTAAACCAAAGAGTTCCAGATTGGATTTTGCAACACTTCAAGAGTATTCCAGCTGCACCTTCAATAGCAATTGGAATATTATGCAATATGTAAACCAAGTCATCAAAGTTCTCTCAACAGTGTATAATGGAAATTGGATGCCATACATTCCAATAGCGGTGGAAAATGCATTGAGCAAATTCTAAATCTGTGATTGAAAGTCATTCCAAAGCCAGTGTCAAAAAATGTGAATGTCAAAATATGTGGAATACCAGTTACAGTTAAAATAAGCTTTACAAAATTCATAATCCCCAGTGTGCCAGGTTGGCAATGCCAGTGTGCCAGGTTGGCAATGCCAGTGTGCCAGGTTGGCAATGCCAGGGTGCTAGGTAGGCAAAGCCAGGTGGGCATTGCCAGATGGGCACTGCCCAGCCATGTCCCTGACCACCAGGGGCTTCAATGGCCTCTGAGCTCCTGGTGTGGCCATAATGCCCGATCTTTGCTAATGGAGACCAGCAGTGATTCTCGCCAGGCTCGCATTGCGCCCGAGGGTCGGAAGATTCCGGGAGCTGGGAGAATTTGGCATTGAATGGGCTAAGCACATTGAAATGCTACTTTAAATATGCTAATCAGCCCCGTGTTCTTTCAGGGGGCGTTCCAGTTTGCGCCAGTAGAAAGGAACCAGGACGATTGCAAACTGTTTGGCACTGGGTGCGAAACACGTTTTTCAGCCCATTGCTATTTTCCAGAATCAGCACAATCTGTACTAGACATGGTGAGTCCACAAAACCTCCCTATGAAGTCTCTGAAAGTACATCTTTACAAATAACCTCTTATTCTTCTAAACTCCAATGGATACAAGCCTGGCCTTTCCAAGCTCTTCTCTTAAGACAACCACCCATTAAAGGTATTAATCTCGTAAACCTCCTCTGAATTGCTTCCAGTGCATTTTCATATTTCCTTAAATAAGGAGACCAATACTGTACAGGGTACTCCAGATATGGTCTCGCCAATGCTCTGTATACCTGAAGCATAACCTCCCTACTCTTGTACTCAATTCCCCTCGCAATAAATGAGAACATTAGCTTTGCTAATAGTCGTCACTTTGAGTGTGCTTGCAGATAAATTGGGAAAAGAAAAATATGGTGAAATTAAATTTATCTTCCGTGTGATATATTACTCCTTTTAAACTACAAAACTCAAAGCATAAATTTCAGGTAAGGAGCATTTGATGTACTGCCTGGCCCCAGTGCCATTATCTGTAAGGCTGAGTAGAGAAAATATTTAATAACATTCAACTGACCAATGTATTAATCTGTGTGCGTGCACACGCAGTACCTAGCAGATTGCTGCACAGCAACTATTCCCACGTATGCTATTAGAGAGATTGGCCGGAATTCTCTGGCCGTTCACGCCAACGAGATTCTCCAGTCCTGCCGGTGTGGGGTGATGTCAATGGGAATTTCCATTGACAGCGGAGGGACCAGAGAATCTTGCTGCGAGCAATCAATGCGCCATCTCCCACCAGTGGGAAACACGCAGCTGGAAGATGGGAGAACCTCACCCAACGGGTTCAGTTTATTTCTTGGAGTTTCACCACTTTCTCCGCTTCAGCCTGGTGTCCATGAGCAATGTCATGGAGGATCTGAGGACCATATTTCAATTGTAAGATATGGTGTAGGAGAATGCAAAACCAGATATATATATATAAAAGCAGACATACATATGTATGCATCCAAGAATACAATATCTCTTCTATCTGCTTAACCAGAGGCTTTTGACCAGACCAAATAAGACCTCCTTCTGTTTGAGTAAGTGGTAACCAATTACGTACTGGAAAAAACTTGGTCAATTCCATTAAAAAAATCCAAAAGAACCAATTATAATCCACCAGAAATAATCTTTCTCATGATAAAGCCACAATGACTCTTCTTACTGTATACCCCCAAAACCCCCAAAATATTTGCCTAATCATAATTTCGACAATACACAAAAATACTGCAAATTTACCAAGCTGTATTTTTTCTATTCATGGGACCTGGCTAATATCTCTACTTGGGAGATTCTTCCTCTTATAATTAGCAGCCCAAACACATTTTTAAAGTTTAGGCTTACATTAACACTGCAATGAAGTTACTGTGAAACTCCCCTAGTCGCCACACTCCAGCGCCTGTTCGGATACACTGAGGGAGAATTTAGCATGCCTTTCGGACTGTGGGAGGAAACCGGAACACCCAGAGGAAACCCACGCTGATATGGGGAGAACATGTAGACCCCGCACATACATTGACCTAAGCCAGGTTTGAACCCCAATCCCTGGCGCTGTGAGGCAGCAGTGCCAACCACTGTGCCATGTACTGCAAGTTCCACCAAATACTGCATGGTGCTGCCTCAAAGATGACATGGGTACTGCATGTTCAGCTGATGCAGAAGAGCGCAATAATGATAATAAGATGTACATTGAGCAAAAGGTTTATAAAGTGTGACAATGATTCAGACTTTCAAAGTTAAATCTGGTTCAATTTTTTGCCTGCATCTTTTGAAGGCAAAATTGATTCTTGCCTGGTACAGGTCAGTCTTCATGTATGTTATTCACATGTTCTTTCTTTATTACTGAGTCATAATACTGAATGTCAGCAGCATAATCAACTGTGGAATTTAGTTCCTTGCAAAAACATTTGTTATGCATCATTTAGAGAAGAATATAGAAAACAAAAAGCTCAGTAGGTTTGATTGAGTTAAATAGACTGTTATGCAGATAAGATGCTTGTAATGGAAGGGGGATTTGCAAAACAATTTATCTTTGGCTCCATCTCTTTTAACCAAAGATCTTAAATCAGCATCGCATAGAACAACACAGTTGCTACAGTAACTATGGTTACGATGACGCACTTCATATCAGCTGCCAACAATAACTTTGCATGCAAGAGTACTGAGAAAGATCTTCCATGATTTTGTTTTGTGACTTATATTTATTTGATCATCTTTAAGATGACAAAGGGGCCAAACCAGGGCAGTTGAGTGAACAAGTGGAAACTGATGGTCCATAACTGGGACAGAATTGGGTGGTTTTTGGCCATAGGAGCAGGAATTGACCACTTGAGCCCATCTCACCATCCAATCATATCCTGGCTGCTCTGTCAGCTAACTCAACATAACCTCCTTTATCCCTCATGTTGTGTTACTATAATGACATAACACCTTGAGCTTATCCATTGTACAAGTGCATCAATCGCTCATAAGGGATTTGGTAAACATTGTGGGTTCATTTATTAAGAGATCAGTTATACAAATTATATTCTTTCCAGATGTATCACAGCTTGGTATGGCTCCTGCTCTGACCAAGACCACGAGAAAACTACAATGTACAGTGAACAAAGCCCAGTCCATTATGCAAACCAGCCTCCCATCCGTTGCCTCCGCCTACACTTCCTGCTGCCTCAGAAAAGCAGCCAGCATAATCAAGCACCCCACACACCCTGCCCATACTCTCTTCCACTTTTTTCCATCAGAGATCACGTACCAACCAACTCAAGAACAGCTTCTTCCCTGCTGCCATCAGACTTTTGAATGGACCTATCTTATATTAAGCTGATCTTTCTCTTCACCCTACCTATAACTGTGACACTACATTCTGCACTCTCTCCTTTCCTTCTCCCCTATGTACTCTATGAACGGTGTGTTTTGTCTGCTTAGTGTGCAAAAAACAATACTTTTCACTGTGTATCAATATATGAGACAATAATAAAGCAAATCAAGTCAAAGCTAGAAGACATCAGAGTTGTGTGGTGTGTGTGTGTGCTCTGCTCAAAGCAAAAGTGATCACATGACACTTTTCCCTTTTGGTGATGTCATGCTGAAAGCCTTTAAAAGCACATTACAACATCCCCCTTTGTTGTTAAAGCTACCAAAGAAGTACAACTATTTGCAATACATGCTCATGTTTATTTACCATTAAGTAAGTGCATAGAACTAATGAGTATCCAAAGCATAAAGGTAATCTCCTGGTATGCCCAGATCTTGTAATAGTAACCTTATCTGGAGGTGTCTTTAATTGCCCACAGTGATATGTCTGATTGCCATTCTTGGATGTTGTTCCTTGTTGCATTTAGGATCTTTTCCTAGATGCAATAGAATTGTACAGTGGTTGAGGAGCTGGATTGGATCTGATAGGTTCTTTGATGCACATCACTGGTGCATCTTTGTATGTAATGAATACATAGGATCTTAGTGCTGTACACATTCTTGTCACCTCCACTAGTGGCCACACAGCTTCTGTGGGGTCCTGGCTGTGAATTTGTTGTCCCAACTCTGAACTTGGCAATTCTGTACCCATGTTTCTATTGTGTATCTATTGGTCATCTTCTTTATGTTTTAAAAGTTGCTCTCTAGATTCTCAGAGAATAGAATGGTTAAGAGTACATAAATTAGTATGCACTGGTCTGCCAAACATGAACTCTGTCTGTTGCATTAAAAGGGTGTGGCTCCCAGATATAACGCTGCAATGTGTAGATCTTGCTTGGTCTGTCCACATTTGAAAATTAGGTATTTCACTGTGTAAATCATTCATTCAGGGTAACGATGAGAATAAGTAGTGTGATCAATATTCCACTTCTTACACATATCCTGAAATGGCTTACAAAAATATTGCAGATCATTATCCACAATGATCTCTCTAAGCACAGCAAATAAAGCACTTGGAGTGTGTGTGCAACAGTTGTGCTTGACATATTGTGCAATTGTCAAATAATGGGGTACTTTGAAAAGTAATCAATAATGACGATGGCAATGCCAGAGACATGAAAGAGGTTGGATGCGATTTTGGACTAAGGATGGATAGGAACTTTGAGCGCAATCAATGGTATTTTTGCTGACTTAGCATTTACTCTTGACAAGCCTTGAATGTCTTGATGATAACTTCAATGTCATTGTTCATACCCGGCTAATAGACTGTCTGCAAATCTTCTCATCCAATCTATTTCCATATGTCAGTGATGAAGTTGTTAAAGAATATTGGTCCCAAAGATTCTGGTATGGCGACCTATCTGCCTTTACAAATGACTCCCCGGGAGATGCCGAGCTTAACCTGATAAGGTCAAAATGGTCTCATGTGTTTGCGGACATGCTGAATTGAATTAGGCCATCCTTTGGCTTTTCACAGTTTTTGTAGTGTCAAATCTTTTGCCGTTTCTTCTTGTAGCTGCTGGCATTGGCAGTTGTGCAAAATGTGCCAGATCAGTTAAAAGAACATCTTCAGGTTTGATGTCAATAAAGTTAACTTGCGTATCTAAGGATATATCTCCTGTTTTTGCTGTGTTAGGCAATCAGCTAAGTGTATCTATTGTGAAGTTATCTGGTTTATACCTAACCTCACAGTCATAACCTTAAACATTTATCAAGGGATGTTATAATCTTTGTGGCGCATTGGTGAATAGTTTTCACCAAATCATCTCCGGTGGCTTGTGGTCGCTTTCTACCACAAATCTTTTGCCAAATGGACAAGTATGAAAACACATGATCCCAAACACTAACGCTAATGTTTCCCACTTGCTGTTGGAGTTGTTGAATTGCATTGTGGATAGAAATTTTGAAGCAAGTGTGTTCAATTTGCCTTAATGTTGTATGCATGCTTTCGCTCCTTCCTGGGAAGCATGTGTCTCCAGGGTAGTTGTTTCCCTAGAATTGTAAAATTGCAATGCTATTGTTTTTGATAATGTCTGTTTCAGTAGTTTGCAGAGGTTTTGTGGACTTCATGCCACAGGAAAGATACATCCTTTCTCAACAATTCCCTTCTGTGGGTGACACGGCGGCACAGTGGTTCACACTGCTGCCTCAGTGCTAGGGACCCGGGTTTGATTCCCGGCTTGGGTCACTGTCTGTGCGGAGTCTGCATGTTCTCCCCATGGCTGCGTGGGTTTCCTCTGGGTGCTCTGGTTTCCTCCCACTGTCTGAAAGGCATGCTGGTTAGGTACATTGGCCATGATAAATTCTCCCGAACAAGCACTGGAGTGTGGTGACCAGGGGATTTTCACAGTAAATTCATTGCAGTGTTAATGTAAGCCTAGTTGTGACACTAATAAATAAACTTTAAACTCCACCATGACAATTTCTGAGTGAAATTAGGAATGTGTGGAGACAAGAAATTAAAGAAACCTTGACATATTATGTTATGCATGTTGGGGCATAGCCTCTTTAGGGGAATGGGTCAGGTGACCCTGGGTGTGGGGTGATCTGCCTGGGAACTGCCCTGAGAGGGCAATTGTTGTTTGGAGTGTGGAGCGAATAAGACTGCAATAAATGCCTGCGTTCCTTGGTGCCTGTCTGTGGAGTGAGTTCTTGAGGATACTCCTCAGTAGTAAAGAATTTAACATATTCAAAGATCGTCCTTAGCTTGAGGAGCTGGCATGGCTTTGATATCCTCTATTTTACTTGGATCAGATCATATGCCAGCATCGGAATGAAAAGAACTGAAGAAATTGATCTGCTACATGTTGATGTCACATTTCAGACTGTCAAACACAAATCCTTCATTTCGTGCTGCTTGCTCCAATAAGTGCAAATTATGATCATGTTCTTGCTTTGTTCTTTTCATAATGGCCGTGTCATCTGTGATACAGATGTATCCTGGTACAGTACATGTAATGCAATCCATGTGAGCTCGGAAGAGGCTCTGGCTAACAGATAGTCTGAAAGGAAGTCACTGAAAACAATATAATCTGAATTGGGTATGAAATGTTGTAAATTTGTGGGACTTCTCCGCGAGACCTACCGACCAGTAACCAGAGCTGGCTTCAAGCTTCGAGAAGTTTGCGCCTGCAAAATTTTGGATTTAATTCTTCTGATGTGCATGTTATGGGCAGGGCGGCGGCACAGTGGTTAGCACTGCTGCCTCACAGCGCCAGGGACCCAGGTTTGATTCCAGCCTTAGATGACTGAACTCATGCCCTGCATGCTCTGTTGAATATGCCATTGATGGGCCAGGGACTTGCGTTCAATTCTGGCCTCTGGTGACTGTCTGTGTGGAGTCTGCATGTTCTACAAGTTTCTGCGTGGGTTTCCTTCAGATGGTCCGGTTTCTTCTCACAGTCCAAAGATGTGCAGGTTAGGTGGATTGGCTATGCTAAATTGGTCCTTAGTGTCAGTGGGATAAGCATATGTCAGGGGGATAAGCATATGTAAAATATATGGAGTTACAGGGATAGGGCTTGGGTGGGATTGTGGTCGGTGCAGATTTGATGGGCTGAATGGCCTCCTTCTGTACTCTAGGAATTCTATGATTCTATCCTATGATTAGCTGCCAATTTTGTTGAAACATTCTGGATATTTAGATGTGAGGTCATGGACTGAGGTGACAGGAGTAGTTTCTGAGGTGGATCTGCCTTGTGTACCAACGTTTTACCGCCTCGCCCACCCAAGGCTCATAAGATCCCACTCAAGGCTAATGGAGAATGCCGTTCTGCGTGCCTCGTCCGCCCTGATTCTGGGGTGGACGTGCCGGTAAAATTCCGGCAGTGATGTCTAACTGATTCCATGTAGTGTGGGTCATGACATATCGTTAGACCTACAATCGGGCCTTCCCATGGCGTAGAACATCCGTGACATCCAGGAGGATTGATTGTACTTGCAATCCAGGACATGGATCCTGCACATGGAATTGGTGAACCGTTGTATGCTGAAAGTTCCACAGCAGTAAGTTTCGACATGGCCTTCCGTGACTCTAGACACATGTGTTTTGGAATTTGCAAAGGTAGTTTGTTGGCACTTGCACTTGTGTCAATCTTGGACGATAGCAAATAATTACCAACTTTCTTAGGGCAGATAATTCAAATCTTTGGCAAACACTTCAGATGTGTGTGATGGCATTAATGTTTTCCATGAATATGATTAACGAAATTTTTTTAAAGTTGCTGTAGTCATTTAGGAATAACAGCAGCCAATTTGCACACAGCAAGCAGTGAAATAATTGACCAGAATGTCTGTTTTGCTGTTATTGATTGGAGATAAATAATGACAGGGATATGTGTAGGGCTACAGGGGGGAGGGAGATATACCTCCCTGCTCGTAATCCAATAATGCCACAGGATCTTTTATGTCTGCCTAATGGGGCAGACAGGGTTTCGGTTTAACACCCCATCCGAAACTTGGCAATCCAGTACCCCTTCAGCACTGTACTCAATAAGACCTCAGCAATTCATCACACAAGATTATTGTAATGATTATATTACAGCCAGACTGGCAAGCGCCAGGCTCTGCATTATGTGTAGGTGGCTTATTCAAGAAGATTATAGGTCCAGGACATCTAATACATGGTTATATCAACATTTCTTACAATCGTAGTTTATTGATGTTAAGATTGATTTCAGAGGAAGGAGAGAGCTTTGAAGTAACCACCCAAGCCCCCACGTCTGACGCTGCTGGTTTAGAAAGGAACAGAAAGTTGGTGTAATCCTTCGTGGACTTCGATACTGGAGCTAAAGACAACTTGTGCTATACTTCAGTGAATGTGGGGAATGAAAAAAGGGACACCATCAAATCTTACAACATAAAAGGAGGTCATTAGGGTCACAGTGACTATGCTGACTCTCTGAAGGTGTTATTGACCTTGTCTCACTGCTCCGCTCTTTTCTCATTGTCCTGCGATTTGATCTCTCTCCAGTGTTTATCCATTTTCCTTTTCAAAGTTATTATTGAATCGCTTCCACCAACTCTTCAAGCAGCGCATTCCTGATCATAATAACTCCCTGATTAAGATAAATTCCTCTCATCCCTCACCTCCAGCACCTTTTGCTAATTACACCACTGTAGCAACAGTATATTAAGCTAGGAAACTGCCAAACTGGTCACATGCTGTTCAGGTTGGTGAATTTTAACATCGCCAATACTACAAAGCATGCTTGTAGTGGTCGGCAGTCCCCTATTAGTCATAGAGTCATAGGGGTTTACAACATGGAAACAGGCCCTTCGGCCCAACTTGTCCATGCCGCCCAGTTTTTAACCACTAAGCTAGTCCCAATTGCCCGCATTTGGCCCATATCCCTCTATACCCATCTTACCGACGTAACTGTCTAAATACTTCTTAAATTGTACCCGCCTCTACTACTACCTCTGACAGCTCGTTCGAGACACTCACCACCCTCTGAGTGAAAAAATTGCCCCTCTGGACCTTTTGTACCACTGCCCTCTCACCTTAAACCTATGTCCTCTAGCTTTAGATTCCCCTACCTTTGGGAAAAGATGTTAACTATCTACCTTATGTATGCCCCTCATTATTTTATAAGATCATCCCTAAACCTCCTGCGCTCCAGGGAAACACAGAGAGTATCATAGACTCATACAGTGCAGACGGTGTTCCGCAACATATATGTTCCTTTCCATTGTGCTGTAAAACAGGGGACTGATTCACCGTCAGCCCATCTCACATGACCGATAAAGGCCAATTTCACCCCCAACATGTTTGATGTTGGTGAACATCAATTTTTCAGATAAAAAGAATAAAAAAAGGAAGAGCTTGAATTTGTACAGCATCTTTTGGCATCACAAAATGCTTTACAATCAACGAAGCACTTTTGAAGTGTAATCTCTGCTGTAATGTGGGAAATGTGGCAAAGTGCACAGTAAAATCCCACAAACAGTAGCGTGAGAAGGACCAAATAATGTAACTGAATAAAGTCGGTTGTTGCGGCTGGTAACATGGAGACTTCAATGTTCCTTAAAACTTGAGTCAAGGCGGAAGAGATTTGGTTCAAGTTAATCGAAAAGCGGAATTTTGACAGAAGTTGGACTTCGTGTTTCATTTGAAGATTGCCTTCCTCTATCAGAAAACTACAAACATAGACGCAGAGAATTTGTTTCCTCTTGGGTGAGAGAATCCAAAACAGTGCGTCACACTGAAATGGGAGCGAGGCCAGGGAGGAGAGAGATCAAGAAGCACTTTTACATACGAAGGATAGTGGAAATCTGACACTCCCCCACCCAATTCTGTAGATGCTTGGAACTCTCAAGACTGAGTTGCCAGGTGTTGGGTCAGAGGATTAAAAGCAAAGGTGAGTAAATTAAGGAGAACCCTAAGGTGTTCTATAAATATGTGAAAAGTAAAAGGATGAGACGTGAAGGAATAGGGCCTATAAAAGGTGAAAGCGGGAAAGTCTGTACGGAACCAGTAGAAATGGCAGAGGTGCTTAATGAGTATTTTGCCTCGGTTTTCACAGAGGAGAAGGACCTGGGTGGATGGACTGCGGGCTTGCGGTGGACTGAAAAGATTGAGTATGTGGACGTTAAGAAAGAGGTTGTGCTGGAATCTTTGAATGGCATCAAGATAGATAAGTCGCCGGGTCCGGATGGGATGTACCCCAGGTTACTGTGGGAGGCGAGGGAAGAGATTGCAGAGCCTCTGGCGATGATCTTTGCGTCGTCGATGGAGACGGGGGAGGTGCCGGAGGATTGAAGGATTGCAGATGTGATTCCTATTTTCAAGAAGGGGAATAGGGATAGCCCAGGAAATTACCGACCGGTGAGTCTAACCTCAGTGGTTGGTAAGCTGATGGAGAAGATCCTGAGGGACAGGATTTATGAGCATTTAGAGAGGTTTAGTATGCTCAAGAATACTCAGCACGGCTTTGTCAAAGGCAGATCGTGCCTTACGAGCCTGGTGGAGTTCTTCGAAAATGTGACTGAACACATTGATGAAGGGAAAGTGGTAGATGTGGTTTACATGGACTTCAGTAAGGCGTTCGATAAGGTCCCCCATGCATGGCTTCTCGAAAAAGTGAGAGGGCATGGGATCCAAGGTGCTGCCCTCCTGTGGATCCAGAAATGGCTTGCCCAAAGGAGGCAGAGAGTGTGTATAGATGGGTCTTTTTCTAAATGGAGGTCGGTCACCAGTGGTGTGCCCCAGGGATCTGTTCTGGGACCCTTGCTGTTTGTCATTTTCATAAATGACCTGGATGAGGAAGTGGAGGGATGGGTTGGTAAGTTTGCCGACGACACGAAGGTTGGTGGGGTTGTGGATAGTCTGGAGGGATGTCAGAAGTTACAGAGGGACATAGATAGGATGTAAGACTGGGCAGAGAAGTGGCAGATGGACTTCAACCCAGATAAATGCATAGTGGTCCATTTTGGCAGGTCAAATGGGATGAAGAAGTACAATATAAAGGGAAAGACTCTTAGTACTGTAGAGGATCAGAAGGACCTTGGGGTCCGGGTCCATAGGACTCTGAAATCGGCCCCGCAGGTGAAAGAGGTGGTTAAGAAGGCGTATGGTGTGATAGCCTTTATCAATCAAGGGATTCAGTTTAGGAGTCCGGGGATAATGATGCAGCTATATAAGACCCTCGTCAGACCCCACTTGGAGTACTGTGCTCAGTTCTGGTCGCCTCATTACAGGAAGGATGTGATAATGATTGAAAGGGTGCAGAGGAGATTTACAAGGATGTTGCCTGGATTGAGTAGCATGCCTTATGAGGATAGGCTGAGGGAGCTCGGTCTTTTCTACTTGGAGAGACGTAGGATGAGTGGAGACCTAATAGAGCTGTATAAGATGTTGAGAGGCACAGATCGGGTGGACTCTCAGAGGCTTTTTCCCAGGGTGGAAATGTCTGCTACGAGAGGACACAGGTTTAAGGTGCTGGGGTGTAGGTACAGGGGAAACGTTAGGGGGAAGTTTTTCACACAGAGGGTGGTGGGCGAGTGGAATCGGCTGCCGTCAGTGGTGGTGGAGGCAAACTCAATAGGGTCTTTTAAGAGACTCCTGGATGAGTACATGGGACTTAATAGGATGGAGGGTTATAGGTAGGCCTAGAAGGTAGGGATATTTTCGGCACAACTTGTGGGGCCGAAGGGCCTGTTTGTGCTGTAGTTTTTCTATGTTTCTATGTTTCTAAATGGAATAGAATATGGACCACCCATGATTTAACACAGACTTGTCCAAACTTTTTGCTTAAGGGGCCACATTTGTAAACTTGCCCACTCAAGGGGCCGATGAGCAAATTTCAGGATAAGGTGTGGCAGGACAATAAACTGAATTTCAGAAACAGAAGTTGAGGTTTTAAGGAAAGATACATTGTTGAGCAATGCCAAAGCAATGACTTGTCAAGTTCAAAAAAATAAGTAATAAAAATCCACGGGGTGCGAGAGGGTCAGTGGGTGGGTGAGTGTGAATGGAGATGTATGTACATGCCAGAGTGCGGGTGGTGAAAGAGTGAGAAAATTGAGATAGGGCATAAGACCCACACTGCTGAGGTCGAGGTTCTGGGCTGGCCCACTTTCTGAGCTTGGGGCCCCAGTCGCTTTCTAAGGCCGGGGTCATCACCCTCATGCACTGGCTCCCACCACCTTTAAACAACTGATTCCACTGAATTTATCTTTCCATGTGGTCCCCAGCCAGAAAGACATTCAAATTTTACCCAGCAACTGATAATGTCCTGCTTGTCCAATCACAGCCTGGTTTCACCCTGCATTGAGGAAACAAGCCTAAGATTGGCTGAGCAGACATTGAGCCTGATTAAAAATTCTTTCCGGGAACCTTTGAAATTGAACTCTGCACCTGGAGGAGGTGACAAGCCACTAAAAGACCCCTCACAGGCCACATCACCCCGCAGGCTGGCCCTTCGACAAGCCTGATCTAACTGAATGGTGTAATAAGCCTTCTCCTGTCCATATGTTCAACCTTCATGTTGTCCATGTAGTCTTCCTAAGGTACCTAGTAATTGCAGCAGGTTGTGGCAGCATAGTATAGCACAACGATTCTCAACCAGCATTTCCAACACTGCTCAGTACTTCACCCCAAATCTCAATCATTAATTTGATAGCAGATTGATTCCCAAATCAAGACTTCCAGAGTTTTGACTCAGTGACAATGGAGCAATGGTGACTGTATTTACAAGTTGCAATATTGCGAGACTTGCAGGGAACTTGGTAATTGAGTCTGTTCCCAGGGGCCTGCTGCCTTTGCCCTTCTAGTTTAGGAAGGGCAATGATTTTGATAGGCGCTACCAAAGACACTTTGACACCGTGCTGCAGTGTATCTTGTAGATAGTGCAGGCTGCAGCCACTGGGAGCAGTGTCTAGAGGAAATGACTGTCTGAGATGTGGATGAGGTGCCAGTGATGCTGCCCTGTGTGGCGTTGCCCTGCGTGGTGTTGCCCTGCATGGTGTTGCCCTGCGTGGTGCTGCCCTGCGTGGGGCTGCCCTGCGTGGGGCTGCCCTGCGTGGGGCTGCCCTGCGTGGTGCTGCCCTGCGTGGGGCTGCCCTGCGTGGGGCTGCCCTGCGTGGGGCTGCCCTGCGTGGGGCTGCCCTGCGTGGGGCTGCCCTGCGTGGTGTTGCCCTGCATGGTGCTGCCCTGCGTGGTGCTGCCCTGTGTGGTGCTGCCCTGCGTGGTGCTGCCCTGCGTGGTGCTGCCCTGTGTGGTGTTGCCCTGCGTGGTGTTGCCCTGCGTGGTGCTGCCCTGCGTGGGGCTGCCCTGCGTGGTGCTGCCCTGCGTGGTGTTGCCCTGCGTGGTGTTGCCCTGCATGGTGTTGCCCTGTGTGGTGTTGCCCTGCGTGGTGCTGCCCTGCGTGGTGTTGCCCTGCATGGTGCTGCCCTGCGTGGTGCTGCCCTGCGTGGTGTTGCCCTGCGTGGTGTTGCCCTGCATGGTGTTGCCCTGTGTGGTGTTGCCCTGCATGGTGCTGCCCTGCGTGGTGCTGCCCTGCGTGGTGCTGCCCTGCGTGGTGTTGCCCTGCGTGGTGTTGCCCTGCATGGTGTTGCCCTGCGTGGTGTTGCCCTGCATGGTGCTGCCCTGCGTGGTGCTGCCCTGCGTGGGGCTGCCCTGTGTGGTGTTGCCCTGCGTGGTGCTGCCCTGCAGGGTGTTGCCCTGCATGGTGCTGCCCTGCGTGGGGCTGCCCTGCAGGGTGTTGCCCTGCATGGTGCTGCCCTGCGTGGGGCTGCCCTGCGTGGTGCTGCCCTGCGTGGTGCTGCCCTGCGTGGTGCTGGGCTCTTTTGGAGTCATGGTGTAGCAGATTGCAGGTGGTGACAGACTGCTGCCAGAAAGCTCAAACAGGCCTTTCCACCATGAGACGAATGGACCAGGGTGTACACGATTCTAGCCTGCTGCATGAATGCTGAAAAACACAAATTCCTCATTATGTATCCCATGTTGAGTACATTCCAACCTGATCCCAACAGTAGGGCGGCACAGTGGTTAGCACAGCTGCCTCACAGCGCCAGGGATCCAGGTCCGATTCCCGGCTTGGGTCACTGTGCGGAATCTGCACGTTCTCCCCATGTCTGCGTGGGTTTCCTCCGGGTGCTCCGGTTTCCTCCCACAGTCCGAAAGACGTGCTGGTTAGGTGCATTGGCCATGCTAAATTCTCCCTCAGTGAACCCGAACAAGGGCCGGAGTGTGAGTGACTAGGGGATTTTCACAGTAACTTCATTGCAGCGTTAATGTAAGTCTACTTGTGACACTAATAAATAAACTTTAACAATATTTGCCAGCTTTGCATTGTATCTGTTGCAAGAAGATAAATTTAGTGGAAAGATCTTGTGTACTATGAGAACACTGCAATTCGGAGCGATTGTGAGCAGAGATGCTGACGTAGCCAAGAGCCCTGCTGAACATTTTTAATTGAAAGTCACTTTAGAGACAGCTCAGACAGGGCACACTGTACAGTGCGGACGTCCAAATCTGCCAACAACCGTTTCTAACCCAACATGCACACTGTATGCTCCAGCCAGTGTGACAAGGCACTTAAACATTTTCTTGAGTATTTAAGATCTTTCTCAGCATTTCCACCAGGTTACTTTGGCGAGCCACTTGTTGTTTTCAGTATCTGGAAAAGGAACAGGATAGAGCTCGCATTGTGAACCAACTGAGAAATTGCTGGGCCAGTGCAATAGGAGGAAGCTGAACTTTACACACCGGGAAGCAACAAGTTCATTCCGGCTCTGCAGAAACTCCTTGACCGTTTCACATTCTTTTAGCTGTTTGGATCATTTCTTTGGACCAGTGCCGTTCAAAATATACACTTTTCATACCCGCAAACTACTAAATTCAGAACTGAAGTGCAGTAAAACAAAATCTGACTCCCCTCCCCCCGCCCCGCCATTCCCGGGTGGTTATCACGTTTCTAAGGAAACGATTTGTCAGCAGATTTAGTCGATAGGCTAAAAGGATCCTCAGACATTCTGTGGCAAAAATTGAGGGGAAAGAACAGACTAAGGGATGTACAGAATTAGAAAGCTCATGCAAAAATATTTACATAAAATGCTTGGAATTGGGTAGAGTACAGTTTGACCCAGTCTGCAGTGAGCGCTAAAAACTCCAATTGGAGCAGACCTGACTCCTGCACCCTTATTCAAAATCAATTTCTGCAAGAGGCCTCTCGGTGACAGAGGTTAAAGGTCAGACTTGTTTTCAGCAGTTGCCCAGGATGCCTGAAAAAACAACCTTCACTGATGTGGGGGCACCTGTAAGGCAAGGCTCAGTGCGCACCCTGCATTTACTATCCCCTTTTCTGAAATAACTCCTCAGAGGCCAGTGTCCCATCACCAGACTCTCTTTATTTACAAACTCAATTCCACTCCTAAGAGCGCTTCAGCTACACAGTCAGAATCCAGAGTGTCAGGAAAGACCCGACCCTCCTCATTATATTCGCAGGTGAGACCCCCTGATTGGGCAAAGAACAAAGAACAATACAGCACAGGAAACAGGCCCTTCGGCCCTCCAAGCCTGTGCCGCTCCTTAGTCCAACTAGACCAATCGTTTGTATCCCTCCATTCCCAGGCTGCTCATGTGACTATCCAGGTAAGTCTTAAACGATGTCAGCGTGCCTGCCTCCACCACCCTACTTGGCAGCGCATTCCAGGCCCCCACCACCCTCTGTGTAAAAAACGTCCCTCTGTTATCTGAGTTATACTTCGCCCCTCTCACCTTGAGCCCGTGACCCCTCGTGATCGTCACCTCCGACCTGGGAAAAAGCTTCCCACTGTTCACCCTATCTATACCCTTCATAACCTTGTACACCTCTATTAGATCTCCCCTCATTCTCCGTCTTTTCAGGGAGGCAGGAAATCATTACCTCAGTCAGGGAGCTCATACTCCAAGATGTCTATCTCACAGGCCTTGTTGAGGTCATTACAGTTCCTGTGCCTGGAAAATGGACGCACTGAGATCCAATTTCACTATTAGAGCATAGCAGTTAGCGTTGCTGCCTCACAGCGCCAGGGACCTGGGTTCGATTCCCAGCTTGGGTCACTGTCTGTGTGGAGTTTGCACATTCTCCCCGTGTCTGCAGGGGTTTCCCACGGGTGCTCTGGTTTCCTCCCACAGTCCGAAAGGTGTGCTGGTTAGGTGCTAAATTCTCCCTCAGTGTACCCGAACAGGTTTTGGAGTGTGAGCGACTGGGGGATTTTCACAGTAACTTCATTGCAGTGCGAATGTAAGCCTACTTGTGATACTAATAAATAAAAAAAACTATTAATCTCACTAATAAAGCCACTAAGTTTGAGAATTCAGCATTCTGTGCATGATGGAAGGATACAGCAGGAAACTGCGCACTCCCCACTCATAACCTTTCCACTCCATTAATTCCAAGAAACAGAAAATTTCGACTTAAAAGTTGGCTGACAACAGAAAATTTCTGGTGGGATTAACTGAGACACAAATAGGGCTGCAAGTGGACTGGGGAGAACACTGAGTGGCAGGAATGCTATGGGTTTGAGGCCTAAAAGATTTGGAAGGGGCCTTTTACGAGTTGGATCCTATATCCCTCCCCCACATGGCAACTGGTTGGACATCAGTCTTTCCACAGTTCAGTAATTACCCTGGATTCCACCACAAGGTTGGGAGGTTGAGATAAGGCTGGGTTCCTCGGTCTTGATTTGTGGCACATTTTTGCAACACGTTTTTGACTAAGCACTTCCTTTTTAAAACAAGAGCAACGTATGCCTTGAAAGTGTTGAATAAGTCTGTTCCTTTGTTTGTATGAACATATTTCCGAACCGCAACAGCAAGTCCACAGTCCTTGATACATCTTTGACAAAGTGCGTCACTGTGGGAACAGCGAGAAAATAAATTCAATCCTCATGAGGAATGGAAAGTCATTGGTTCGTTCATGGAAACAGCGCATGTTTTTACAGTTAGAAGAACAGAGGGCACCAAAGAAAAGGGCCTGAAAATAGGACTGTCTGTGAGGAAAAGGATTTCAGTCACACAATGCTCTGCATTCCAAGGGCAGGAAAACACACCTGCTTGTATCGTCTGCCAACTTTCTCCTTTCATGGGAGGCTCTTATCAGATGGCACCATATCCTCTGCTAATGTAGAGGAACCTCTGTGTCCCTTTGAATTACTTGCTTGGAATCTAATCTTTTAACACAGATTCTTAAAAAAAAAACTTCAATTGTTCAGGTTGTCTTGACTTTAACGTCTTTCATCTTTGCTTTCAGATTCCCCCAAATTCCCCCAACACCTAAAGGGCAGAGACAGAGGGCAGAGCCATGAAGGGGAGGAGACAAGTGGGGAGCTTCACAGGGGTGCAAAATTCTGCCAGGGTGGGAGGGAAGGGGAGCTTTGTCAGTGGGGTGGGCAAAGGGTGGAACTCTGCTGGAGGATTGGGGGAGGGGGGGGTGGGGGGCGGGGGGGGAGAAGGGGGGAGCTCTGCCAGGAATGGTGATCCACAATCGAGGAGGGAGGGAAATCTGCATGGGGGGGTGCGATCGGTGCCCGGAGAGGAGAGGGAACTCTGCATGGGGGAGCGATGTCCATGGGGATGGTCCCGATGTCCATGAGGTGGGGGGGAGGGAGGCAGCAGGAGATTGCCCAGTATACTGGGAGATGGGAGCGCCAGCGCAGTGGTGCCCCTCAAATGCAGCAGCCTGCTTCCTGGGCGAACTGAGGTTCCACAACCCCCAGCCCCACCCTCCACCCACTGCAAGAATCGCATCCTGCACTTCTTTTGCACTAAGTGCCATAAGATTACATTTTCAAACTTGCCCAAAAAACAAGTCTGAAACTCTCCCATTTTCTTGCTCATTTGACACTTAGAATGTTTCTCATGAAATTCCGCCCTCTGACTCTATGGATCATGGGACAGTCGGATGTACAACACCAATGGAGGGCGAGGCTGTTCTTTCATCATCACTGAATCAATATCCTCGAATTCCCTATTTAACACCGTTTTGGTAGCAACATCACCAGATGGATTATAGGAAGAAAAAACAGCAACACATCCTCTCAGCAACTAAGGATGACCAATTAATTCTGATCTTTTCATCATCAACCACAGCCCAAGAATGATTAAATATCCAAGATAGAAATATGGACACCTTCACATTATTTGGAGAATGGTTACAGATTGTTATGATCCCCATTCAGTCCGATAACTTTTAAAAAGACATTTGAATTCCCAGTGACTGACTGAAGGGTCACATGACAAGACTCCAAGTTTTAAGACTTTTACTATAATAAACAAACTAAAAGCATCATTGGCCACAATTCACCCGAGTCAGTTCTAAGTGCTAATGCCAGTGGGGAACCTGGAATCCTTCCCATTGGCATTGGCAGCGTTGAACAGGTGCTATTCAGCCTACTCAAATGGGCCAGCACTCCTCCCACACGAGTCACACTGATTTCTCAACTCCGCCAGTGCCTGCTCTGCCGGAGTCGGGAATCAGCTGTTAGTCCTCCCCAAGCAGGAGCTGCGTATAAGCGCTCCCTTCAGCATCCACTTTCATTCCAGGCAGCACCATGGCTGCAAGATTCCTGTGCACAGATGTGGATCGGATGCTGGACGCTGTACAGGAGGGGAGGGCTACCCTCTTTCCAAGGTTGCCAGGAGCTTACCTGCCAAAGTGGCGTTGGAGGCCTGGGATGGGGTGGCAGAGGCAGTCAGCTCCAGCTGTATCACCAGGAGGACCGGTCTTCAATGCCGCAAGAAGATGAATGATCTCCTCTGAGCCGCAAGGGCGAGTACCCACCTGTCTGCCCCTGGCATCATTCCCATCCCTAACCTATGGCATCTCACTCTAAACCCTTGCACCCCTCAAACACCCAAACTACTCGCATCGCCTTCATTCCATCAGCCCCTCCCCCCAACAACAGCCCCCATCAGAAGCCCTCATAGGTTCTGTTGAAGTGGAAACTTTGCTGCTTCTTGACTGTGATAGAAAAACTCAACTAAGTTCGTTCCGACAAAACAACTAGTATTTATTTACGAAAGACTGCATGCAGTTTTGGCTGAAAACTTGAGTTCAGAGAGCAGTTGGTACAACTTGCTAATTCCTCCTCAAGTCCGCAATTACACAAAGAATCAGTTCAGTATTGATACATAATCATTATCAGTTTGCGTGACCAGAGCATATTCAGGAATTCGATTAGTAATAGAATCATAAGCAATGTCATTAATCATGTCATAACTTGCTGACCTCCTAGAACTCTTTGCCTCATCATTCATACCCTTATCTTGTCCTTTGATGGAACAGAAGAAGGTCGGTGGCTCCGTCATCCCTGACCTTATCTTGTTTTATTTACTCATACAGCCTTAAAGTTATGCGGAGTCAGCCTTGCTTATATTGTACCAAATAGCTGACCAATTTTCCCATCATGCTATTCCTTAGTTCGTACAACTTCACAGTTAGGTATAGTGCCCACACATGCCAACTGCTGTGAACCCCCCTCCCTTCTGCCCCATATCTGCCAGTCCACTGTCTCACGATGTCCACTTTGTGATAGCTCACAACAGGAGGGAGCGTGGGAAGACAGGTGGCCCAAGCTACATGTCCTCACCCCTTTGAGGAGAGGGCACTGGAAATGGCAGGGGAAGCCCCAGAGTGAGGTGAGGCAGAATGCAAGGTTGGAATAACCTAAGTAAGAGTCCAATGCACCTTTATCCAGACGATCCATCTCGTGAGTCTATCATCTGCCTTGCCCCTCATATTCCCAAAGGCTGACCCTGGTTGGGTGGGGATGGAGTGCTCTGGCTGTGCAATAGACATCATATCTTCCCACAGGCCTTCCAATCTCACCCAGAAGTGGGAGGCCGTGAGCGCACCAGTCTGATACATCCTGTTATCATTGCATTACCAGTTTATGAGGCCCAACTTTTCCTCCTACCTACTCCGTCTCCTCCTCCCCCTCCTCTACCCTCTCACTGCCACTAGTGGATTCCAGGTCCAGTTGGAGTACACAAAGAAAGGAGCTAAGGAGGCAGCAGAGAGAGCTGCTCAGTGCTTGGCATGTCTATCTCTGTGTGTGTGTGTGTGAGTGCGACAAGGTAGTGCAACTGGACAAAGGCCCAAAATAGTGCTACCACAGCATAGAACATCTGAATCAAAGAATTAACTACAATTCTGCAGACGTCAACTACACTGGAATCAATTTATAATAGCCGCAACATGTCATCATCTGTCCTCCCACTACATTCTGCACTCTCTCGTTTCCTTCTCTATGAACGGTATGTTTTGTCTGTATAACATGCAAGAAACAATACTTTTCACTGTTTACTAATACATATGACAATAAATCAAATCAAATCAAAACTTTCTGAAAAATACAGGACATAAAATTTGTGCCCTGATCCAATTGGATCTCAGTCGGCAGCCCATATCTGATAGAGAATTGAATGGGCTCCTCAACCACTCAGTTAGTTTTCAGGGGAATAATCTTTGGAAATTGGGTAGCCATGTCCATGATGGTGAGAAGATACTGGTAGCTCCCCTTTTGTCTTTGACATGGGCTCCACACAACCCTCCCAACTCCCTGCTGAATGGTTCCCCAAAGGAATGTTCTGTATAATATTTTATTTCTATCTACTTACTATTGGAGTCAATTCTTACTTCTAATCTGTATAAATGTAGATGCTTGTATTTTACCATGTCTCCTAACCTTTTTAGCATCAATACATTTACTTTACCTTAACTCAAGAAAGCCTGGGTAAATTGACACTTTTTTAAACATAACTATTGGGTCTGGAAAAGATATCCGAGGGAAAGGGAACCTTGTTAGACTAAATTAATTGAGTACAAGAGTTGGGAAATCATGCTGCAGCATTATCAAACCTTGGTTAGGCCACATTTGGAGTATTGTGTGCAGTTCTGGTCGTCACACTACCAGAAGGACGTGGAAGCTTTGGAGAGAGTGCAAAGAAAGTTCACCAGGATGTTGCCTGGTCTGGGGGGTGTTGATTATGGGGAGAGGTTGAATAAACTAGGATTGTTTTCACTGGAAAGATGGAGGTTAAGGGGAGACCTGATAGAGGTCTACAAAATTATGTGAGGCGTAGGTCAGAGGCTTTTTCCCAGGGTGAAGTGTCAATTACAAGGGGCACGGGTTCAAGGTGAGAGGGGGAAAGCTTCAGGGAAAGGTGCGGGGGAAGTTTATCACGCAGAGAGTGGTGGGTGTCTGGAACGTGCTGCCAGAGGTGGTGGTGGAAGCAATATTTAGGAGGCATCTGGATGGGTACATGAATAGGGAGGGAATAGAGGGATACGGATTGAGTAAGGACAGAAGGTTTTTTTTTAGTTTAGTTAGGGCATCATGATTAGCACGGGCTTGGAGGGCCGAAGGGCCTGTTCCTGTGTGGTACCTTTCTTTGTTCTTTGTAGCTACAAGCAGAGGGTGGGTTAAATAAAGACATGGAGCCTATCATCCTTCCATACCTGGGTTTGACACAATTTGGGGCTATTCCAGCTAGATGGTGACAAATCGAGGGGTCTCGCCCAGATCAACAACTTCTGGGGAATCTCACCTAGGGCTGGTTGCAACACCTAAAGAGGCAAATGTTCAATTCTCCAATACTCCCATCCACGTCTAGATAAACACAAAAACATTTGCTAAAATGTTTTGGTGCTCAATTCTTTGCCATTATTTTGATTGCTAAAAATGTGGATTAAACAATGATATTTATGAAATATAGATTAATTAAAATAGGGAAATAATTTAAACATGGCTCCATGAGTTTGGAAGAATAGGAAGTACAAGGGGAGAGGATGGCCCAGTGGTATTATTGCTAGATGATTAATCCAGGAAACTCAGCTAATGCTCTGGGACCCAGGTTCGAACCCCGCCACGGCAGATGGTGGCATTTGCATTCAATAAAAAAAATTGGAATTAAGAATCTACTGATTACAATGAAACCATTGTCAATTGTCAGATAAACCCATCTGGTTCACTAATACCCTTTGGGAAGGAAATCTGCCATCCTTACCCGGTCTGGCCTATATGTGACTCCAGAGCCATAGTCATGTGGTTGACTCTCAACTACCCTCCGAACAAGGGCAACCAGGGATGGGCAATAAATGCTGGCCAGCCAGCGACGCCCATGTCCCACGAATGAATAAAAAAACCCGCTGGATAATATGTAAAATTTTGCCTGCATCATTTCAATTACTCCAGATTGTTCTGCCACGAGTTTGAAAATAACACTTGGCTAGTGGAAGCTTTTAGGTTCATTTGTATCTTAATGTTTGGTTTGCTTCTGCCTGACAATCACGAGGGAGAAATATGATCTTTTCTGGAACGTGTCAAGGTTATATAAGTCTTTTTTTATGTAAGAAATCATACAGAAACATTAAGACAGCATCTATTATAGGCTGTGTGACAAGGCTGAGCCAAAATAAACAGCTTACAATCCAAAGTCCCTACAATATCAGCCATTCTCTCTTAGTGTTCAATGAAAGCTGTGAGATTATAAGGTCACAGAACTGATAAGGGCTACTTAGGTCTACCCGAATGTCGGTAGTTATGGTAGAGAGGCAGAAAGGGCAAATGTGCTGCAGCCCACGGATGAACTAATATGCTTCAAAACAGCCCAATAAGCTCAGTTACACTCCGGCACTGCTGCATCTTGGCAACACCACCCTCTTCCGTCAATCTCAACCAAACAGACATTGGTTGTTTTGGCAATTGGGAAGTGGACGCGTGTGAGAACAAAGATAGACTTGTTGCCTCAACACATAAAGTTGGCAAACATTTTTGAGAAATATGAAATGGTACCACAAAAATTAGCAACCCTGCCAACCCTGTAAAAAGAAAATCCAAACAAAGCTGGAAACTCTTAACACAATTACAACTTAGCAATTACACGACTTCAGTGAAGGCGTTTCCTTTTCCATAAATGAAAACAAGCAGGTCTACTTGGATTCATGATGGAAGTTAAACTGGTCTGAGAGCATGCTGACTTAGGCATTATTAGGTAGCACCTCCCAAATCTGCAACCTCCAGTACCTAAACCCAGGGGCTAGCAGGCACATGGGAACACTATCACCTCCAAGCGCCCCCCACCCCACCCCCCACCCCCCAAACTCACAACATGGACACATTTAATTGAGACAACATGCTGGAACTGCCTATGGGAGTACCTTTATCATACGGAATGTGGCAGTACAAGTTGTCATCTTGTCAACCAAGAATGGATGATAAGTGCTGATCTTGACAAACAAATTAGTAATGGAAAGCAATCCCTTCACTCCACTTTCTCTGTGGCCTAATGTTATGCCCCTGCACTGCCTCCTTTGGAGCCGTCTAGCAAAATAAACTATAGGTTATGCCCACAGGTTATGCACAGATAAATACAGATATAATTTACTTAAAACTACACCTATTTTCTAACATACCAAATGCTTCCATCACTATCCCCTCTCCAGGAAGCAGGCCACAAGGGCGATATTGTGAGAAAGCAAGAGAAGCTCTGCATTTAAATTATTGTGTTGCTTAGTTTGATTAATTTCTGACTTTTTAAAGATGGTTAAATATCTTTAATTTCTGTGTATTTAATTGAAAATGAAAAAGATAGGGCAGCAGAGAAAGGGATGTCTTAGGAACAGGAGCTGGTCTAATTGTGATCCTTCTGCCACTCCCGCCACAGTGACACTGGGGTAAGTCCAGAAAGTTGGCTGACTTTTGGCTCAACTATTTTTGTGTACTATAAAAGCGCTTCTATCGCAACTGCATATTTTAATCATTTATTTTTATTTCCATGATGCAGAATGGAGCTGAGAAGGTCAATGTAGGCAGGCCTCTGTGTTTCCTGGAACATCACAACACATTAACCAATGTTAATCTCACACCAACCGTCACTCACGGGGCGGGGGGGGAGGGGGGGGTGTGGGGGGGTGATTTTCTGCAGGCAAAAATGGCGACCCCAGCGGAAAATCTTGCAAGGCCGGTTAACTGAGAATTTCAGGGGCGAGATCTCGTTCTGTGGCCGGAACATTGCTGCTATTCATACCGGCGGGATCTTCTGGCCCTGCCGACGGCGCACCCCCACCCTGGGTTTCCTGGCAGCGTGGGGTGGAGTCAATGGGAAATCCAGATCCCCTCCACCAGAATGTTGTACCAGTTTCAGCCTTGTGGTCCAATGAAAGTATAGCCTGTAGCTTGATCTTTTTTTACAAACTAACCGTGATAGGAAAGAAATTCTGGCAGCTGTTATCCTAATATCCATGAAAATTATTATAGATAACCAAGAATGCAGACAACGATGTAGAAATTGAAGCTCCGCAGTGTTCATCGTTATTGAACCCTGCAGCCATTTTTGAGCTTTGCTGAAATTAAAACTCCTTCAGTATCTTTTAGACGTTTTGAAAACAAAGAACAGAACTGCCCATGGACCTGAAATTCTTACTGAGATTTTGAGCGGGATTTTATGGCTTCGCTCAGGTGAGACTGGAAATTCCTGCCCGAGGTCAACAGAAATTTCCGGTGTTGGACCCTCGCCCGCACTGATTCCATAGTGGGTAGAGTTCTGGCCATTTTAGATGCAAGTGAATGTTGTCAACAACTGCATTCAGCTTTAATCTCAGTGCCTTCACAACGTGAGTTCATGTGGTAAAAATGCCATCGTCCCAGATGACCATAGGCTGCTCTCCCCATCGAGGTGGAGAGCTGACTGGTGGCGATTTAACCTCAGGTTCGCCACACCTCAGGCAAGGGGCAAGGTTGAGAAAGGCAGTACCTTCATGAATAACCTCAGCCAGTACGGGAATTGAACCCACACTGTTGGCGTCGCTGTTCATTGGTACTAGCCATCCAGCCAAGTGACCTAACCCTCACTGTGTTAATGTGGTAGTAAAAGAGGACGGGAGAGACATTGAAATTTGGCCAATATGGAAAACTGAATTTAGGTAAGTCCTACGTTTTTGGTCGGGAGAGATTGGGGACCCTCAGGATGTAGATACCTGAGTTTTGGAGGTCAAGGAGAGGGCCGGGGGGGCATCATGAAGGGAGTGACATTTTCTTGGGTTGAGAGAGCCCCAGTTGGTCGCAGGACAACCCCATAGGAGGTTTGCCCTCTTCCTTCCTGCCTTCCCTAGCCCCCTATGTTATCGTGGTGGGGGCAGAAACAAGCCCTTAACTGGCCATTAGTTGATCAGTTAAGGGCTCCAATAGGCCTATGGGAAGGCAGATTGGCTGATGCCTTCCCTGCCCGCCATATTATGGGGGATTGGTCAGGTATAGATGGGAAGGTCATGGGGCTAGCCACATGTCCTATTTTACATGGGTAAATATGTCAGCTGAGGGGCTGTAAAATTCCCCTTCTATTGTTTATAAAGAGACTGTCAGGGGCAAAAAAATTATGTTCTGTGAGATGGAGGTAATTATCTGGAATAACACAGCCACCCTCTGTGCCCAACCACAGAGGGCCAGATTCCTAACCTCAGGCAACCAGTCCTGACACTCCACTTTAGTCACAGATACACTGATTTTGATATATTTTCTTTTTAATATTTCTGAACTTTAACAGCCATAGAATCATAAAATCTCTACTGTGCGGAACGAGGCCATTCAGCCCCTCGAGTCTGCACCAACTCTCCGAAAGAGCATCTTACCCAAGGTCCCCTGCCCTATCTCCATAACCCTGCTCATTTAGCATGACTAATCCACCTAACCTACACATCTTTGGACTGTGGGAGGAAACTGGAGCACCCGGAGGAAACCCACGCAGACAGGGGTAGAACGTGCAAACTCCACACAGACAGAGACCCAAGGCCGGAATCGAACCTGGGTCCCTGGTGCTGTGAGGCAGCAGCGCCAACCGCTGTGCCACCCTGAAAATTGTATCACAATTCCCTTTATTTGCAGCAGCTACTGATATCAGGAAAATGGCACTGACTAACGGCAACAATTACCCAAAGGAGCTGCTTTAATTGTATTAAGCGCAGTGGTTACCGTGGGTGGTTCACAGTTCAATAGGTTCTACACTAAAACCAAACACTGAAGATTCTAGATATCTGAAACACGTTCTGAAAATGCTGCAAACACTCAGCAAGCTCTTGGAGAAATTGGTAACTCATTAACTCTGCGTTAGTGAACTTGCCTCTTTCTGCCTCAGTAATTGGATTCGTCAAAGGCATCAAAAGGGAACTGTGAAATGGGAGAAAATTTGCAGGCGGCCGTTTAATCCTTGGCTCTTGATGATGTCGGAAAGCTCCAGTCTTTTTCAGCAAATCCCTCCCAGACCCCGGCCTGCCCCATCTCTGTGACCGGCTGCAGCCCAACGGCCTCTGAAAACTTTGCATTCCTCTAATTCTGGCCCTTGAGCTTTCCCCCCATTTTCCACACTTCGCCATTGACACGTCTCTCTCCCTCTCCCCCCTCCTTTAAGATGCTCTCATATTGACCAAGCTTTTGGTCAGATGAGCAAACACCTCATCATGATAGCTTACTGTCAAATTATGTCATAGAATTGCACAGGATTGCATTTTGGGTTGGGGAGGGGCCTACGGGTGTGTAGGGGGTTGCCGTTGTTCACAGGATCTGACTTCGGCCTCTCAGCACGGACCTGGCTCAGAGTGCTGACTTCGGATCTTGGCGCTGACTCAGGGTCCTAGTGCAGGCAGCAACAAGCACTGTTGCAGGTGGGGCCTTTCGGCCCATCAAGCCTGCACCAACTCTCTGACAGAGCATCCCGCCCACGCTCTATCCCTGTAACCGCACATATTTACCCCACTAATGCCCCTAGCCTACACAGTTTGGGACCCAAAAGGGCATTTTAGCATGGCCAGTCCACCTAACTTGCACATCTTTGGACTGTGGGAGGAAACCGGAGCACCCGGAGGAAACCCACACAGACACGGGGAGAACATGTAAACTCTGCACAGTCACCCAAGGCCAGAATTGAACCTGGGTCCCTCGTGATGCGAGGCAGCAGTGCTAACCACTGTGCCACCGTGCTGTCCGATAATGCTGCCATGAAACACCTAGAGGATTCTAGGGGATTTTCCTTGGGGACTTTCACAATAATTTCATTGCAGTATTAATGCAAGCTTACTTGTAACCAATAAATAAACTTTAACTTTTTGGAGATGTTTTATAGTGCTGAATATGCTATAGAAGTGCAAGTTATTTAACCTCCTATAGTTTAACGGGTTACTGTTTAGAGCAGGCAAATCACATGATCTGCTATGATCAATGTTGACACCAAGAGGGATAAGGTGAAAAGACAATGGGCGGAACTTTACAGCCTCATTGCACCCATATCGCAGCGGGAAAATGTCGTAAAATCGGGAGTGATGTGAGTAGCGGGAATGGCGCAAGTTTTCACGCCCATCCCATTTTACCAAAAATAACGATGCGATCGGGACCCCGCCCAAATTGGGCAAAATATCAATTTGCATTTTTTAGCATTCATCACAATGTAATTAGTGAGTTTCACTCCCAATCGTCCCAGCTCACCTGCCTTACTGACCTTGTTCGCTGCAGCTGGATAGGTCAGGAAAACACCTCAAGTATAAAAGTCGTATTCAGGCACTTGATCAGTGAGGGTGAGCGAGGAGGTAAGTCTCTGCTTTCAAACTGCTCCGTGCTGCTCAGAGAGGGTTGTTTTGTGGCAGCCATGTTGCATTTTGGGTTGGGGAGGGGCCTACGGGTGTGTAGGGGGTTGCCGTTGTTCACAGGATCTGACTTCGGCCTCTCAGCATGGACCTGGCTCAGAGCACTGACCTCGGATCTTGGCGCTGGCTCTGGGTCCTAGTGCAGGCAGCAGCAAGCACTGTTGCAGGTGGGGGATGGGTTGGAAACTCTCTGAGGTGGCAGTGCTGCAACCTCAGGACATGTGAAGCAGCACTGTCTGTGCTCACTACTGCATGGGTTCTCGAACAAAGAACAAAGAACAATACAGCACAGGAACAGGCCCTTCGGCCCTCCAAGCCTGTGCCGCTCCCTGGTCCAAACTAGACCATTCTTTTGTATCCCTCCATTCCCAAAGAACAATACAGTACATGGTTCTGGGTGTGTATTTGTGAGTGGGGGGCTGTGTTGCCATTCTGGGATCTGTGGGAGGGGGGGTATGGTGAGTGTGTGGTGCTGGGGGTCTGTATCTGGCCTGTGGGGGGAGGAAGGGGGCGGTTCTATCAGCAGAGCTACTTTATTTCTGCTTTTGCTGCGCATGCGCAGTTTGTGGCTCGGATCTGAGCCACTGGCTGCCTGGAGAATTAGGCCCCGCCCACTGCCTCTAATGGCTAGAAATGGTCGAGCCCATATTTTCAAAGACTGAGTGTATATGATTAGGTGTGAAAACCTGCCGGAAAAATGGAACAGCAACCCTCCCGTTTTCGTGTTAGCTGGACACTTAAAAATCTCGTAAAATCGCGCTCAACCTGTCACTGTCAATTGCTATTTGGCTGATAGGGCAGAGGTCTAAATTAGGTGTGATCAAATTAAGCGGTAGAGATGGCACAAGGGACAGAGTGCCTTTACTCCTGTTCCTCTGATTCAGATCCAGCAATTATTTTGGCATGCATTGAAACAGAGATAAGCCCCGTCACCGTTATGGTTCAAAACCCCAATTCATATACCGCCATGACATCATGGGCTTTATAATGTTTTGTTTTCTCATTATTTTTACAAATCAGATTGGAAGCTAAATGACTCCATTCATGAGAGCAGTGAGAACAAGAAGCGTGGAAAGTTTTGATCGAATGTTCTGGGATTTTTATGACATATTATTGGCCTGTGCGTTTTGTGTCATTATTTCAGCAGCATAACCCCTGCTTTCTTATAGGCTCGAAGAAAGAGTGAGAGAAAGAGGGAGAGTTAGAGCGAGAGTGAGAGAGAGAAAAACAGAGAGATAGAAAGAAAGCAAGCTAAAGAAGAGAGAACTAGGTTCAACATGATTGGTGGCCAGGAGAAGTAAAGAGGAAAGTACGAGTGGCAAATTGAACATAGGAGAGTAGAATGGGAGTCAACATAAAAGGGACCTAAAAATCTTCTGGGCGGCACAGTGGTTAGCACTGCTGCCTCACAGCACCAGGGACCTGGGTTCAATTCTGGCTTTGGGTCACAGTCTGTGTGGAGTTTGTACCTTCTCCCCATGTCTGCGTGGGTTTCCTCCGGGTTCTCCGGTTTCCTCCCACAGTCCAAAGATGTGCAGGTTAGGTTGATTGGCCATGCTAAATTGCCCCTTAATATCAGGGGGACTAGCAAGGTAAATGCATAGGGTTATGGGGATAGGGCCTGGGTGGGATTGTTGTCACTGCAGACTCAATGGGCCAAATGGCCTCCTTCTGCACTGTCAGGATTCTATGGTTCTATAATTCTATGATTTACTTCTGCCTCTTAATGAGATTGAAAGGTGTGTGGGTGGCCCACAAGGAGGTATGTTGACACTTTAAATATTGTAATGAGCCTTATTATCATTTAGCTAAACAACTTTGACTCTGATTGGTCAGTTTCTCGAGCATCAGGAAACCCAGTATCTATATCCAGGTGACAAACGGGCAGATCCAGGAAGTGAGTTCCTTTACACCATTTCCTGAAAGCATTGCCTGAGCAACCTGTGAATTGGGAGCCCCCTCTTCTGAATATCCACCATGTGACCGCTAACCCTCCTATCTCAAGTCCCCTCAACCAATACCTCCGACCTCCTCCCAGACCCTTGACCTCCCACCCTAGGTTTCCAATTTCCCACCATGGGCTCCTGACCTTCCCCCAACACGAAGCCCCTGACATCCCCTTAGGCCCATAACTTCTACCTGCTATCCCCCCACCCCCAAGACATCTCCTCACAGAGGCCCACAATCCTCGCTTCCAAGGGGTTGGCGGCTGAGCCAATGAGTCACTTTCCTATCCTGGGATTGACCTCCCTTCCACCTCTCAGAACCGAACACCCCCTCCCCCCCTCCCCCACCGCTACCACCTCCTTACCATTCCCAATGGGCCAGGAAGGTAAGAATTCAGCCCACTGTATTTGAAATGTTACCACATGTACATTGATAGACCGTGGAATAGAGGATTTTAACCTTTCCCAGTGCTGAAACATTAAAAGGGGGAAGCACCAATCTCCAAAATATTCACACCTCACTACATGAAGTGTGAGTTCTGTTTGTAATTTTATTTTGTCAAAGAAATGGCTGGAACATGGAGGGGATAAATCACAGCTTTGTTTACTCAGCTTTAGTTCTGACAGACGGTGAACTCGGTAGATGAACTGAAATATATGTTATCCTAGACATCAGCGTTCACCAATCTGACTGGCTTCTTTCAAAAGTCTTGCTATTTAGAAGATTCTAAGAAACAAATTCTGAAAAGAATATCAATGAGTCCATAATTTTTTTAAAAATTCATTTGTGGGACATGAGTGTCGCTGGCTGGGCCAGTATTTATTGCCCATCCCGAGTTGCCCTTAGAGGGCAGTTAAGGCTCAACCACATTGCTGTGGCTCTGGAGTCACGTGTAGGCCAGGCCAGGTAAGGACAGCAGATTTCCTTCCCTAAAGGATATAATGAACCAGATGGGTTTTTCTTGACAATCGACAATGGTTTCATGGTCATCAGTAGATTCTTAATTCCAGATATTTTTTATTGAATTCAGATTCCACCATCTGCCATGGCAGGATTTGAACCTGGGTCCCCAGAACATCAGCTGAGTTTCTGGAGTAATGGTCTAGCGATAATACCACTGGACCAATGCCTCCCCTTGTAAATAAGCCAGGTAGTTTTAGCCTGTGTGCATTGACCTGATGGTGTGTTGCTGAAACAGGGCAGCTTATGCCATTGGAGAGGCATTCTCCTGCACCCTCTAGCTTGAATTTAGCTTGTTGGAAATGCAAGGTCAGTGGGGCATCTGGGACCTTAGTGAATGATGGGAATCGGTATGCTATCTCCTTAAACAATGAGATTCCAGGATTGAAAAAGAAAGTGAGGAACAATAGAGGCGGCTGAATCAGTTCCAGAAACAGAAATAAAGCACAGAATTTGAACAGCCAAAGTTTCCGGGATATGAGTTTGGATGCAGGCAATGGGAGTTCAATGCCTAAAAACGTGTCCCTGATATCATCCCACCCAGTTCCGGGTTATACCAGAGCACATTCCGAGGCAAATAGATAACTTCAATGGAGCTGCCGCATCAACGATTTAAATATACAAACAGGGCGGCACTGTGGCACTGTGGCACAGTGGTTAATTCCAGCCTCGATTGATCATCTGTGTGGCGTTTGTACATTCTCCCCATGTCGTATGGGATTCCTCCGGGTGCTCCAGTTTCCTCCCACATTCCAATGATCTGCAGGTTAGGTGGATTGGCCGGGCTAAATTGCCCCTAGTCCTAAAATATGTAGGTTAGATGGATTAGCCATGGTAAATGTATGGGGTTAGGGGGATAGGGTGGGGGAGGGGGCCTGGGTAAGATGCTCTGTCAGAGAGTCAGTGCAGACTCAGTGGGCCGAATGGCCTCCTTCTGCACTATAGGGATTCTATGATTCTATAAAACAAGCCACTAATTATGACTTTAATGCTGGATTCTGACTTTAACAGCCAACACGTGGATTTCCCAGGCTGTGTGGAACTTGCCAGCGTTAACAAGGTAAGACCACAGCAGAGAGTAATCATTTTCACTACTGAAGGTGTGCAGAGGTAAGATTTTCACTCCTGTTTGTCTGTAAACAACATATCTCAAAAACTAGTGGACAAATTTCAATGAAAATTGGCAAACAGAAAGCATATAGTCCGATGAAAAACTGATTGGCTTTTGGTGAAGATACGGATCTGGGTCCTGGAATTTTTTAAAGAAGCCCTTAACGTTGGAAGATAGGGCAAATTGATTTCTTTTTAGAATGTGATGGGTTGTTTTAGAATGTTGTGGATTCTCTCAGCTGTGTGGTGGAAATTTTCACAGCTGTTAAAATGTGAGTAGAGTTTTCAGAGCAGGTTGTTGGATGCTGATTGGCCGGAAGCCACCTTAGAGAAATGGAAGCTCTTAAGTTCTATAACTCCAAAGCTCTTTCAATTTTGTAGTTACAGAACATCGACCAGACCAGGGAAAGCCTCAAGGAGGAGATACATAATTGTTATAACACTGAGTCAACACAGCATGGTGGAGATATATTTTGCACATGAGTGTCCTCTTCACTTGTTGATCAGTGAGATTGACAGTCTGGAAAGCCTTTAAATAGGGAAACTGCATAGCTGCCGATGTGAACATTTTGTAATATTTTATTTAGAAGTCGTTTCACCTACCTTGGTCTTTACTCACCTTAATCTGGTCATCCCTCCTCTCAGCATCCACAGCAAATCTTTTTTTTTAATTTCCAAGATGAATTTTCTACATTTAGGAATCAAACTGAAAACCTTTCTGGGCTGGAAAGTTTGAATGGCGTTGTAAGGACCGTGACAAACTGATCCATTCCTCTGTCACCCCCAATGCCTCATCCCCTTCCCATGGCATCTTCCGATGCAATTGCACAAGGTGTAACACCTGCCCCTTTATCTCCTCTTTCCGTCCTGTCTAAGGCCCCAAATCCTCTGAATATGTTAAGCAGCGGCTTTTACTTGTACTTCTTTTAACTTAGTCTACTGCATTCGCTGCCCACATTGCATTCTCCTCATTGGAGAGACCAAACGTAGACTGATGTGACCACTTTGTAGAACACCTTTACTCAGTCTGCAAGCATGACCCTGACCTCCTGGTCGCTTGCCATGTCAATTCACCATCTTGCTCTCGCGCTAACATTTCTGTCCTCGGCCTGCTGTAATGTTCCAGTGAAGCCCAACACAAGGTGGAGGAACAGCATCTCATCTTCCTATTAGACCATGAACTCTGTCCTCCATTTTTCCGTCAAGTGTCAGCCTGTATTGCTTTCTCATGTTTTTGTTTTCAGACAGTGCTGACCTTTATAGGTCACTCAAGCCACACAACTTGATTAAACTTTGGTCAATATTGTACAGTCTGATGCATTTTGCCATTTATTCTTTAAAGTTTGTTTATTAGTGTCACAAGTAGTCTTACATCAACACTGCAATGAAGTTACTGTGAAAATCTCCGAGTCGTCACACTC
Organism: Mustelus asterias; assembly: GCF_964213995.1. Lineage (NCBI taxonomy): Eukaryota > Metazoa > Chordata > Chondrichthyes > Carcharhiniformes > Triakidae > Mustelus > Mustelus asterias. Next base: position 140,526,233 of record NC_135802.1, on the reverse strand, counting down.
TGGCACCTGTTCAGGTACACGGAGGGTGAATTTAGCATGGCCAATGCACCTAACCAGCATGTCTTTCGTACTTTGGGAGGAAACTGGAGCACCCGGAGGAGACCCTCGCAGACATGAGAATGTGCAGACTCCACACAGACAGTGACCCAAGCCGGGAATCGAACCCGGGTCCCTGCTGCTGTAATACAGCAGTGCTAACCACTGTGCCACTGTGCCAGTCTACAGTGCCACCATACCGCCCTCTCAACCAGTTTGAAACCTTTGCTGCTGAGTTCAATACAACCTCTTCCCCTGTGCATGCCTTGGTGCAGTGTGGGTGGAGGCTTGTAAGGGAAATATTCAGGAGACCTGGGTCTATAGCTTGGCAAAATAAAGTGATCCTAATGAAGCAGCAGGAGGATTGATATCGATGCCTTGCTATTACTGCCTGGTTTCTGTCTTTGAGAGTGAGTTCTTCCTGGGCTTTTGTGTGTAAGTCAGGTTTCCACTAAACCCACACGAAAGTTAAAGGCAAAATACCGCGGATGCTGGAATCTGAAACAAAGACAGAAAATGCTGGAAAAATCTCAGCAGGTCAGACAGCACCTGTGGAGAGAGAATAGAGCCAATGTTTCGAGTCGGGATGACCCTTTGTCACAGCTCCAGTGTGGTGGGAGAAACCGCAAGGGATAAAAAAACTTCAGATGCATAAAAACTAAAATCTTATCTTTCCTCCTACAACAATAACCCCCAACTCTACTCTCCACCTACCCATGGGGTGGCACGGTGGCACAGTGGTTAGCACTGCTGCCTCACAGCGCCAGGGATCTGGGCTCGATTCTCAATTTGGGTCACTGTCTGTGTGTAGCCTGCATGTTCTCCTCGCATCTGCGTGGGTTTCCTCCGGGTGCTCCAGTTTTTTCTCACAGTCTAAAGATGTGCAGGTTAGGTGGATTGGCCGTGCTAAATTCTCCCTCAGTGTACCCGAACAGACGCCGGAGTGTGACGGCTAGGGGATTTTCACAGTGGTTTCATTGCAGTGTTGGTGTAAACCTACTTGTGACTAATAAATAAATAACCTCTACCCCCTTTATCATGTAGTGACAACTGTACAGTGAAAGCTGTAGGACATTATGGAACCAATTACCACAAAGCGATTGACGAGGGGCTGGAGATATTGAAGATATCCCATTACCTTAACCCCACCTTGGTGGACCGCAGGGCCCTGGGGCATTACTTTATGAATAGCAGCCAATTAAGACCTTGCCAATTGAGTATGGGTGGCTTGTCTCCCAGAGGTACCTACACAACCAAAGAACCGACAACTCGGCAGCACCACTGCCCCTCCGTGTCCTACGCTGTGAAGAGTGTATCTCATTTTATTTAATATCAGTATAAATTAGCAAAACAAATTAGATTTCGAGGACTAACGGGTTAGTGTCAGCTGTGCGGTTGTGAGCTTGGCTCAGGATGAAAGCAATATGCTCACTCTACAATTAAGCTCAAGGTTTGCCACTGATTAAAGAACAGCTGCCATCAAAAACAAACTCAAAGAACTTCAAGGACCCCGGAATCGTTTTCTTTCAAAACTTGAGATAAAAAGCCATACTGCTCTCGTACTCTCTGTGAAGGTGTCTCCCAGGGTATCTTTGCTCATTTTGCACTTTATTACAAGAGTGCTGATTCCCTCCCCTCTCCTCTCCCACAGGGAACAAACTAACCAGTGGAGCTGAGGTTTCCTGACTGCTTCTCAGAGGTGAGAGGGAATAGAATGAGCAGTGAGCTTGATTCCACTACTCAAATCTTTCTTGGTTGGTGTACCGTACTGATACACTGCAAAATAGCAACTTGCACAAAATTAAATAGCAATTACGGCACAGCAACTGGGTTTCAGTTCCACACACAATCTTCTTCCCATCTCTCTCCCTCTAACCTTATCAACGTTTCCTCCTACTCCTCCCCCCTCCAGCTTCCTCTAAAATGCGTCAATGCTATTTACCTCAATAACTCCCGATTCTGACAGCTGACGGACAGTTGAGGAGCTGCAGATTAGTTTTCCTGCTTTGTCTCTGCCAAGGGATTAATGGGCAGAACAGGTTGTCAGCTCACTGTGCCACAATCAAACGTGCAACATGGTTAGGATGTATTTTCTTTCCATGTCATAGAATCATAGAATCCTACAGTGCAGAAGGAGGCCATTCAGCCCATCGAGTCTGCACCGACCACAGTCCCACCCAGGCCCTATCCCCATAATCCCATGCATTTACCCTAGCTAATCCCCCTGACACTAAGGGGCAATTTAGCATGGCCAATCCACCGAACCCGCATATCTTTGGACTGTGGGAGGAAACCGGAGCACCCGGTGGAAACCCATGCAGATACGGGGAGAAACTCCATACAGACAGTGACCCAAGCCGGAAATCGAACCCAGGTCCCTGGCGCTGTGAGGCAGCAGTGCTAACCATTGTGCCACCATGCTGCCCTTATGTCATTCGGAAGTTAGTTGATTTGACAACATTCTTTATTCCCTAGAATGCAAAAGGTTAAAGGGTGATTTGATTTACGTCTTTAGAATCTCGAAAGGAATTGTTAAGGTAGATGGGGAGGACTCAAGCCAGGGACACATAACTTCAGAATTAAAGTCAGACCGTTTAGGAGAGAAGTTGGGAAACTCTCCCAGGTAAAGCATGGTAAAAATTGGGAATTCTCTCCCACGAAAAGCAGGAGGTGCCACATAGATCAGCTCCTCCTCCTCTAGGTACCATGCATTAAGCAGGCATTGGCAATCATGGATTTCCATTGGATTAGTCAATGATTATCCTTGGCAAGGTACTGCAGTAGTTTGCCATTGCCTTTTGCAGCATGGCTGACCAGGAAACTCTCCCAGTTTTATTGCCTGCCATCAAGCGCATTGGAAGGAATTACAGGCTGATTATCAACCTATTTGGCTACATTATTGTTATAAAATGTTCGGTACGTCTCATGGAGAGGTTTTGAGTTATACCATTTAACAGTAAAGTTCTTGCAACTTTATATATATATCCAGTGTATGATCTAAGCTAGGGACTGTCTTCATGCTTGCCTCTACACATGTCTCTGTCCATTACAAGACTGCCCTCTAGACTCAGGTCATGTGTTACTTTGCATTATACCGTGGGCGATGCTGTACCCAGCCCCATGTTAACCTTTTCTATGCCAGACTCTTATACTTCAGTTATGAATGCATCTTCCATGGCCATCAGGTTCTGAAGTGGAACTGGAGTCTACAGCTTCTGGCTCAGAGGTAGGAACGCTCCCATTGGACCAGCCACAAGACCTCCTTATATCGATTGATTAATCATTTTAAATCTGAGATTGATAGGTTTTTGCCAGGCTGGCATTACAAAAATATATGGAGCGAGGTAGCTGGATGGAATTAAGATGCAGATCTGCCAATGATCTCAATGAATGTCGGTCCAGACTTGCTAATGGCCTACTCATATACCTATGTTTCTAACCCACCATCGACAATCAAATCTGAAGACATTTGCAGCAGTATTAAAGAAGAAATAATGCACATTTATATATCATCTTTCAAGATCTCAGTACAAACCGAAGAGCCTTACAGAAAATGACGGGCAGGACGTTCCTCCCCACAGCAGTGTTTCGCAATGGCGGGAGTGGTGTACCACTCGTTGGCGGTGGGATCTTATGGTCTCTCTGTTGTCAACGGGATTTCCTATAGAACACACCCCTCGCCATCCGGGACCCGCAGCAGGGATACATCGTCAGCGGGGCCGTAAGAGCCCACCAACATATTTGCCAGCAAGATTTCTGTTGTAATATAGGAAACATGGCAACCAATATGTGCACAGCAAGCTCCCACAAATACCAATGAGTTAAATGGCCGCTGAAGCTGCTTGTCATGTTATTGATTAAAGGATAAAATACTAATCAGCTCACCGGGGAGAAGAGACCTGCTGTTCTTCAAAGTAGTGCCATGGGATCTTCTGCAACCACATGAGAGGGTGGGCAAGGCATCAGCTTAACATCTCAACCAAAAGATGGCACTTCGGATAGCACAGCACTCTCTCAGAACTGTACTGGGAGAGTCAGCATGGATTATATGCTGAAGCCTCTTGGATGGCGCTCGAGCCAATGAACTCCTGACCCAGGGCTGAGAGAGCGGTTTCAGGTTAAAATGCAACTGTGAGTGTTCAAAACTGAAAATATTTATTTATTATTCACAAGTAGCCTTACATTAACACTGCAATGCAGCGACTGTGAAAATCCCGTAGTCATCACACTCCGGCGCCTGTTCAGTACACACTTCCGGCTCTTCAAAGAGCCGGCATACACGATAAGCCGAATGGCCTCATTCTGTGCTACCAGAATCCATGAAGTACCACATGAGCCTCCTTGTTTGGCTTCCTCACCAACGTTGCTGTAATAATGGTATTTTATTCAAGCAACATGATCACAGCCCAAAGGATGAATTGCAGTGGGACTTGCATAGAATACATCATAAATTTGATTTGATTTGATTTATTATTGTCACATGTATTAACTCAGTGAAAAGTATTGTTTCTTGCACGCTATACAGACAAAGCATACTGTTCATAGAGAAAGAAACGAGAGAGCACAGAATGTATTGTTACAGTCATAGCTAGGGTGTAGAGAAAGGCAAGGTAGGTCCATTCAAATGTTTGACGGCAGCAGGGAAGAAGCTGTTCTTGAGTCAGTTGGTGCGTGACCTCAGACTTTTGTACCTTTTTCCCGACGGAAGAACGTAAATGAGAGAATGCTCAGGGTGCGTGGGGTCCTTAATTATGCTGGCTGCTTTTCCAAGACAGCGGGAAGTGTAGACAGAGTCAATGGATGGGAAGCTGGTTTGCGTGATGGATTGGGCAACATTCACGACCTTTTGTAGTTCCCTGCGGTCTTGGGCAGAGCAGGAGCCATACCAAGCTGTGATACAACCAGAAAGAATGCTTTCTATGGTGCATCTGTAAAAGTTGATGAGAGTCGTAGCTGACATGCCAAATTTCCTTAGTCTTCTGAGAAAGTAGAGGTGCTGGTGGGTTTTCTTAACTATAGTGTCGGCATGGGGGGACCAGGACAGGTTGTTGGTAATCTGGACACCTAAAAACTTGAAGCTCTCGACCCTTTCTACTTCGTCCCCATCGATGTAGACAGGGGCATGTTCTCCTTCAAGCTTCTTGAAGTCGATGACAATCTTCTTCGTTTTGTTGACATTGAGGGAGAGATTATTGTTGCCGCACCAGTTCACCAGATTCTCTATCTCATTCCTGTATTCTGTCTCATCATTGTTTGAGATCCGACCCACTGAGGATGGTGTCGTCAGCAAACTTGAAAATTGAACTGGAGGGGAATTTGGCCACATAGTCATAGGTGTATAAGGAGTACAGTAGGGGCCTGAGAACACAGCCTTGTGGGGCACCAGTGTTGAGGATGATCGTGGAGGAGATGTTGTTGCCTATCCTTACTGATTGTGGTCTGTGAGTTAGGAAGTTCAGGATCCAGTTGCAGACGGAGGAGCCGAGGCCCAGGCCACGGAGTTTGGAGATGAGTTTCGTGGGAATAATGGTGTTGAAGGCTGAGCTGTAGTCAATAAATAGGAGTCTGACATAGGTGTCCTTGTCATCTAGGTATTATTGATAAAGTGTTGTAACAAAATAGTTGTCACATGTATTAACATACAGTGAAAAGTATTGTTTCTTGCACGCTATACAGACAAAGCATACTGTTCATAGAGAAAGAAACGAGAGAGCACAGAATGTATTGTTACTGTCATAGCTAGGGTGTAGAGAAAGGCAAGGTAGGTCCATTCAAAACAAATTCAACCAGTAACAGGGAAGTGGTGGATGGGATATTACAGTTAGCACTGCTGCCTCACAGCGCCAGAAACCCAGGTTCGATTCTCAGCTTGGGAATTTGCACGTTCTCCCTGTGTCTGTGTGTGTTTCCACCGGGTGCTCCGGTTTCTTCCCACAGTCTGAAAGACATGCTGGTTAGGTGTATTGGCCATGCTAAATTCTCCCTCAGCGTACCTGAGCAGGTGCTGGAGTGTGGCAACTAGGGGATTTTTGCAGTAACTTCATTGTCGTGTAGATGTAAGCCTACTTGTGACAATAATAAATAAACTTAATTTAGAAAAAGAATATTGAATTAAACTTATAGTGAAGTTACAAATCATTCCTACATTACAAGCACTGAAATATATATATATAAATGTCATCGTTTAAGTACTTCAGTTAGGGCCCAATAAGGTAAAGAAGTTCCATTGATGTCCACCACTTGTCAAGCAGTATTATCAATTAGGTCAAAAAGTTTTCCGTGAGAGTGGTACAAGAATGGACAAATGACGGTAGTGTGATTTATCTTTTCTCATGCATCTACTGTTCTCCTTCCATTGGCCTCTTTTCTATTAGTTTCAACATTTTGCATGCCAGATGTTTACATTTAGGACAAGCCAGGATTACCACATCTGGATGCATTTACAGTGGCTGCCACATGGAGCTTGTCTAGACCTGTTGGCTGTGTCCACTTGTCTCAGTGGTAGTTTGACTATTGGATAAACCTGAAGTCATGGAGCAAATTTGTTAATAATAAAAACCAATGCAAACAATCGGGAAAAGTGCGCTGGGAGAACGGGCAATCCTCTTCCTGGAAGATAATGGAAAATAAAAGTGTGGGAGACAAGCAGAAAACACAGCAAAGACAAAAGATATTGGAGAAATAAAGAGCAACAAAGACATGTGGTAGGAAAGGAATGCAGTTGTTTGGGGAAGAAAATAAGGCAACAGAGGCATATACAGTAAATAAAGTAACACAGGGAAAGGCTTTGGCAAAGTATTATCGCTAGACTATTTATTTAGAGACTCAGCTAATGTTCTGGCGACCCGGGTTCGAATCCCACCACAGCAGATGGTGGAATTTGAATTCAATAAAAAAAATCTGGAATTAAGAATCTACCAATGACCTTAAAACCACTGTCGATTGTCGGAAAAACCCATCTGGTTCACTAATGTCCTTCAGGGAAGGACATCCTTTCCTGGTCTGACCTACATGTGACGAACATAGGAACAAGAGGCCATTCAGCCCATTGAAGCAAGTCCATCATACAAATCTATACGTGATCTACACCTCAATTCAATTTTGCCAATTCATGTCCAAATCCTTTAACACTCTTATGCAACAAATTCTATCAATCTCAGTCTTGAAAGCTCAAATTGTCCCAACATCTACTGCCTTTTGAGGGAGAGAACTCAAAATTTCTGCATCCCTTTGTGTCAAAAAAAGCTTTCCCTCCTAACTAACTTAATCCTAAGGCTATATCCCCTCATCTTTGATTCCCCCAACGGAGGAAATAGCTTTTCTGCATCTAATTTATCAAAAGCATTTATAAATTTTTTTAAAACTGCGATCGGACCCTTTAACCTTTTCAATTCAAGTACCTGTGGTGAGGGAAACAGAATTAACAAATCGAACTGAATGGGACTCTCCTTCAGAACCGAAGGTGGGTAGAAATGTGGGCTGGAACTTTACCTTCCTTGGGCAAATGGTGCCCAACTCGGAAGTACGTGAAATCACGCAAAAAGATTTTGAGTGGCTGTCTTAACGTCATCACGCACTCATCCAATACTTGGGTTGGTGAATATCCACAAGAGTCGGAAGCAAGAATCAAGCAGAAATTTAGTTCAATAAGGGGCCAATTGACCTCAGTTTTACATATTCCACCTGTTTTTATGGTTAGCGGGCAGGCTGGTTGGCAAGGCAGCTATAGGCTGGAATTCTACCGGCATGCCCACCCCAGAATCAGGGCGGGCGAGGCTCGCAGGACGGAATTCACGGTTGGCCTCGGGCGGGATCTTACGAGCCTCGCCCAAGTGAGGTCATAAAATACCGGCCTATGTTTTCACTGCAATCTCGGGAAGAAATGACAGGACTGAAATAAAGTTTTAAAAGGTATTTGGAGTTTGTGTTTGAATATGCTGCCTACACATTCTTTGCAGCATCATTCCATTGCAATTTATATTTACAGGTCTGCATTTCCCTGAGACAACTCCATAGTGGCTGTCCCCTGAGGGAGCACATTAGAAGCAGCAATCCACACCCTTGATTAAAAAAGATCTCTTTCACATTCTGTGCATTATATATATGTGAAACATCTTTTTAAAACATTTAGAAAAAAAATTAACCCACCCAAAAAGTGTCTGCTGCCTCTACTCCCTGTAGCTGGACCAAAAAATAAGTGTGAAAATAAATAAGGGAAAATACTCACCAAGCATCAGCCCAAGTGACAGAAGTTGGGGCGAAATTGTTGCTCAGTTCTTTAACGCTGGCAGCTTTCAGAACCCGAACTGGAGGTTCAAACTTGGCACTCTTTCCGCACGAAGGATGTGGAGGCTTTGGAGAGGGTACAGAAAAGATTTACCAGGATGTTGCCTGGTATGGAGGGCATTAGCTATGAGGAGAGGTTGGAGAAAGTTGGTTTGTTCTCACTGGAGCAGTGGAGGTTGAGGGGAGACCTGATAGAAGTCTACAAGATTATGAGAGGCATGGACAGAGTGGATAGTCAGAAGCTTTTCCCCAGGGTGGAAGAGTCAATTACTAGGGGGCATAGGTTTAAGGTGCGAGGGGCAAGGTTTAAAGGAGATGTACAAGGCAGGTTTTTTACACAGAGGGTGGTGGGTTCCTGGAACTCGCTGCTGGAGGAGGTAATGGAAGTGGATACAATAGTGACATTTAAGGGGTGTCTTGACAAATACATGAATAGGATGGGAATGGAGGAATATGGTCCCCGGAGGGGTAGGGGGTTTTAATTGAGTCGGGCAGCATGGTCAGTGCAGGTTTGGAGGGCCGAAGGGCCTGTTCCTGTGCTGTAATTTTCTTTGTTCTTTGTTCTTTGCATGTGCGGTCCACAGTCGGGTTAAATTGGCATTCGGCCTGGAAGTTACGAGCCATTCTCAATTTCATGGACTTTTGCTTCTCTGCACTTACTCTTTCTCTTTTCTGTCTGATATATTTAATGGCAGCATTCATTTCTTTTCCAATGGACATTATTTTCCCCATGAGCAAACATTCTGTTTTGCTTCTTTAGATTGGACTGTCACGCCATTTGTATTGCCTTTATGAGAGTAAAGTCTTCCTTCATTTGCAAAAGATCCAATAGAGTTTCAGCTAAGGCCCCAGTGACTATACAATTAAGCATTAATTCATCTCTGAGACTCCCATAATCACAATTTTCACAAATTTGTACAAGTCACTGATCATGAATCCATGGATTCACCCAGTTTTTGCCCTCAATAAATTTCACTCACTCAATTATCCATTTTTTTGAACACTAAAGTAAGATCAAATGCTTGGGGAATTTCCTCATAGGAGCTTAAAGCCTCATCGGTGCATTAGCACCATCTGCTTTGACCCCTACTGCCTGGTGTAAAGTACTGACCTGATCTTTCTGTTACTTCTTATGCAAACCTGAAGCTATTATGTATCTGGAGAATCATTTGCTCCAATTGTCTTATTGTTGAGTCTGTTGTGAGCATTCGATATTTTGGAATGGTTCTGGGAATGGTTCTGGGAGTGGCAGTGTAAATTCCACGCTTACACTAAGCTCTGGATCTGTAACTGTTTCTGAAGTTGGGTTTTTGGATTGTGCCCTGTACTCACAGCTGCCTGGACTCTGGGTCTGTACATCTGCTTGCAGCATTCACAATGCTCTGTTCACAGGTAAATCTTCAATCTTTTTGCTCATTGCCCTTTTTCCAAGGATTTGTAGGTCTTTCAGGTCTGCAATCTTCATTTGGAGCTTTTCTAGATCTTTGTGCTCTGTCCGTTGCTAACATGAAACCATAGAAAAGTTACAGCACAAAAGGAGGCCATTCAGCCCATCTTGTCCATGCCAGCCAGAGGACACCCATGTGCCCTTTCTAATCCTGCCTACCTGCACCCAGCTCATAGTCCTGTAGCTTATTAAGCTGCAGATCCAAATACTTTTAAAAAGAGTTTAGGGTCTCTGCCTCCGCCACCAACTCAGGCAGCAAAATCTAGACACCCACTATTCTCTGCATAAAAACGTTCTTCCTCATGTCCTCTCTACACCTTCTGCCATTTGAATGCATGTCCCCCGGTTCTAGAATTCTGAGCCAAGGGAAACAATTTTACCGTGTCCACTCTATCTCTTCCCCTCATAATTTTATGCACCTCCATCAAGTCACCCCTCAGCCTTCTTTGTTCCAAGGAAAATAACCCAATCTGGCCAATCTCCCCTCATAACTACACTTTCCTAGCCCTGGCAACTTTCTTGTAAACCTCCTCTGCACTCTCTCCAGAGCAATTGCGTCCTTCCTGTAATATGGTGACCAGAACTATACGCAGTATATATTTTGGATGGTGCAGGTCAACACTTGGCAGAAACAAGCAGCTGCCAACCTATTGGGTCTTGGGTTCAGGGTCTAGATGGGGTTTCTTTAGGGTTTGCCTGTCACCCTGAGAATGCCACCATAGAGTGTTAATCATAAAACAACACTCTTGTTTATATATAGATCTATATATATCTCAATACTCTTCACAAGGTTATCACAGCTAGAACAATAGTTTCATCAGAATCAGGTGCTCCTGACGTTAACCATTTACATGATTCAGTCCTGAACCAACAATATGAAAGATAAATTAACTGACCATTTATCTCACTTGATTTGATTTAATTTATTATTGTCACGTATATTGGGATACGGTGAAAAGTATTGTTTCTTGTGTGTGCTACACAGACAAAGCATACTGTTCATAGAGTGCATGGGAAGAAGGAAAGGAGAGGATGCAGAATATAGTGTTACGGTCATAGCTAAAGTGTAAAGAAAGATCAACTTAATATCAGCTTGCTGAGGAGGAGGAGAAGATCCACATCGACTTGAAGAAGTAACAGTGACGGACACTTCAAAATTAATTAAGGGCTTCCAATTTCCTTCGGGAGATGGTAAGAAATCGACGGTGCAGATGAGAGTTCTTTCTTAGGCCCCACTTTCATTCTTGAGAATGTCTGCTCGTTAGAGGAACTGTTTTTGCCTCGTGAAATTTTATGGTCAATTTCATAAAGAGCTTGACCTCATAGTTAGCGAACGTGACCCCTGCAGACTTGCCGCAAAGCTTACAAACCTGACATTCATTCCGCACAAAGAACCTCTTGCTAATGTAAACAACTATTTACTTTGACCTCCTCTGGGATAAGGGACGCAGAGAGTCTTGAGAAAGCTGCAGTCCATATTCAACAGGAAAGGAACCAAGGTGCTCTATTATTTTATAACCTTGTGAAACGAACATGAACAATGAAGAGTGCTGAGAGAGTGCTGACTGGCAGAACAGCACTCCCAAAACCCCCCAGGACCCACTTCAATCAAAGCCATACAACAATAGGAACTGAAAAGCTGAGAGAGGCATACCGGTTCGCTCATTCAAAGACCCGGCCCCACCACATTGTCATTCCTGAAATGTCTGTGCTACAGGAGAACGTGAGCAACTTAGCTTCACAAACGGCTGAAAGGAAGTTACACAGAGAGGGGGCAAGCTGAGAATGAGCACAGGGGTAATTGAATCAAACACTTCTCACAATCTTGGAAAGTCTTAGGCTTTCTGAGCAATTCTCAACATGTGAAGACAAATTGAGCCTGAGGTGGGGATGGGGCACTCACAGTCTGACCATCCCTAATACAACTTGCCCAATTTTCCCTTCCATCAAAATGACCATGGCTGACAACCAGACAGGACGGTTCTGATGCGCTATTCAGACACGAGGCTTGAAGCTCAGTAAATGAAAGGCTTTTATTTACTGTTAACGAAGCTACCAGAACTTATATACACTATCCCAGACTGAAGGGGTCCCGGCCAGAGCAGGGACTCTTATACCTCTCCCAGGAGGCGGAGCCCGACTGGGATGTGCCACAACGCTACAGTACAAAGGTGTAACAACCCCACCCTAACCCAACAGCAACAATAGCACAACCCAACAGTAACATATGTACATCCTTGTAGTCCTGGCCAGCCCCTGGCTCAGCACTATCCAGTGGGAACCAACGATGGTTCAGCACAGGTTCCCAATTGGACAAACCATCAGCACCCACTCTGCAGGCGGCCCTGCTGGAGTTGAGTTTTACTCCCTGGTAAATCCGCCAATTTTAAAATTACGCTGGATGAAATTAGCATGAACCTTGACTTTAACTGTGACTTCAAGGCCAGAATTGTACACTGATCGGCAGACATGCAACCGACCTGAAAGCGCGTGAAGTCACAAGACAAGATGTCAAGTGCATGTCCCAACATCATCTCACAATCACGCAATATTTTGGTCGGTGGGTGCAGAGGAGTTGAAACATTGCCCGCTGAAAATCAAGTAAGCAATTTAGCCCATTAAGGAGCCAATTGAATGTAATTTTATGCGGCCCGTCTGCTTTTAGGGTTGGTGGGCAAGCCAATAGGCCAGGCGGCCTTTACGTTTTAGCTGCAGCCCCTGATCCAGACCGGGATGTACTGTCAGGGCTGTAATAAAATTTACAAATGTGTCTGGAGACAGATCTGTGCATAATTGTCCGGTCGAGACACTCGTGACATAGTTTTAACATTGATATTTATTTTATGAGTGTCAGCAGCTCCCTGAGACAGTTCCGCAGTGGCTGTCCTCTGAGGGAACACATTAGAAACACCAGCCCACACCATCCCCTCCTGCCCTTTTCTTGTAGTTAGTCCTCTTTCTGTCCTCCCTGGCAGTGCTCAGTCTTTCACAGAGCGTGTGTCAGCCTGGACGGGCAGTAATTGGCCTGCCACTGAGAGATTGTGCACTGGGTTCCACCAAGGCCGGAAACGCATTTCACATCCGCTTCCTGGTCCGCTGAGTGTGCGCGGCGGATGGGCAGAAAATCCAGGCCCAAGAGCGAGCTAGGTTCAGTGATAACACTTTCACCATTGGATCAAAGAGGTCATTACATTCAATGATGAACCTAGCTCACAATGATGGCACAAAACGTACCCCCTCTGCTTTAAAATGGTAAAGTGTGGGAGGATCTGGATGGGAAACCTGCCTGTTTCTCTGGGAAGAAGCACAATGGTTTTCAGTCTGAACCTTGGGATAATTCCGCCCTTGAGCATATAAGCCAGGGTGAGACTCCCAGTGTCAATACTGAGGGGGTGATCTTCCGAAGTCTACGGCATCTCACATGGCTCGCCCGTCCCATCACCAGGGAACCTGCCACAGTGGGTCACCTCTGGTGGGACCGGAAGATACCGCGGGCAGGAAGGGCTGGAAAATCCCATCATCAGGGGGTCACCTTTCAGATGAGAGTTTAAACTATCTCTGCCGCCAGGTGGACGTACAGGTTCCCAAGGGGTATTTCGAAGAAGAGCAGCAGATTCTCCCCTCGCGCCTGACCAATATTTATCGCTTGACTAAAATCACTGAAACAGGTCATCTGGCCACTGATCTCAGTGGGACCTTGCTGTGCACAACTTGGCTGCCAGGTGTCCTACAATGCAATAGTGAATATATTGATTTCATTGGCAGTAAAGTATTCTGGGACCTCCTGAGGTCATGAAAGGAGCTATATATAAATGCAAGTCTTTCATCGGATAACAATATGAAAGAAGTAATTTGAACAACAGTCACCAAAGTGTTTGTCATCGAGGCTGTTCAACTAAGGGAAAAAAAGAAGCACCAGTTTCTAGTTGTATATTATCGTCATTCTGAGGTGATAATTCTTTGGGTCGGTCAGCTTTTCTGTGAAGAGGAATTGGAATCTAAAAGCAAAAGAAGAAAATTAGAGCACGGGAAACTTCACCAAAGGAACCAAATATAAAGACAGAGGATAGGATTTTCCACCGTGCCCCCTCCCTACTCCCCTCCCTGGCATGTTTTCCAGGAACAGAGACAGCTTGCCCTTGGCTTCAGGTGGGATCTTCCGATGTCTACGGCGTCTCACATGGCTCGCTCGTCCCATCACCAAGGAACCTGTCGCAGTGGGTCACCTTCGGCGGGACCGGAAGATCCCGTGGGCAGGAAGGGCTGGAAAATCCCACTCAGAATCTTTTACCTGCAGCTTCCAATTCAGCTGCTTGGCAAAAATATATGTGAAATAAAGGGTTTGCCAACATGTCCCAGAGATGTAAGAGCAGTCCATTCTTGCAATGCTCACGTTTCAAGTATCAATCCATGGCTCCAGTAACAGATAAATCAAGGCTGATACTCCAGTGCATTTCTGAGGGAACAGAAGGTGCCTGTAACTGGAAAAGATGTTAAGGATGACACGGTGGCACAGCGGTTAGCACACCTGCCTCACAGCGCCAGGGACCCGGGATCAAATCCCGACTTGGGTCACTGTCTGTGTGGAGTCTGCACATTCTCCCCGTGTCTGCTTGGGTTTCCTCCAGGTGCTCCGGTTTCCTCCCACTGTCCACAGTGCGAGTTAGGTGGATTGGCCATGCTAAATTAACCCTTAGTGTCAGGGGGACTAGCTAGGGTAAATGCATGGGGTTATGGGAATAGGACACGCGTGGGATTGTGGTCGGTGCAGACTTGATGGGCTGAATGGCCTCCTTCTGCACTGTAGGATTCTACAATTCTATAAAACCAAGGCCCTGTCTACCTACTTGGGTAGACGTAACAGATGCCAAGGAGTGAATAGGAACAAAATGGGGTTCAGTCTCAGGGGGACCACCCCATGATCGGCAAAGGGCAACCACTGAAGAGCGAACCCTCCCCCCCTCTCCTTCCTTCCTGCTATTTAACCATTTTGCGGTTAAAAATTGGGCTTCCCATCTTGGGAACCCTTGCCAAATGTATTATGGAGTTGGCAGCATATTGGTCGGGTCACCTGGCTTGATAACAAACCTAATTTACCCTTAATTGGTTACTTTAATATGGCAGCACCCTTGATAAGGGGTTGGGCTCTGTTGCATTATGGGCAGGATGTGGAGTTGCCGGCGTTGGACTGTGGTAAGCACAGTAAGAAGCCTCACAACACCAGGTTAAAGTTCAACAGGTTTATTTGGTAGCACGAGCTTTCAGAGCGCTGCTCCTTCATCAGGTGAGTGCCTGATGAAGGAGCGGCGCTCCGAAAGCTCGTGCTACCAAATAAACCTGTTGGACTTTAACCTGGTGTTGCATTATGGGGGTTCTGTTGTATTCCGATGCCACTGCTGAGCACCATGTTGGATTATGGGTTCGTTTGATGTCTCACGGGT
Source organism: Mustelus asterias (assembly GCF_964213995.1). Taxonomy (NCBI): domain Eukaryota; kingdom Metazoa; phylum Chordata; class Chondrichthyes; order Carcharhiniformes; family Triakidae; genus Mustelus; species Mustelus asterias. Next base: position 140,511,023 of record NC_135802.1, on the reverse strand, counting down.
GAGATCTTGAGACTTTCACGTTTAAACACTAACCATTTATTGGCAGCCTTTGACTATATACAGATCCCAATTAACGTCATGCATGATGCTGCTTCTCCATGCAGTGTCTTGTCTCAGTTCCTTACCAAGTGACCCTATACATCATACCATGGCTGAGGCTATTCTCCAGTCCCACGCCATCCCTTGCTCTGCGGAACACCTTTATATTGCACATGTCATGCAGGCACATACAACATTATGCAGCAAGGTCCAGGGTGGGCATGAAGGTGGTGGGATGGGCACCCACTCCATTTTGCGTGTGTGTCTGTGTCCCTGCCCTCATTGGAAACATGCCCAGTGGGGGCACATCAAATTCAGCCCTTGGACTTTGTGTTCAAGTCTCTAGAATAGGACTTGAACCAATGAACTTCCGATTCATAGGCAAGATTCTCAGCCACTGAATCACATCTAATTGGCAGTGGCATGGTTATGGAGAGGAACACTGGGCAGAATGTCTCCTCCTAAATATGATCTGTCCAAAGTGCTAGAAGCGCATGTGTTTGAAAATCAAATGGGGAGTGGGGTGGATAGGTTCAGATGTTGCAACACTTGCCCATGTTGGAAAGTAGGCTGACACTTAATAACATAGTAAGAAGTCTCACAACACCAGGTTAAAGTCCAACAGGTTTATTTGGTAGCAAATACCATAAGCTTTCTGCACTTCAGCAGTCACGGGCATTCAGCCTTGGATCTTCAGGTAAGCGTTCTCCAAGGCAGCCTTCACGACACATGACAGCGCAGAGTCGCTGAGCAGAAACTGATAGCCAAGTTCCGCACACATGAGGACGGCCTAAACCGGGATGTTGGATTTATGTCACACTATCAGTAACCCCCACAGCTTGCCTCCTGGGCTTGCAGAATCTCACTAGCTGTTCTGTCTGGAGACAATACACATCTCTTTAACCTGTGTTTAATGCTCCCTCCACCCACATTGTCTGTACCTTTAAGACCTGGCTGGCTGTAGGGATTTGCATTTTAATTAGTATTCTGTAACTTGATTTCTATGTCTCTGTGCACTGTTTGAGAGCACATTTCCACTCCATCTGACGAAGGAGAAGCGCTCCGAAAGCTTATGGTATTTGCTACCAAATAAACCTGTTGGACTTTAACCTGGTGTTGTGAGACTTCTTACTGTGTTCACCCCAGTCCAACGCCGGCATCTCCACATCATGACTTAATAACATAGCAGGCAATTCCTACAAAATGTTCATCTAGTGCATTAATGCTTTATTTACTACAGAAACAGTCACCAGAACAGAAAAACAAGGATAGGCCATTCAGCCCCGAGAACCTATTCTATTGTTAATTTGGAGCATGGCTTATCTGTGTCTTAATTTCATCGACAGCTGTATTTCTTTAACCCCTCTGTCTTTAGCGATAAGTACCAATCTGAATTTTGACATTTCCACTTAACCTAGTGCGGAATTCTCCGGTCACGCTGGTCTAAAGGCCTGAATTTCCCGCCCAACTGTCAATGGGGTTTCACATTGTCTGCAACCCACGCGCAGTGATGGGTGGAATGGGAGAATTCTGGCCCTAACCTCAAGAGGTTTTATGGAGAGTTTCCGATTTCACTGCCCTTGGTGTGGAGCCAATAGTTCTCCCCGACATCGTCCCTGAACGGCTCAGCTCTAATTTTAGGGCGAAGGCTCCTTTTTATCTGGACTTCCCCCAGCAGAGGAAATAGTTTATCCATCCATCCCATCAACCTCTCCAAACACGCCAACTAGATCAAATGTTCTGTACTCGAGGGGAACACAAGCAAAATCTATAATTTAATCTTTTTAGCCTTGGTATCATTGGTGAGAATGTGCCTCACCCACATCAAGGCCATTTTATATTTGCTGGCATGTGCTGTCCTTAGCTGAATACGTACTCTGGGATCTAACCAGAGCTGTAGTATAACTTCCACTCATTTGTACCTCAGCTCCCTTAAGATCAAGGCCAAAAAAGCAAAGAGAAGTCTACCTCATATTGTATGCAGAGGATGTAAGTGCAGATTTGGCAGGGAGGGCTTCCCGTAACTGATGAATGGCATCAAGTTAAAGATTACATTAACTGAACAGCCCAGCAACATCAACAGCTATTGTGCATATATTTTGTACAGTGTGGGGGGATTTTTTTTTGCGTTTATTTTCCATATGCTCTCTGACCTCTGAGTGAGTTATGGCAAGCAAACATGCATTACTGCTTCCTTTTGGTATTTGGGACCTGGCCAATAATGAGATTTCCGTGTAATCTGCTTCAGGCAGTACACGAGTCTTACAGGTCAGCGTTAACTAGCAAGCACATGGGACCTCAAGCATTACCTTAAATGGAAGCGTTGTACCTGTACAGGCCAAACCTATGGAAAATGTCTTACATGTTGAAAGCTGCCAAATATATCAAACTAGTCCTTCCCTGAAACATCATTCAGCTATTTTATTGTCGAAATAATGGTACCAGACAAGCTGCGAATTTCTATACCCAAAGTATTGATCGTAAACGTATGACTCTTTTAATCTCTAAACTCTGCATTAGATTATGATAGCAAATTAGCCAGCTGGGTGGAGACCTGCCTTGGGAACAGAAGGCAGAACACAATGAGAAATGGAAGAGGCAGTGACTAATGGAGCTCTGCTCTGGGCCCTCTGATATTCAGACTATTTATAAACAGTAATGGGGGTTGGATGATTTAGCTTCTCCACTGTTGAATCTATTCATAAACAGTATGAGAGTGAGGAACTCCCAGTAATGTTACAAATGTGCTGACAACACCAACTCTGTTGGCCGTCAAGGTAATCAGAATCGGGGGATTCCAGCAGTGCCTGATCTGTGCTGAGCGTCCTGCCCCGATAGCTTCTCCCGGCACCGGTTTTCCGGCGGCGCCAGCTCCACACCGAAAATTGGTGGGAAGGCACATAAATTATTTAAACGAGCATTTCCATATATTTTAAATACAATTAGTAGGACCGGGACTGAAGTCTCCCGGCCTGCTAGGATCTCCCACCCCGCGGCCCGACCCCGCTGGAGTGAAAGGGGGGGCAATCAGTGGGGGTAGGGGGTCCCACTGCCACTCTGCACTTTGGGATCGAGCAGAGGGACGTGGGGGGCAGTCTGCTGGGGGGGTCAGGACTGCGGAGGTGAGGGTAGAGACTGCCGGTGGGGTTGGGGTTCGGGAGCAGTCAGGGGATTAGAACTGTGTGTGGGGGGGCGGGGGGGGGCGGGGGGGGGGGGGGGTGTTGATGCTGGCCCGGGCATGCATGGAGGGCCAGCGATTGGGCCATGGGCGTTAGAGAGCTGGCATTGTGGGGATCGCGGGGCTGGACAGCGATTGAGCTGGCCAGCAATCAGGAGGCCAGCAGACACGGGACATTGCGCATGTATCAATCTCAGCTCTGACAGATCGGTGTATGCGCAGTGGCCCGCTCAGCGCTATGCTGCCGGCCTCTCCAGTGGGAATAGGTCCCGCCCGCTGATTTTTTAACGTGAGTTATGCTAGTGCACTCTGCAGTGCACAGAGTGTGGGAGATTATTATCTGAACTCCTGCTGAAAAAAACCAGTGTGAATTACTCCAGTTTTCATGCAAATTCAACACTTAGAATTTTTTTGGGAGAATCCCGGCCCAGATTTGGCTTCATTGAGTGAGATAAGATTCTATTTTTAACTCGCCCAAAACACATTCTCTTCCCTTTTCACGCTCATTTGACACTTAGAATTTTTTTAGTAAGAGCGCCCCCGTTGCTCCTGAATCCTTTATTGGAATTCGTTATCAGTCGCTAGCGTGGAGCAGTGTTTCAGTTTGTCAATGCCGGCATTATCAACCCAAATCAGTGCAGAAGACCAGGGAACGTTAAACGTAAGATTTGACCGAAAACCAAACGTTCATAGAACCATAGAACCATAGAACATTACAGCACAGAAACAGGCCTTTTGGCCCTTCTTGGCTGTGCCGAACCATTTTTGTGCCTAGTCCCACTGACCTGCACCTGGACCATATCCCTCCACACCCCTCTCATCCATGTACCTGTCCAGGTTTTTCTTAAATGTTAAAAGTGAGCCCGCATTCACCACCTCATCTGGCAGCTCATTCCAAACTCCCACCACTCTCTGTGTGAAGAAGCCCCCCCTGATATTCCCTTTAAACTTTTCCCCCCTCACCTTTAACCCATGTCCTCTAGTTATTTTCTCCCCTAGCCTCAGTGGAAAAAGCCTGCTTGCATTCGCTCTGTCTATACCCATCATCATTTTATACACCTCTATCAAATCTCCCCTCATTCTTCTACGCTCCAGGGAATAAAGTCCTAACCTATTCAACCTTTCTCTGTAACTCAGTTTCTCAAGTCCCGGCAACATCCTCGTTAACCTTTTCTGCACTCTTTCAACCTTATTAATATCCTTCCTGTAATTAGGTGACCAAAACTGCACACAATACTCTAAATTCGGCCTCACCAATGTCTTATACAACCTCACCATAACATTCCAACTCCTGTACTCAATACTTTGATTTATAAAGGCCAATGTACCAAAAGCACTCTTTACGACCTATCTACCTGTGACGCCACTTTTAGGGAATTATGTATCTGTATTCCCAGCTCCCTCTGTTCTACTGCACTCTTCAGTGTCCTACCATTTACCTTGTACGTTCTACCTTGGTTTGTCCTTCCAAAGTGCAATACCTCACACTTGTCTGCATTAAACTCCATCTGCCATTTTTCAGCCCATTTTTCTAGCTGGTCCAAATCACTCTGCAAGCTTTGAAAACCTTCCTCACTGTCCACTACACCTCCAATCTTTGTATCATCAGCAAACTTGCTGATCCAATTTACCACATTATCATCCCGATCATTGATATAATGATATCATGTTTTCCATGATCCTTGGCTCTGTTTCAAGTAGCCATTCAAGACCCGCCCACAATTCTGGCCACATCCCAGATGGAATTGGCAAGATTCTGCCAATTGTGCTGGATTAGGAAGGATGTTCATGGCCATGAGGCCATGTTTTGGAAGGATTTTCATATCAAAAGAGATACTTGATTTACTAAGAAACTGCCCAGTGCACAAAAACGGAACTAGTAAATGGTTTATTATAATTATTTTTGAAAGCCATCTTCTGCAATGACAAAATAGAGGAGACAAAATATAATCCCAAATGACACAATTTATTTTTTAGCATGTAGTGCTAGGCAATGGCCTAGTGGTATTATCGCTAGACTATTAATCCAGAAACTCAGCTAATGTTCTTGGGACCTCGGTTCGAATCCTGCCACGGCAGATGGTAGAATTTGAATTCAATTTTAAAAATCTGGAATTAAGAATCTACTGATGACCATGAAACCATTGTCAATTGTCTGAAAAACCTATCTGGTTCACTGTTGTCCTTGACAGAAGAAAATCTGCTGTCCTTACCTGGTCTGGCCTACATGTGACTCCAGGGCCACAATTATGTGGTTGACTCTCAACTGCCCTCTGAACAAGGGCAACTAGGGATGGGCAATAAATGCTGGCCAGCCAGTGACGCCCATGTCCCACGAATTAATAAAAAAAATTAAAGCTGAACTTGAATTATTGCTCCCTTTTGGCAGTGTCTGATAAATGTTGGATCGGGGCTATCATGCTATTGTAAGTCAGGAGTTGGTAAAAACTCAAACTCTCATTTTGGATCTTTCTTCCCACACACTCTACCCACGGGAGCTCAAATCCATCAATGTTTTCGTCCTGCTTCTCATAAATTGGAGACTGTCCATTTGTTCCCAGATGGGGAAATGAGCATGTTTGTTGGTTTTTGTCTGCAGAATAGTAGAATTTTTAATGTGGTTGCGTTATAAATGTTATTCAAGTACTAACCTCTTAACACAGGCGTGAATTATGCCTCGATGGTAGCACTCCCACCTCAGAGTTCATAGGTACGTGTTTCACTGTGATTGCGATGTGTACACAGCAAACTCCCACTAAAGCAGTGAGATAATGAACGTTTCATCTGGCTTTAGCTGAGGGACACATAGAACCGGATGCCAGGAAAACATCAAAGGCCAGAAGATAGAATCCAGACTGATCCTCCTGTGCAGTATTCAGGGTGCTGTGCACTATCAGAGGTGCCATCTCAGATGAGGGGCTAAATTAAGGGCGACCCTCTCTGGTGGATGCAACATACCCCCTTGACACTATCTGAAGAGCAGGGGAGATTTCCTGGCATCCGGCTCTATGTTTTCCTCAGCTAAAACCAGATGAAACGGTCATTATCTCATCGCTATTGTGGGAGTTTGCTGTGTACACATCACAATTGCATTACCTACATTACAACAGTAGTAATGCTTCAGAAAGTATTTAATTAACTGTGAAAAATTTGGGATTTCCTGAGGTTGTGGAAGGCTCAATATAAACACAAGTTCTTTCCTTCCTCCATTTTTTTTTCTCCGGAGTTCATTCTTTTAAATGCTTTTCCAGTTCCTTCAAAAAAAAAGAAGCCTCTATTTAGAGCTTTATATCACTATGGGGTTCATAGAATCATAGAATCCCTACAGTGCAGAAGGAGGCCATTCAGCCAATACATTCAGCACAGATCACAATCCCACCCAGGCCCTATTCTCGTTAACCCACACATTTACCCCCTAATCCCCCTGACACTAGGGTCAATTTAGCACGGCCAATCAACCTAAGCTGCACATCTTTGGACTGTGGGAGGAAACCAGAGCACCCGGAGGAAACTCACGCAGGCACAGGGAAAATATGCAAACTTCACACAGTGACCCAAGGCTGGAATTGAACCCAGATCCCGGGCGCTGTGAGGCAGCAGTGCTAACCACTGTGCCACCGTGCTGCCATTCATATTGAATTGATTTGATTTATTATTGTCACATGTATTGGGTTACAGTGAAAAGTATTGTTTCTTGCACACTATACAGGCAAAGCATACCATTCATAGAGTACATAGGAGAGAAAGAAAGGATAGGGTGCAGAATATAGTGCTGCAGTTACCGATAGGGTGAAGAGAAAGATCAGCTTCATAGAAACATAGAAAATAGGTGCAGGAGAAGGCCATTCGGCCCTTCGAACCTGCACCACCATTCCCACTCCCACTTTCTCTCCATACCCCTTGATCCCTTTAGCCACAAAAACTACGTCCAGCTCCCTCTTGAACACCGCTAATGAACTGGCCCCAACAGCTTTCTGTGGTAGAGAATTTCACAGGTTCACAACTCTCTGAGTGAAGAAGTTCTTCCTCATCTCAGTCCTTAATGTGTGATAGGACCATTCAATAGTCTGATGGCAGGAGGGAAGAAGCTGTTCTTGAGTCGGTTGGCATGTGTTTTCAGACTTTTGTATCATTTTTTTCCCAAAGGAAGAAGCTGGAAGAGAGAATGTCCGGGGTGTGTGGGGCCCTTGATTATGCTGGCTGCTTTTCCAAGGCAGCAGAAAGTGTAGATGGAGTCGATGGATGGGAGACTGGTTTGAATGCTGGACTGAGCTACACTCACAACAATATTAATCTAACCTGCCCAGTGGGTAACTAAACATCTTAGTAAGAAGTAAAACCGGACAGAGTGCAAAATGGACAGCCAACCTGATGGTATCATCTGAGCAGGGTAGGTTGAAATTAATCCCAATCTCAGTTAATTTGGTGGATTTTCTTCAAACTAATACCATTACATTCTGAGACAGTTTTCCACAGTGCATTCGCTGCTGTATTTGTCAGCATCATTGGTTGTTGGGTGAGTTTGTGCATACGCTGATGATAGCAATAGGAAGAACAAAGCACTAGGGTTTTCAACCAGTTCCTGGTCGTTCAGAGATACCGATACCTCCACTACTGAACAAAAGCATTAATGAAGAGATTCAAAGGTATAAGAAATAATTTGGTGAGAGGTCTGTGTGGAGTTTGCATGTTCTCCTCGTGTGTTTCCTCCGGGTGCTCCAGTTTCCTCCCACAGTCCAAAGATGTACAGGATAGATAGATTGGCCATGCTAAATTGCCCCTTAGTGTCCAAAAATGTGTTGGTTGGGGGATTAACCATAGTATATGTGTGGGGCTATGGGGATAGGTTGTGGGAGAGGGCCTGGTGAAGATACTCTGTCAGAGAGTTGATGAAGACTTGATGGACCAAAAAGACACCTACTGCACTGTGGGGATTCTATCTATAGAGGTGATTTTATGTATACCTTCCTGGGTAGAGTGGGCAGTTAAAATTACCCAGGTTCCTTACCTGCTCAAAAGCCCCCAGGATTTCACCGTTCCCTATTTTAACCTGGCTCTACTCAGCAGGCAGAGAGCTCGCCTGACCAAAGCTGGCAGGGTCCTTTTTCACATATGTATGTCTGATGATGGTGACATCATCCTGACTTTAACTGAAGGTCTGAGTGGGGATGCCGCTGTGAATGTGGAAGCTTTGGTTAGACCACATCTGAAGTATGATAGAATCATAGAATCCCTACAGTGCAGAAGGAGGCCATTTGGCCCATCGAGTCTGCACCGACCACAATCCCATCCAGGCCCTATCCCCATAACCCCACGTATTTACCCTGCTAATCCCCCTGACACTATGGGGTAATTTAGCATGGCCAATCAACTTAATCTGTACATCTTTGCAGTAGTGTGTTTATTTCTGCTCACTGCAGCTCAGAAAGGATATTATAGACTTTGAGGAGTTGCAGCACACATTCAGCAGGACTACGAGTCAGGCTACAAGGACAGGTTGCATGTACAGACTGCACCCGTAATCCTTTGAGCGTAGTAGATTAAGGAGTGATCTAATTAAGATAGTTTAGATGATTAGATGATTTGATGGACACTCCTTCCTCTGTTGGGAGACTCCAGAACACGGGTGGCACGGTGGCACAGTGGTTAGCACTGCTGCCTCACAGTGCCAGGGACCGGGTTCGATTCCTGGCTTGGTTCATGTGTGGAATTTGCACATTCTCCCTGTGTCTCCCGGGTGCTCCGGTTTCCTCCATTAGTCCAAAGATGTGTCGGTTAGGTGGATTGGCCATGCTAAATTGCCCCTTAGTGTCAGGGTGACTAGTTAGGGTAAATGCATGGGGCTGTGGGGCTAGGGCCTGGGTGGGATTGTGGTCGGTGCAGACTCAATGGGCCGAATGGCCTCCTTTTGCACTTAGGGATTCTATGATTTATAAAGAATATTGGAAATGCTTCTTCACACAAAGAGATGGTGGAAATCAAAAGACGTTGAGTATAGGTCTGGTGATAATTTCAAAACGGAGTTTGGGAATGCTGATCGTGGGAGTTAAGGTACATATCAACCAGGATCTAATTGAATGACAGAGCAGTCTTGAGGGGCTGACTGGCCTCCGGTTTCCTATTTGCATTTCTCTTGCACCAGAAGCAATTATTAATGGTTTGGAAGGAGAGACACTCTCTCTCTCTACATGGCTGGAAGAATCAGAAAAGCTGCTTCGTGCTGTAATTTCTTTCTCCCTGGGTAGATCCTCGGGGTGTGGCTACAACAGCAGCTGCTGTTTCTGAAGCAGCAAAGGGAAAGTGTACCCTGAGCCAAACAGCTGCCAGGCGATAAGGTTTATGAGATCAAAATTGCACAGAACTGAGGTTAATTAGGAAGTGTTCACACAATTAGAACATGGCCGGGTAATAAAAAGAAAACGGCTGAGGAAACTTTTTTAAAATCATTATATGTGACTGGCAAATTTAAAGCTAGTGCACATGGTCTGAATTTAAGCCTTGTGGTTTATTATTTTTCACTGTAGGCCAGGAAGGAACCTGTCTAGTCCATTCACAGGTTGAGCTATATTTTAAAACGTTGCTTCATTTGAAGCACAGGAAAGATATTCGGACTATGTGTAATTATAGCAGCCCGAACCCAAAGTGGAAATTTGCACTGTAGGGGCTGGAGGGCATGTTGAGAGGCGTTTGCATAACATCACATATTTCCCATGGGTTTAATACAGCTGTAAATGTTTAACATGATGGGACTGAAGACGCTAATATAGCCATTATTATGGAACAGTACTTGGCAGGGAGTTTGCCCATTGGGATCTTATAGGCTGCCACCAAATTTTGGCACCGTATCTGATTATCTTTCTTACTTCTGATGAGTTAAATCATTATCATGTCGATGGGGAGGCAGCACAGTGGCACAGCGATTAGCACTGCTGCCTTACAGCACCAGGAATCTGCGTTCAATTCCGGCCTCGGGTAACTGTGTGGAGTCTGTACGTTCTCCCCGTGTCTGCGTGGGTTTACTCCGGGTGCTCCGGTTTCCTCCCACAGTCCAAAGATGTGCAGGTTAGGTTAATTGGCCATGCTAAATTGCCCCTTAGTGTCAAGGGGATTATCAGGGTAAATATGTCAGGTTATGGGGATGGGGCCTGGGTGGGATTGTTGTCAGTGCAGGCTCGATGGGCCGAGTGGCCTCCTTCTGAACTGTAGGGATTCTATGATTCTATGATTCTATGATTTCAATCTTTCCAGTCTGAGAGTTTGATTGGCTTCAACTCCCATCTTCAGCCAATCAGTGAGTGTTGGCATCTTTTTTTGTATCCGGCTCCAAAATGGATGGTTGGAGAAGAGTAAAAGGAAACAACTTCAGAAAAGCTTTCAGAGAAATTCCTCTGTGACCCGATGTATAAATATGTACAAAAAAAATAAAGAAAAATTCTTCAAGGAACTAAATAAATGTTTAAATGAAAATATTCTTCTTCCCTTCCTTCAGGTGATGACTCATGCAGCATGAGAGGCGATATTCAAATCCAGTGACCATTCTTTATATGGGTCTAGACAGCAAGCTATTCAAACGTACATGAGAGGAATTTCTGATCTGTATTTCCCCCAAATTAACCCAGGTTTTATCTGCTTCCTTTCCTCTACCTGGCGATAATTTCAGGTGGGAATGTATAGATGATGATACACAAAGTAAAGTAAAGTTTATTTATTAGTCACAAGTAAGCTTACATTCACACTGCAATGAAGATACTGTGAAAATCCCCTCGTTGCCACATTCTGGTGCCTGTTTGGGTACACTGAGGGAGAATTTAGCATGGCCAGTCAACCTAACCTGCACATCTTTTGGACTGTGGGAGAAAACCGGAGCACCCGGAGGAAACCCACACAGACACTGGGAGAATGTGCAAACTCCACACAGACAGTGACCCAAGCCGGGAATCAAACCTGGGTCCCTAGCGCTGCGAGGCAGCAGTGCTAACCATTGTGCCATTGTGCCGTCCAATTGCAGTTGGAAGGGGAGTCTGGATGGATCAAAGAATCCTTACCTGTCCACCTTTGTTTGTATGTTCATAGAAATCATAGAAACCCTACAGAGCAGAAAGAGGCCATTCGGCCCATCGAGTCTGCACCGACCACAATCCCACCCAGGCCCTATCCCCATATCCCTACATATTTTACCCACTAATCCCTCTAACCTACGCATCTCAGGACACTAAGGGGCAATTTTAGCATGGCCAATCAACCTAACCCGCACATCTTTGGACTGTGAGAGGAAACCGGAGCACCCGGAGGAAACCCACGCAGACACGAGGAGAATGTGCAAACTCCACACAGACAGTGACCCAAGCCGGAATCGAACCCAGGTCCCTGGAGCTGTGAAGCAGCAGTGCTAACCACTGTGCTACCGTGCCGCCATTTACTGAACAGATGGAAATTGCTTCTCTTCACCAGTTCTCCTCACTTATATTAGTGTTAAAATCAGTGATCATCTAACAGAATGGAAACCCAGCCTTGAACAGGTGTCGTCGGCACAATTAACATTGAATCATAGAATCCCTACAATGCAGAAGGAGGCCATTTGGCCCATTGAGCCTGCACTGACAACAATCCTACCCAGATCCTATCCCCTGAACTCTATGTATTGACCCTACTAATCGCCCTGACACTAATGGGCAATTTAGCATGGCCAATCAACCAAATACACACATCTTTGGAGTGTGGGAAGAAACTGGAGCACCCGGAGGAAACGCACGCAGACGCGGGGAGAATGTGCAAACTCCACACAGACCCGAGGCCGGAATTGAACCCAGGTCACTGGCGTTGTGAGGCAGCACTGCTAACCACTGTGCCACCGTGACGCCCATCCCAAATAAGATTGAGTACTTCATAGAGAACAAGCATGGGACCTAGGACCGCCGATCTATATTGCTCAGCATTGCCTTATGTGTGACATTTAACCAATGGGTCATTGAGGAGGGACAAGGTACTGTAACCTTTTTATCTGTCCATCCGCACCCTTACTGTGGGCACCTTATCAGGATTTCATTCAGTAGACAAGTTATTGCTGGCTCCTTTATCTTCACCCCTTTATCATGGTGATGGCAACTTCAAAGCACTCCAAAGTGCTGATACAGATGAGCTCCTGCAGAGATGTGAAAGGTCAAGCAAAATCTTCAGGATCAAGGAGACAGTTAATTTGTTCTCGACAAGCACAACAAGCAAGTACAGATAGAGTACGGCTGCGAATTTGAAGAGTTTTAGTCAGTGTTATTTGGTAAAGGTTGGGAATGTTGAATCATCTGAATTAATGTTATAAAAATTGTAAATCTCTCTCCGGCATTAGAAGATTGTGGTATGTTGCAACTCCTTCATGGAAGAATTGAGCAGGTTGGTAATTCTTTCCCTGGTTATGGAAGAATTATCTTCACATGTTTCCCATTCCAGAACATTTTTTGTTGAGTATTATCCTGAATCCAGTTATTTAACAAAACATTCTGGCAACTTTATGAATTTTTTCCAAACTATAATTTCCTCTGATAACTTTGCTGCAAGTGTGGTGGAAATCACCTATACACATATAATCTCACACATTTACAGCAAAATTGAAAGTTTAAAGTTTATGTATTAGTGTCACAAGTAGGCTTACATTAATACTGCAATGAAGTTACTGTGAAAATCCCCTGGTCGCCACACTCCGGTGCCTGATCGGGAGGGAGAATTTAGCATGACCAATGCACCTAACCAGCACGTCTTTCGTGGGAGGAAACCGGAGCACCCGGAGGTAACCCATGCAGACATGGGGAGAATGTGCAGACTCCGCACAGACAGTGACCCAAGCCGGGAATCAAACCCAGGTCCCCTGGTGCTGTGAGGCAGCAGTGCTAACCACTGTGCCACCGTGCTGCCCTAGTGCGCCAAGCATGATTGGCCCATCTATCTAGGCATTTTTATATATCGGTATCTACGACAGTCGGTTCAATACCACTTAAGAAAGTCATTTCACTGATTCAAGTTGTGATGCACCCCAATGAGCACCCGGAAACAAGGCTTTATAACTGAAGGCTTTAATCAGATAACAACGAAACTGCTAACACTAATACAACCGTTCAGACTGAAGGGGTCCTGCCGGAGCAGGGGGTCTTATACCCTGCCACCGGAGGCGGGACCCCACTGGAGTGTGCCAAGACAGCACTTAGAACAGGTAAACACCCTAACCCAACAACCTAGTACAACCCCCATAACAACAACAACACCCTAGCCCAACAGTAACATAATAACAACCCCAGTGGTGAACCAACGATGGTTCACCACATTCACCCCTCCTTTAGGAACCAAAGGTGGCGGGGTGAATGAGAACAGATAATGACAAAAAAAAATAATAAATAACAGGATTCACAAGTCCAGACGGTCTGGAGGACCGCACCGACGCTGCGATCGTCTCAACACCGGTTGCGAAACCGGAGCAGGTGCTTGCGGTGGCTCTCTCAAAGCAACATCTGGCTGTCCCCTCAAAGACTCCCGGGCCGGCCGGCCCTGATGAGGCGATGGTGCAGGGGATCCTGGAACGATTGGTGGTGCTGGTGGTGGTGATGATGGTGGCGCCGATCTCCGAGTCTCAGGCAAGCTGTACATGGGGGTAAAAGTGTTATGCACTGGTCCCGGTGCTGACCGCGCCACGTCTGGGGAAGAAATGAGGAGTAGTGGATCTGTGACTGGGGGAATAGGAGCGACAGGAGTTGCTACGTCCCCTGCGGGCGCCAGGTCTCTGATGGAGACAGTGTCCTCTCGCCCGTCAGGATATGCCACATAGGCATACTGAGGGTTGGCGTGGAGGAGTTGGACCGGTTCGACCAAGGGGTCGGACTTGCGAGCCCTCACATGGCGCCGCAGAAGGACGGGTCCTGGGTACGTCAACCAGGCTGGCAATGAGGTCCCCGAGGACGACTTCCGAGGGAATGAGAACATCCTCTCGTGGGGAGTAGCATTGGTTGCCGTACACAGGAGGGAGCGGATAGAATGGAGCGCATTTGGAAGGACCTCCTGCCACCGGGAGACTGGAAGGCCCTTGGATTTCAGTGCCAGTAGGACAGCCTTCCAGACTGTAGCATTCTCCCTTTCCACCTGTCCGTTACCCCTAGGGTTGTAGCTCGTGGTTCTACTAGAGGCAATCCCGAATGAGAGCAGGAATTGCCTCAAGTCGTTGCTCATGAACGACGAGCCCCTGTCGCTATGAATATAGCAGGGGTACCCGAACAGGGTAAAAAGCTCACTGAATGCCTTGATGACGGTGGCAGTCGACGTGTCCGCACAGGGGAAAACAAACGGAAACCGGGAAAATTCGTCTATTATGTTAAGGAAATAGACATTCCGATTCGTTGAGGGAAGGGGGCCCTTAAAATCTACACTCAGCCTCTCAAAAGGGCGAGTGGCCTTGACCAAATGTGCCCGGTCTGGTCGATAAAAGTGTGGTTTGCATTCTGCGCAAGTCCTACAACTTCTCGTAACTGACCTGACCTCCTCCACCGAGTAGGGTAGGTTGCGGGCTTTTATAAAGTGGTAGAGTCTGGTGACTCCAGGATGACATAGATCATTGTGGAGAGCCTTCAAGCGGTCCTCCTGCATGATGGCGCATGTTCCGCGCGAGAGGGCATCCGAGGGCTCATTGAGTTTCCCTGGACGATACATAATATCGTAATTATAGGTGGAGAGCTCAATTCTCCACCGCAAGATCTTATCGTTCTTGATCTTGCCCCTCTGCGTGTTACTAAACATAAACGCCACGGATCGTTGATCCGTGATCAGGGTGAACCGCTTCCCTGCCAGGTAATGGCGCCAGTGTCTGACTGCCTCCACAATGGCCTGAGCCTCCTTTTCCACCGCCGAGTGCCGAATTTCGGGGCCTTGAAGGGTGCGGGAAAAAAACGCGACGGGCCTGCCTGCCTGGTTTAGTGTGGCGGCTAGGGCGAAATCAGATGCATCACTCTCCACCTGGAAGGGGATGGATTCATCCACCGCGTGCATCGTGGCTTTCGCAATGTCGCTTTTCAAAGCCTTGAAGGCCAATTGGGCCTCCGGCGTAAGTGGGAAGGTCGTGGACTTAATGAGCGGACGAGCTTTGTCCGCATAGTTGGGGACCCACTGTGCATAGTACGAAAAGAAGCCGAGGCATCTCCTCAGTGCTTTCGTGCTAGCGGGCAAGGGACGTTCAGTAAGGGGGCGCATACGGTCTGGATCAGGGCCGATGACCCCGTTTTCCACCACGTATCCAAGGATAGCTAACCTGCGCGTACGGAATACACACTTCTCCCTGTTATAGGTCAGATTCAGGTGAGATGCAGTGCGCAGAAAGTGTTGGAGATTCGTGTCATGGTCCTGCTGGTCATGGCCGCAGATGGTGACGTTATCCAGGTACGGGAAGGTAGCCCGCAACCCGTTCTGGTCCACCATTCGGTCCATAGCACGCTGGAAGACCGAGACCCCATTGGTGACACCAAATGGAACCCTGAGGAATTGGTATAGACGACCATCCGCCTCAAAAGCCGTATATTGTCGGTCCTCTGGGCGGATGGGGAGTTGATGGTAGGCGGACTTAAGGTCTATGGTAGAAAACACTCGGTACTGCGCAATCTGATTGACCATATCAGAAATGCGCGGGAGAGGATACGCATCCAGCTGCGTATAACGATTAATGGTCTGACTATAGTCGATGACCATCCGAGGTTTGTTCCCGCTTTTGACTACCACGACCTGCGCTCTCCACGGACTAGCACTGGCCTGTATGATCCCTTCCTTGAGGAGCCGCTGAACCTCAGATCTAATAAAGATCCGGTCCTCAGCGCTGTAACGCCTACTTTTAGTAGCGATGGGCTTGCAGCCAGGTACCAGATTCTTAAAGAGGGATGGTGTAGTGATTTTCAGGGTGGATAGATTGCATGCGGGGCGCTTTGGGCAATTTGGAGGCTGCGGCTGATTCCCTACTGCCAGTGAAGGGAGTGGCCCACCGTACTGTAGGATCACACTCCTCATGTGGGCCATAAAGTTTAGTCCGAGGAGAATTGGCGCGCAAAGGTGAGGTAACACAAGGAGCCTGTATTGCTCGTAAATTGTGCCCTGTACCTCAAGAGTTACCATACACTGTCCTTGGATCGGTACAGACCGGGACTGTGATGCCATGGAAATTGTCTGTTTGGCAGGGAGAACCCGGAGTCCACACCTTTTAGCAGTTTCAGGGTGTATGAAACTTTCGGTGCTTCCGCTGTCAAACAGACAATTCACAGTTCTGCCACTAACCTTTACCTCCATCATAGAATGTTCCAGCCTGAAATGCCTGGTCTGATCCAGAGAGATCGACGCCACCGTTGGCCCCTGGGCGTCACTGCATGCTGCCGATGTGGATGCTGAGGACCCCTGCTGGTCGCTGCTGCATGCTGCCGATGTGGATGCTGAGGACCCCTGCTGGTCGCTTCTAGTCGTCGTGGACCATGATGGCCGCCCCCATGGATAGCATGTGGCCGAGGGCACCAAGCGCAGCGACTCCTGGTGGTCTTCCTGCTCCTCTGTTTGCCACGATGGCGCCGTCCTGAGATCGCACGTGGTCGGACCTCGTGGGTACTGCGGCGTCGAAAGAGATGGTCTCCGTTCTGGAGGGTTACAAGCTGCACTGCCGTTTTTAGGTTTGGACCTGCAGACTTTGCCGTAGTGGCCTTTTTTACCGCACTGGCTGCAGATTGCCGTTCTTGCCGGACACTGTTGCCGTGGATGCTTGGCCCCACCGCAAAAATAGCATCGCTGGCCACCTGGAGCTGCCGCCGTCGTCGAATCGATCTGGGAGCGCGTGTTCGCGGGGCGAGGAGGGAGCAGAGATTGTTCCAACCACGTTGACTGCACGTGGTCCTCGGGGTACAGCGCCAAGCTCTTCGACGCCGCCTCCAACCTCACGGCCATCCCCATTGCCTGGGTCAAATTGAGTTTCCCCTTTTCTAATAATTTTAATCTGATGTATGAGGACCCTACCCCTGCTACGAACGCGTCTCGGGCGAGGTCGCGCATGTACTGCTCGGCGGAGACGTCCTTACAGTCACAAGCCCTGGCAAGCTGCAGGAGTTCATTGGCGTAGTCTTCTATGGTCTCGCCCGACTGCCGACGTCGTGTAGCGAGGAGATAACGAGCGTGAATCTCGTTGGGTGGCGTAATGTACCTATTCTTTAGGAGCTCGACGGCACCCTGGTAAGTGGAAGCTGCCCGAATGGCTAGGTAAATCGTGTCGCTTACCCTAGCGTGGAGGACTTGGAGTCTATCACTGTCCGTAGTGATAGCTACCGAGGCTGCCAGGTAGTCCTCGAAGCACTTCCACCAATGTTCGAACGTGTTAGCTGCACCGACCGCACGTGGGTCCAGTGTCAGACGATCCGGTTTTAGAATCTGTTCCATGTTCTAAGTTATCTGATTAAATTGATGCACCCCAATGAGCACCCGGAAACAAGGCTTTATAACTGAAGGCTTTAATCAGATAACAACGAAACTGCTAACACTAATACAACCGTTCAGACTGAAGGGGTCCTGCCGGAGCAGGGGGTCTTATACCCTGCCACCGGAGGCGGGACCCCACTGGAGTGTGCCAAGACAGCACTTAGAACAGGTAAACACCCTAACCCAACAACCTAGTACAACCCCCATAACAACAACAACACCCTAGCCCAACAGTAACATAATAACAACCCCAGTGGTGAACCAACGATGGTTCACCACAAGTTGTGACTAAGATTTTCCATTCAGGACCTATGCACATTTTGGTCAAGGGATAAATGAACCATGGCATAAGGAGGTGCAATGTAGCCCAGTGGATGCTGAGGCTGTGTTATTTATTGTGGTGCCTTGACTCCGTAGCTACACTCTGCCGGTTTAAACAGTTGTCGAGTTAAGCCCCACATCAGGTCCTCAGCACAGAATGGAAACAACATTGCCAGAGATGCTGCCCTTCCAATGAAGTGTTAGCTGGCATCCCATCCTGTTTAAGTGAATGCATCTGGAGCGATTTGAAGAAGAACCATCGAGTTTTCCTAATGTCCTCGCCAAGATTTCTCCTTCAACAAACACCACAAAGGAAAAAACATCTCATTGTTACTGGAGTAACATGGCTGCTATCTTTGCCAAGTTAAATCGCTGGACTTCAAGAGTAACGTAATCCAGGTGTTGTAATGTTTTGACGTGTTTTCAAAGTGGAATGTAAATACAGGTTATATTTAGCACCTATATAACAGCACTCTACACCACAATCTTTGTCCAATCACACCAATATTTGGTTAAACTTTATCTACTTCACAGATCCTATATCAAGTGTATAAAAACCAAGGCAGCAGGTGGATTTTTTTTCAATTAGTGGTCTAACGATTCAGAGATTTGAGAAAAACATCGGCCTGAGTTTTACGTTGCTCAGGAGGGCACGGGTCTGACCCAGAGGCAGGTGAAATTTCACAAGAAGGCGTCGGGCACATGAGAGTGAGATGTTACTCAGGCAATATGTTGGTCGGTGGGCGTGCAGGAGGGTTTAAAAAGACCCATGGACAATCAAGCAGGCATATTAGCCCCTTAAGGAGTCAATTGAAAGCAATTTGACTTGGCCGGTCTTCTTTTACAGTTGGCGAATGGGCCGATCGGCCAGGCGGCCTGTACCTTTTAGCTGCGACCTTGATCCAGGGTGGAATAAAACATTATCCATTTTGAACTCTGTAGTATGGGTGGTGGTGTGCAAAGGTGGTCATTCAGATGCAGGGAAGTGTGGAAGATGGAAGGGCCTACTGTCCTGGGCGTGGTGGCCCTGCAGGGGAGAGATGGTCAGTTCCAGGCAGGGATGGTAAGGTGAATGATGAGCTCCAGAGGGGGGTGGGGGGGCTTTGGCGCTATCAATGTTGGGGTCCTGCAAGCCAAACTGAGTGTGCTGCGTGGCGGGGGGAACAGGCACAGTCACAAAAGGGATTCGGATTCGGTTGAGGGTACAAGACCAGTGTCAGGGTCGGGTATTCAAATATCTCACTGGATGAGTCATGTGAGCATTGAAAAGAATAATAGGGGCATTTGGACAAATATGGATGCAGGCACAGAGGAGAGAAATGGCATGTCAAGGAAAATGGTGATAGGAGCTAGGGTAACCAGAGGGAGGGGGGAGGGGGGGAGGTTTCAAGGCCATTGAGGTTGGCTATTGGAGTATGAACTCCCTGATTAAGGATCCAATTGATGGGTCAATCAGGGAGTCGTTGCCTTGTACTTAACCGGGAGTGTCAGTTCCTCTGGCACCCCAGAGATAGACTTCTAACTGCTAGCACTCTGTGTCCTGCTGTTAGAGTTTGTAAATAAAGGGATTTTGGTGAAGGGACTTCTGCCTCCGCTGGCTTATTCCAGTAATGTTGAGTAGGTTGGCTGGGTTAAGGATAAATGAACCGTGGGATAAGGAGGTGCAATGTAGCCAAGTGGATGCTGAGGCTGTGTTATTTATTGTGGTGCCTTGACTCTGTAGCTACACTCTGCCGCAATATAGCTATATAGGTTCTCCAGCTATATAGGTTTATCTCCACTCACATTGTTTGTATCTTAAAGACTTGATTGGCTGTAAGTATTCGCATTCCAACCATTATTCTGTAAATTGAGTTTGTGTCTTTATATGCCCTGTTTGTGAACAGAATTCCCACTCACCTGAAGAAGGAGCTTAAGGCTCCGAAAGCTTGTGTGGCTTTTGCTACCAAATAAACCTGTTGGACTTTAACCTGGTGTTGTTAAACTTCTTACTGTGTTTACCCCAGTCCAACGCCGGCATCTCCACATCATGGGCTAAGGCAAGCATGAGGGAAAAAGGAGGAGACTGGAAGGTACAGGAATGGGCTTGAAAGGTGAAACACACCATTTTGTGGGTGTCGCATGCAAGAAATGCAGATCACAGTGGGAGGAGGACCGTTTTGGATGGGGGCAGTACACAACTGGCCAATTAAAAGGACTCCCCAGTAATTAGTTGCATGGATGAGCTTGCTGTCACATATATGTCTGCCCTCTTTACACAGTGTCCTAACTGTAGGTCTCACTCATCTGATGTTCCTGCAACCTCGGGATCAGGAGGAGAGAATGCGAAGGAGAAGAGTTCTTGCTGTCCAAGGACAGAGGCCACAGGGCCATCAGCAGCACCAGAGGGGGAGGCTGCTTCAGATGCAGCCATTCCATGGGAGGCTTCGGTCTTCTTTAATATCTAACTAGCTATCACACCGTTTTCTTGGAGATCTAACCAGCTATCCCACACAGGGCTGAAATTAATAATTCTTTGTCAACTTGGGGGGGAAAAGCGGCGGGGGATAACGTTTCAGTTATGCTGCCGTATGTATAACATGCAGAGCCTGCCCCACCAGTAACTTCAGCTTTCCAAAGATCAGAGATCCTTTTAAAAGAGTGTCTTAATGTAAAAAAATAAAAATGGAAATCCCCCACCTACCCCACAACCCCCCCTCCCTCTCCCCAGGCACATGTCATGCTGATGTGAATGGACAATTTAACATGGGGGGTACTATCAGGGTTAAAGTCCAGACATGCACAGTTCACTAGTTAAAGTCAGGATTCCCATTACATCATTGGCAGGGAGTAGGGACAATCGAGCGGGGAAATCCCGCCAGCGTAAAAACCATTTTGGGACTCCCGCTTGACTCTCCGTGGCTCTCTGCGGTTCCGGCCTCCTGAATACAGGAGCAGTCTTCAATGTTTTCCTAAATCTGTTTTTCCCCTTCAATCTCACCCTCCATTGTTTCCTACAGTCCTTTAGAAGCCCCCTTTTTCAGAATCGATCTATCTCCCTTTTTTCACTTTGTGGCACCCGTCCTGATCTGTCCCCCATCTATTTACAATCTTGCAGTTTTTATATATGTTCTCCTTTGAAATACAACAGCCAAATGCAGACCACTTCTAAAATTTTTATTCAGGTTCCACTGGTTTTCTCTGCTCATCACCAGGTCAAACCAACTGCTTTCACATCATCCTTATCAACATTTGACCTTTGTTTCTAATCCAAGTAAGCCAATCACAACTTCCCAAGCGTTTTACCCAGTATATGAGAATGTGACAGTGATATTACAAAAGACAAAAGATTATAATTTATGCAGAGTTAATGGTATATCAGGTGACACCCAACCCCCAATTGTCTATGTGCATCCCATCACATATACTGGCCCATTGGTCACATGTTGCATCCAAACGCACACAAAGACCAAACCTCAATGTGCTTTGGCCTCAGATGCCATGTGGCACTAAGGCTGATTATGTATTCACTCTCCTGGCATAGCTGCCCACTCACATATATACCTTCCTTATTGATGATGCCTTGCAAAACTGTTGGGGATGTGACACTGGTGCCTACCCTGGCAGTTCAAAGGAGGTCACTGATCCGCTTCCTGCACTGGACCCTGGTTTGATTTGTTACCTACAGTGTCTCACCTCCTCTGCGACCTCCATCCAAGCTTGCCTTGGTGCGATGGGATGGCCTGTAATTTAAGGGCCACTTTAAGGGCCTGTTCCCGCCCAGGCTTAATTTTCAGGCTGACGGGCACCGGAAGACGCTTCTTTTCATCTTCATTTGTGGGGTATGGGTGTCGCTGGCCGGCCAGCATTTATTGCCCATCCCTAGTCGCCCTTGAACTGAGTGGCTTGCGAGGCCATTTGAGAGGGCAGTTGAGTGTCAACCATATTGTTGTGGTTCTGGAGTCACACGTAGACCAGATAAGGATGGCAGATAACATTAGTGAACCAGATGGGTTTTTTGACAATTGACAATAGTTTCATGGTCATCAGCAGATTCTTAATTCCAGGTATTTTTTATTGAATTCAAATTCCAACATCTGACATGCAGGATTTGAACCTGGGCCCCCAGATCATTAGCTGAGTTTCTGGATTAATAGTCTAGCGAAAATACCACTTGGCTATCACCTCCCCTGAAGGGTGGGAAACAGAAAAAGTTCTCAGCTCAATCTTGAGCAGTAAGGGGTGGAGAGCATCTCCTTCAGACTAGGAGCACCCTCCCCTAGTGGATTGGAGACCTCTAGGCCTCCCTACACCCCTAGGCCTCCCTACACCCCTTCCCCTCCTTCCTCTCCTTGGCCTATCCCTCAGCAGTGAGATCATTCCCTCACGACCCCCCCAGGGCATCCCCTACCTTCCACCCCCAGGGACCCCTGCTACTTACTATCACTGCGGTTTCGAGGACATTGGACGGGATTGTACAGTTTCAGGTCGAGCGAGGCCATAAAATCCCGCCCCAGGTCAACGGACCTTTCCATGGACCTTTCCCTTTGCCTGTTCCGATTCTCGTGGCGGGCGGGACGGTAAAATTCCGGCCTTAGTCTCAGGCATGGCGCTGCAGTAACTCCTCCGGCCCACTGCAGCGCTGTGCCCGGATGGGCTCGAGCGCTGTCAGCCAGTGTGATTGGTCAACAGTTTTCCAAACCAGGACTTCCTTCCAGCAGCGGATGGCGGTCCTGCCTGCCGCCAATCAATTCTCACCAGAGTGTGAAGTGGTAGTAACCCTGTTCCTCACCGACTCTCCAGATCATGGGCATTGAGTGCTCAGCATCCTGAAAATTCAGGCCATGTTTTCGCGATTCCTGTAATCGGAATTATCTCGGTAATGATTTAATTGACATCTATCACATCTGTTGCTACGTCTATCCTGTGGGCTTTTTGTGTTTAACAGATGATTTTAGTCTTGACTCCACTTCTGAAAATCTTTAACTTTTCTGTCTTTATAGGATGCCTGCAACTGACAGTTCTAAAGTCCGTTATTGCTGTCAGTCCTGGGCTATTCATTAAAAATCATTGGGACTGGGATAAGAACAGTTACAACAATATGTTACTCACAGCTATGACCAGGTACATTTACTGCAGGCAGACTTAACATATCCACATAAAATCTGTGTGTGTGCCCTTTTAACATACAATCAGTCTGCACTCCTTTGAGCGATTGGGTAAAGACAGGTTAGGTATTTTGTTGGAACAATGACGGACTGCCTATGTACTCTGGATGGATTGCTTTCACAGCTTACACTGACACAGTGGCTTAGTGAGGAACTAAACACTTAGCTCTGAAAGGTAGGGACCTACAGCGTGATATGCATCATGTTGACCTGTTACAACTGCTTTCAGAACATTACCCTATTCAGTAGGAGCCAGCACCATCTTGCCAGGAGACTGGAAAGAAAAACAAATCCCTGTTATATTTATCAGTGATTCAGAATCATGGCTTTTTGTATTTGGAAACAAGGTCCATCGGGCCTCTTTTAT